>NC_086319.1:116330526-116645526 GCF_036172605.1 Pelobates fuscus
TCTAGACCCCTGCTGACATATCATACATTCTGTCATTAACTAGTGTCATGTGTTTTAATTAGAAGTCTCCTCAACAACACAGGAGATTTTAGTCATAAACAGGTAATTGCATTTTACATTGGTGGAGGTTTGTTGAGTAACCTCTCACAGACTCAAGGAAACCTAAACCCAGCATGTAGTCATTATGTGCATTTAAATCCCTCTACTAATTTTCACGAGACCATACATCCTTGGTTTACTAACACACCAGTACTTATTAAGTAGCCCTTATCACAAATATCACTCTCCCTTTGACTGAATAAATATCTGTTGTTTCATATTTCATGTGTTGTTACTGTACAATTTTCTTTTTTTTTTGTTCCAGGTGACACACATTTACCTCCCGTTGTAGCTGCTGTTGGATATTATACATCAATCTGTAGTATGTTAATTATTTCCATTTGCCTGATATCCCTTGCTTATCTCTATTTGGATGATATGTGTCATTTATATGTCTTATCCCAAAATGTGTAACTTTACATGCATTTGCATTGAATCTTATTGAACACTCGCCTGCCTTTATGAAAGTCCCCTGTAAGCAATAGCATAGTTTTATGTATTTTTTTTT
This sequence comes from Pelobates fuscus, assembly GCF_036172605.1. Lineage (NCBI taxonomy): Eukaryota > Metazoa > Chordata > Amphibia > Anura > Pelobatidae > Pelobates > Pelobates fuscus. Next base: position 116,331,134 of record NC_086319.1, read on the forward strand.
TTTTTATGAAAATTTATTTGTGACTAAATACAATAATTTGGAACCCAGCAGCACCCCATGTATGCATATTCAGGTGAGTGCAGCCTCCCCACCCCCTGGTTATGCATACATGGGGTGCTGCTGGGTTCCAAATTATTGTATTTAGTCACAAATACACTTTCATAAAAATAATAAAATACATAAAACTATGCATGTTCAGGTGAGTGCAGCCTCCCCACCCCCGGGTTGTATATATATATATATATAAAATCCGGGGGTGGGGAGATAGCACTCACTTGAACATGCATAGTTTTATGTATTTTATTATTTTTATGAAAGTGTATTTGTGACTAAATACAATTATTGTATTTAGTCACAAATAAACTTTAATAAAAAAAACCAACATAAAACTATGTGTATATATGTAATTGTGCAATGGGTGGTGTTAACAATATTTATAGTAGTGATACCACTTGCATTAGACCACCCAGCAGCAAGCATTACATTATCTCATTGAGCTGAAGGAGATTCAGAAAACCGATAGTTTTAACAAACAAAACTTATCTTTTCACAGTATGTCTTATTGGACCCAGATCAGTCATTTTGTTGGCTGTGAAGTTTGATGTATATGCAGACTCCTGTTTGATTTTTCTACATATGTTCATTTAATGTCTTCAGTGTGTTTCCATTTCAGTGGTTATACATTTGTCTGCAGACCATATGGATATATGTTTACGTCTTTCTGCTTTCAAGGTATAAATCCCTGCTGTTTCTATGTATATCTATTTATAGTGACAAAGCCCAGTTTTGTTTTGTTTTTCAAAATTCCTACACGTTATTGATTTAATAAATCTACCATTAAGTCATTTTGGATAAACAACTACTGTGGATTAGCATATGATGTAAACTTTGGAGAGGGGCTAAACTAAAAAAGCTTGAATTGTACATGACTTTCCTCTTCACAAATCCCATTATTGACAATATCCAGGTTTCCATTACTTGGGTAGAGGCTGACATAATAGATTTTCAGTGGGCCCAAATAGACTTTTAGCAGCCATTTCTCTTAAAAGAGACTTCATTGTTTAGATTTTTATGACTCATTTATGGGGTTTCTTAGTTAATGGATCCATATTGACCGTATGTTAGCACATATCAATGAATGCCTGTTAGCTGAACAATATATTTGTATGGAAGTAAAGAAAAATGCAGACCCCAACTTGGACCTCGAGAAGTAGCCCCCCGGTCACGGAAATCCAAAATACACGCCTCCATGACTTTTATTTTTAGATTAAAAGCAGCACCATGGTGATGAGACCCACAAAGTTGAAACAGCGTCTATGGCTGATTTCAGGTCATTGATTTTTTTATTTGTATATTGAAGTATAGCCCATGGTTTGGTTAAAAAAAAAAGCTGTTAAAAACAGTGTACTTTGCTGAGGTTATCTGTAACAATGCAGTATGATGCCTGAAACATGATATCAGTCTGTGCTCATTTGCATGTCTAGCTGGGAACTCTGGGATAGTTGTGGAAACATGTTCTCTCAAGCCTCCCTGCCCACGAGAACTTTCCACAGTCCAACCCGAAATATACAGTTTATGCATAAGAACATTTTTTTTTTATATTGTCTATTGGAAAGTACACACATACATATAAATATATATACATAAATAAATATATATATATATATATATATATATATATACACTGCTCAAAAAAATAAAGGGAACACTGAAACGACACAATGTAACTCCAAGTCAATCACACTTCTGTGAAATCAAACTGTCCACTTAGGAAGCAACACTGAGTGACAATCAATTTTACATGCTGTTGTGCAAATGGGATAGCCAACAGCTGGAAATTATAGGCAATTAGCAAGACACCCCCAATAAAGGAGTGGTTCTGCAGGTGGTGACCACAGACCACTTCTCAGTTCCTATGCTTCCTGGCTGATGTTTTGGTCACTTTTGAATGCTGGCAGTGCTTTCACTCTAGTGGTGGCATGAGCAGTGGTGTATCCTGGTTTTGTGCTGCCCTAGGCAGGACAAAACTCAGGTGCCCCTCTCTCTCCCCCCCCTCCCCCCCCGCGCCACCCCCACCCAACCCTTCCCCCCCGTCCCGCCTCCTAAATACAAACACACACACATTCACTGACAGATACGCATACACTTGCTAACAGAAACACACACTCACTAACAGACACACACACTCACAGGCAAACACACTCACACTAACACACACACACACACAGCCAGACACATACACACACACACACACTAACAGACACACACACACACTCACTAGCAGACACACACACACACACACACACTCACTAACAGACACACACACACACAGTCAGAGACACACACATACAGTCAGACACACACTAACAGACACACACACTCACACTAACAGGCAAACACACACACAGTCAGACACACACACACACACACTCACTAGCAGACACACACACACAATCAGACACACACACAGTCACACACACAGTCAGACAAACACACAAAGTCAGACACACACACACACAGTCTGACACACACACACATACAGTCATACACACACACACAGTCAGACACACACACACAGTCAGACACACACAGTCAGACACACACACACACAGTCAGACACACACACAGTCACACACACAGTTAGAGCTCCCTCGCCAGCCGCCTACCCGCCAGCGCACAGCAGCCTGCACGCCCGGACAGCATGTCGGTTAGCCACAAGGCTAACAAGGCATTTGCCCTGGGCATTTGGGGGCGGCATTTTTTGCCGCCCCCTGGAAAATGCCGCCCAAGGCAAATGCCTTGTTAGCCTCGCGGCTAAAATGTCCCTGAGCATGAGACGGAGTCTACAACCCACACAAGTGGCTCAGGTAGTGCAGCTCCTCCAGGATGGCACATTTATGCGAGCTGTTGCAAGAAGGTTTGCTGTGTCTGTCAGCGTAGTGTCCAGAGCATGGAGGCGCTACCAGGAGATAGGCCAGTACATCAGGAGACGTGGAGGAGGCCGTAGGAGGGCAACAACCCAGCAGCAGGACCGCTACCTCCACCTTTGTGCAAGGAGGAACAGGAGGAGCACTGCCAGAGCCCTGCAAAATGACCTCCAGCAGGCTACAAATGTGCATGTGTCTGCTCAAACGGTCAGAAACAGACTCCATGAGTGTGGTATGAGGGCCCAACGTTCACAGGTGGGGGTTGTGCTTACAGCCCAACACTGTGCAGGACGTTTGGCATTTGCCAGAGAACACCAAGATTGGCAAATTCGCCACTGGCACCCTGAGCTCTTCACAGATGAAAGCAGGTTCACACTGAGCACATGTGACAGACGTGACAGAGTCTGGAGACACCGTGGAGAATGTTCTGCTGCCTGCAACATCCTCCAGCATGACTGGTTTGGCAATGGGTCAGTAATAGTGTGGGGTGGCATTTCTTAGTTTAGTCAAGATATGGTAGGCTACTCGTGGTCTTTTCTTGGCCCAAATGAAAGATGTGAGCATGGACTGGGTCCTTCGGAAAAATTCCGATGGGATATTGATTGGTATTGTATTGAGTAGATATAAGATGCGTGGGAGTACATTCATCGTAATGATGTTAATACGCCCCATCCACCTAAAGTGTGGTTTGTCCCAGGACTCTAAATCAGTCCTTATTGAGGAAATCAAGCTTGGGAAGTTGGCTGTGTATAATGTTTGGGGTGAGTTAATTATCTGTACCCCCAGATACTTAATGGAGTTCTTAGCCCACATGAATGGATAAGAGTGTTGCAATCGTATGACTTGGTTTGAGGGAACATTTACATTTAAGATTTAGCATTTCTCCACCTTTATTTTTAAATTGGTTAGATCGCTGTACTTGTGTAAAGCCTTCATTAAAGAGGGCAGACTTGTCAAAGGATTTTCAATAGTGAATAGTAAGTCATATTTTTTTGAGCAGTGTATACACACACACACACACTACTTGAAAAATATTATAAATCTATGTATCAATTATAAAATGTTACATATATAAGAAAGTAAAAAGGTCTATAACTCTTTAATGGCTCAATTTGTGTCAAATGCCTTGTTGCAACAAAAGGCGTAATGTAATAAATGAATATGCAGGGTTAAAAGAAAAGCAGAAAAAGGGATAGAGGGGTTCCATCCTAAGTTATTAATTCTGGTTAGAGAAGACCATAGTAATTACATCTTATATTAATTCTTAAAATTGCTTTCCCATATGTCCCAGTAGTATCTGAATCTATGTTATAGAGTCAGTTGCCTAAAGGCCAGTTCATATTCCTTATTTTCAAGTAGAGTTTCAAGACCTCCCTAATAGTGTCTTGGAATAACAGTAGTTGCCCAACATGGCCCAATAATTATCTTGTCTATCTTTGCAATGGTGTCTGGAAAACTCTTAAATAAAGCCATCTCAGAGGTAAGCACTGTGATAGTAGAATTTACCATTTGAATCAATTTATGTATTTCTTTTCAATAAGTTGTTAAACATGGATAGAACCTAAGAATATGTGATAGAGTACCAAATAGGCCACAATTTTTCCAGCACTTATCAGATAAGTTCAAATTAATTTTATGTAGCCTATAAGGGGGGCAAATTCCATCTGTAAAGTACAGTGGTTCTCCCAGTGATTGGAGCATTAAGTTATTCCCCTCAGAGTGGGAACAAAGCTAAGCCACTCTTCTAGCTCGTATCGAGATCCCAAGTCCTTTTTCCAGGCCAGCATATGATCTGCTTTAGGGAGAGGTTTAGGCATTCGAAAAAGATAGCACTGTAACATAGTTTATTTTCTTTCATGGTTATATAGATCCATTTTTCTAGGTTGGATAATGCCAATTCTTCATAGTTTTGGTTTACATTTTGAATTGAGAATTTGTCTTTGATCAAGTTGTATTCCAATCGTAAATCTTTAACCCCTTAAGGACCAATCTTCATGTCACACATGTCATGTGTCCTTAAGGGGTTAAGGCTAAATGTGTCTTTTAATTTTTCAAAGGACAATAATGAGTTATTCATAAAGAAAGCGTTTGATAATAACGTTTTTTTTTCATGATGAAATAATTTGATGTTAATGCAAATGTTCCAAATGGAATTGGGGAATATAATATTTTCAAATGGATTATGGCATTGCTCTGGACCAGCCAGAGGAGGGTCCAACCAGTTTAACTAAAATATCCCACATTTTGACAAATGTCTTAGTGGTGGGGAACATCTCAGCCTGCTTGGGTCTTTTAGAACAGTGCTCCCCAACCTTTTTATCGCCGCGGACCGGTAAACGTTTGATAATTTTTCCATGGCCCGCTTGTTTTGATTTAATAAGACAAAAAAAAAACAGTCACATATATTAAAAAAACACGCAGACACATACATAGCCAGAAAATCACAAACACAGTCACATAAAGACATAGACTCAAAATTGTGTGTATGTGTGTGTGAGCGGTGCAGTGTGTGTGTGAGCGGTGCAGTGTGTATGTGAGGGTGTCAGTGTGTGTGATAGTTGCAGTGTGTGTGTTTGGGGCGGTGTGTGTATGGGGGGCAGTGTTTGTGGGGCAGTGTGTGTAGTGTGTGTATGGGGGCAGTGTTTGTGGGGCAGTGTGTGCAGTGTGTCTATGGGGGCAGTGTTTGCGGGGCAGTGTGTGTAGTGTGTGTATGGGGGCAGTGTTTGTGGGGCAGTGTGTGTAGTGTGTGTATGGGGCAATGTGTGTAGTGTGTGTATGGGGCAGTGTTTGTGGGGCAGTGTGTGTATGGGGGGCAGTGTTTGTGGGGCAGTGTGTGTAGTGTGTGTATGGGGGCAGTGTTTGTGGGGCAGTGTGTGCAGTGTGTCTATGGGGGCAGTGTTTGCGGGGCAGTGTGTGTAGTGTGTGTATGGGGGCAGTGTTTGTGGGGCAGTGTGTGTAGTGTGTATCGGGCAATGTGTGTAGTGTGTGTATGGGGCAGTGTGTGTATGGGGCAGTGTTTGTGGGGCAGTGTGTGTAGTGTGTGTATGGGGCAATGTGTGTAGTGTGTGTATGGGGCAGTGTTTGTGGGGCAGTGTGTGTATGGGGCAGTGTTTGTGGGGAAGTGTGTGTATGGGGCAATGTGTGTAGTGTGTGTATGGGGCAGTGTTTGTGGGGCAGTGTGTGTAGTGTGTGTATGGGGCAGTGTTTGTGGGGCAGTGTGTGTATGGGGGGTAAGGAGGGTAGGGAGGCTTTTTTTATTTATTTAATTAAACTTAATATATCCATGTCCCCCCTCCCTTCTTACCTTTACTGTGAGGAGGGGGGACATTTCTTAGTCCCTGGTGGTCCGGTGGGGATTCCCTGGTGGTCCGGTGGTGGTGAAATGAACTCTAGCCTAGTTACAGGGCTAGAGTTCACTCTCGCGAGATTTGGAGCGTTGCCGTGGTTACCGCGGCAACGCTCCAAATCTCGCGAGAGGAGGACCCGGAGGAGCTGCAGGTAAGAGCTCCCGGGTCCTCTCTCATTCCCTCCGCTGCAGGCTGTCAGCACAGTGCCTGCGGACCGGGGAGGGAGATCTCTGATCTCCCCTCCGGTCCGCAGGCACATTGCAGTGCTGGCACTTGGGCAATGCCAGCCCTGCATTAGCGGCAGGCTCGCACACCCCTGGGCAGCCCGGTACCGTTTGATCCGCGGATCTGGGGGTTGGGGAACACTGTTTTAGAAGGTGGAAGCCAGAATATTTCCTTAATTGAATGTTTACCCAATTCAGCCCCCTCCACTTCTAACCATTTTGGACGGTGAGACAACATATTGAATTTTAGTGCTGCTGCAGCATTGGAAGCATGATATTATTAAAGGAAGTCTAATATTTACATGCCACCATGACTTTAAGGGTTTTGTAGTCCTGAAAATGTATCCTATTAATTTTGTTACCAAAATGAAATTGATCAATGCTGATCGTATTAATTTAAAGAAGGATTTCGGAATGGTCAGGGGAACGGCTCTTAGATAATAAAGGACTTTCGGTAGAATATTCATTTGACCAAGGTCAGTCTCCCCAACCAGGATTCATTTGACCAAGGTCAGTCTCCCCAACCATTTTTTTCTGTAGATTTTTGCTTAGTTTTATCCCCAAATAATCCAAATGTGAGTATCTCCAGTCATAGTTATATTGCAATTTCAAGTCGTCCAGATCGTACTATGGGATATGAATTGGTAGAGCTTGCGTCTTAATTTAGTTGAGCTTATAGAATGATGCTTCCTCAAACTCTCCCAGTATGTTATGTAGATGACCTTTAGAGTGTTTAGGATCTGACAAAGATAGGATGATGAAGTCCACAAATAGTCCTATATTATGTGTCTTATCCTCTATTGTAATGCCTTTAACGTAGTTTCAGCTAATGGTTCCATCACTAAAGCAAATAGGACAGGTGATAATGGGCATCCTTGTCTGGTTCCATTTGTTAAAGGGAAGCTCTTGGATGTGTAACCCGTAGCAAACACTTTAGCTGTCAGGTTAGAATACAACACAAACAGCATTAATGAAGGATTCAGGGATGTTACCTTTAAACAGTGTTTCTTTTAAGTACTCCAATGAACTCTATCAAACGCCTTCTCTGCATCCAAAGAAAGGAGCAGAGAAGGGATCTGAGTTGATTTAATATTATGTAATGTGTTTATAAATTGCCTAGGGTCATCAGGGGCTTGTTTTCCTGCTATGATACACACCTGATCTTTGTTTACAACTAAAGGGATTATATTTGCCAGTCTTTCCACTAAAATCTTTGCATACATTTTAATATCATTATTGATCAAATAAATTGGACAGACATTTGTGCATGTATCCTGACTTTTCCCAGGTTTTGGTAGGGTGACAATCCATGCACACAAAGACTCTTCAGGCATCCTTCCCTGGGACCAGAATAAATTAAATAATTTAGTTTAGTGTGGTAGAAGGGAATCAGAAAAGGACTTGAAATACATGATTGTGAAGACATCAGGGCCTGGTGCCTTATTACCAGGTATCTTATGATGATCTAAGACTTCTTTTTGGCTAATGGGAGAATTTAGAGAGTTTAATTTTTTAGTTGGAATTTGGGACAAGGTAACTTTATTAAGAAAATATCTAATTATATTTGGAATGGGTTGAGGGGTAGAAGAGACAGATTATAGGTTATATAAGGCTTCTTTGTAAGTTGCTAAAAGGTTGCTAATCTTGACTGGATGTGTGATTTTCTTACAATTTTCATCCAATAGATAAGCTATTCTAGATTGGGCTATATTCTGTCAGAGTTTGGATGGCAGCAAGAAGGAGGCCTTATCGGCTCTTGAATAATAAACCTGCTTAATGAATCTCAACATGAATGATGTTTGTTCCAGCTGGATTACATACATTTAATTTTTTTTAAATCTTTAATCATTGTCAATAGAGTAAAGTTCCATTTCCATCTCCTTTAAATGTTTAGTTTTAAGCTTCAAGTAAGACGGCCTCTGGCGTCTTAATACAGCCTTGTGTGCAATACTCCTCTTTTCCTTTTTATCTCCTCTCCCTCGGCATCAAAATATCTTCTTACATCCACTTTCCTCAACAACACAATCACATTCACATTAATCCATCTCTGCCATACTGCCCCCTTCTCTCATCTCATGCCCTGCACTCGTTTTTCTATTCTTTCTCTCCTGCTCCCACCCAATCTCATCCTAGAACCCGCCCATATAAAACCCATTCACACCTCCTTTCACTATCTCTCTTCCTACTTCTAGCAGCTGGTGACGTATCTCCCAACCCAGGGCCCTTCACCTTGTCTGCTCACACTAAAACAACTAGAAACAACACAAATATCATCCAAATACCCTGCAGTTTATCCTCCTCTACCAACATTCACTGTGCACTCTGGATCAACCATTCCATCTGTAGCAATATTAAATCCACAGCCATACACAACCTCTTCATCTCTAATTACCTCACACTATTAGCACTCACTGAGACCTGGCTTTCCCCCTCTGTTACCACTACTCCAGCTTCTTTGTGTTTCGGTGGACTACAATTCTCCCACACTCCTAGACTCAACTGTAAAGACGGTGGTGTAGGCATCCTTCTCTCCCCTCATGTACCTTTCAACCAATCCTCCCTGCCCCTGCCCTATCCTTTACTTCCTTTGAAGTTCACACTGTCCACATATTTAAGATCACTCCTTTAAGAATTGCCATCATCTATCGTCCCCTTTCCCCCCCAGCCCCCGGTCATCCTAGGCTACTCTTTGAACACTTTTCTTCCTGACTACCCCACTTTCTCTCCTCCAGAACTCCTTCCTTAATACTTGGAGACTTTAACATCCCAATCAACAACCTCAACTGCCCTGATGCCGCCCGCCTGCTCTCTCTAACTGCCTCCTTCGGCCTCACACAGTGGTCTACTTCAGAAACTCATACAGCAGGAAACACTCTTGACCTCATCCTCACCAATCTCTGCAACGCCTCTAATTTCTCCATTGTTCCATTTCCTTTATTTGACCAATGTCTGCTGACATTGGCATATCCCATACCCAACTCTCTCCACCCTCAACTCTCCAATCTCTCAGAAACTTCCACAGCCTTGATCTCCAACATTCCTCCACCAAATTCCAAATTCTCCTTTTACCCATCTCAAATCTCACTTGCCCTAACTCTGCAACCTCACTCTACAACTGTACTCTCTCCTCTCAACTAGACATAATGGCACCTCCTACATTTAAACACAGCAAGCGTTCCCAATTACAACCCTGGCACACCAAGCTGACCCAATATCTCCAAAAATGCTGCTCAACGCTTTTGGAGAAAGTCTTACTCTGCACCTGACATCATCCACTATAAATTTATGTTGCGCTACTACACTCTGGCTCTTTCCTCTGCAAAGTAAATGACTTCAACACCCTCATAAGGACAGTGTCGCACCAACCCAAATGCCTATTTCATGCTTTTAATGCTCTCCTTCGCCCTGTTGCTCCCCCTCCTCCTACCACACTGTCCGCCTCCAACTTTGCAACCCACATTACTGAGGATTTCTACAATCAGGGAAGATATATCTAATCTCTCTCCCTCCCCTTCCAATACATCACCCAACCCCACTCCCTCCACTGTTCTTGGATAGGTCATTACTCTATCCTAATTCTCCTTGATCTTTCTACTGCCTTTGACACTGTTGATCATCAACAGCTTCTTCTCATTCTCCATAATCTCAGTCTACGAGATACTGCTCTGTCCTGGTGCTCCTCCTACCTCTCTCAGTGCTTTTTCAGTGTTTCTTTCTCTGGCTCTACCTCTTCTCCCGAACCCCTCTGTTGGTGTCCCCCAAGGTTCAGTCCATGGTCCCCTACTGTCTCCATCTATACTGCCTCCCATGGTAAACTCATCAGCTCCTTTGCCTTCCATTATCATTTATATGCAGATGACACACAAATCTACATGTCCTCTCCTGATATCTCTTTCAGCCCATCTTGACTCGTGTCTCTGACTGCCTCTCCACGATTTCCAATTTGATGGCTGCTCACTTCCTTAAACTCAACCTGTTCAAAACAGAACTTCTGGTATTTCCTCCCTCAAGTGTTGCTACTCCTGTGTCTCTCTCCTGCCAAGTCAACGGGGCCACCATCACCTCTACCTCGCAGGCTCGCTGTCTAGGTGTTCTCCGACCTATCCTTCACCTCTCATGTCCAGTCGATTATCAAATCCTGCCGCTTCCATCTCAAAAACATAGCTTGCATCCGCCCATATTTAACACCAGATGCGGCTATGGTGCTGGTCCATGCCGTTGTTCTTTCTCGTCTTGACTACTGCAATCCCCTTCTCAGTGGTCTTACGTGTTCCCAGATTGCAACGCTGCAATCTATTATGAATGCGGCAGCAAGGCTTATTTTCCTATCCGCCCGCACCTCCCATACCTCCCCCCTCTGTCAGTCCCTAAATTGGCTTCCAGTTAGATATAGGGCTCAATTTAAGATTCTGGTGCTTGCTTAGAAGTCCCTCCATAATGCTGCTCCAACCTACCTATCCTCCCTAATACACAGTATGTTCTGTCGAGCCCCCTGCGCTCTGCCGAAGACCTATGTCTATCCTCTATCCGTTCTCCCACATCTGATGCTCATCTCTAAGACTTCTCCAGGGCTGCACCTTTTCTGTGGAACTCCCTTCTCTTCTCTGTTAGACCAGTCTCCACTCCTTCAAAACATCTTTGAAAACACACTTCTTCAGGAAAGCATATCATTTAAACTGTTTTTGTGTGAAAAAAGCAACAAAAATATATATTTACAGTATTTGGGACTAAGTGGCTACTAAAAATGACTGGACATACCTAATTTGTCTACATTTGAAAATGGTATGCCATCATGGGGGTAATTCTCCTTCCTGGGCTACCATACGATCTCAAAGGTCTCAAACTGGCAAATTTCAAAGTGAAAGAAAATTAAATGCAAGCATTATATTTGACTCTCTAACTTTCCAAAGCACCATAAAACCTGTACATGGGGGTACTGTTAGACTTGGGAGACGTCACTGAACACAAACATTAGTGTTTCAAAACAATAAAACTTATTACAACAATAATATCATCAGTAAAAGAGCTGTTTGTGTGTGAAAAATACAAAAAAGGTAATTTTACTGAAAATATCATTATTATAATACAATTTATCATTTTGAAATATTAGTATTTATGTTCAGCAAAGTCTCACGAGTTAAACAGTATCCACCATGTACAGGTTTTATGGTGTCTTGGAAAGTTACAGGGTTAAATATAGTGCTTGCAAATTAAATTCTTTGCACTTTCTGCCTGGGTTGTCAGGCACGTCAATCAAATTTTAATTAGTAAAATCACATAATTATGTTAAAAGATTACTTAAATATACATGTAGAATTTTAATATATATACATATATATGTATTTAAATTCTACATGTATACATATGTAATCATTTCTGTAATTATATATCTATCTATTTATATAAATTTGTGGTTATTTGCATTTTATACATTGATAGATATATATAGAAGAATGTCATTCTAAGTGTATTTTACATATATATATATATATATATATATATATATATACATTGTAGTAGCTTGCACTCCAAGAAGACTTTTGTAGTGCCCGGTGCTGGTTGTGGCAATGGTAGATATGGGTGTAGAAACAATCACACTCCTGGGACTTGGTTGAAGTAGTAAAATTTTGCTTTTATTTATTCCATATAAAATATCAACGTTTCAGCACCAACATGGAGCTTTCATCAGGACAGGTAACATATATATATATATATATATATATATATATATATATAGAGAGAGAGAGAGAGAGAGAGAGAGAGAGAGAGAGAGAGAGAGAGAGAGAGAGAGAGAGAGAGATAGCACTCTGAAGTCTTTATAAAGTAAATTCAAACTGCTGCTTTATTAAGCAAACACAGTGATAAACACAATAGTCGATGTTTCAGTCTATACAGACTTTTTTTCAGGACAAAATACAGTTAGAATGAAATGACTTATTCATATATAATTTATTTTCTTTTTAAAAAAAATATATATTTATTCTGTTTATTTATTATTGTAATTTTATGTATATTTAAGGTTGGGCCTGTAGTTGTGGGAGGGGCTTGAATCCCCTTTAAAAGGGTTGCCAATCCTCTCCCATTTTACCGTTGTTAGTCTGGCAAGTTGAAGGGGTTACTTCTGGTCAAGTCGCAATCTTGCTGTCTCTTACGTGTTTTCCCTTGTGGTCCTGGTCCTCAGTGCAGCTCATTGTCAACCGTAAGTCAGACCCTTACTGGCAGGCCGCGGATGGACTTTTCAGCGATGTCCCGGTTTGGGTCTATTCCTATTCTTATTCATTTGTATAGTTCATATTCATTTTGGCACTGTTCATATTACCACACGTACAAATTTGTTTGCTCCCTCAGTTCTTTCAACTGCATGAACTGCAGCATTCGGCTACTTTCACTACATTTGCATGCTTAAATCGTTCACCTTGATTCATACGAACCTTCTCGTAATTTTTATTTTTTGAAACATGCGAATAACTAGGGGAAGGTAGAGACTGTTTGCACGATTCTTCCCCATTGACAGGGGTTACTAATTTCCTCTCTTACACAAATTTAAACGATTGTATGTATATCGGTCACTTTGAGTCACGGTGCCCCTTACTGGTTACAATGATATTACGGGTTACAATAATGGCATATGATTATTTTTATTTTAGTCTTGTTACTTTGTCTAAACTATATTGGGGTTCCCTTCTTTTTGTCACCTTAACTTAAAATTATCTTTTAACACGATCAAACTTTATCTAACGGGCATCCAACACCACATGCCATTACAACATCCTAATAAAATAGAATTCCTTTCATCATACCAGATAAAGACTTTACTGAAGGGAATCCAAAAAATAGATACACATCTACCTCCTCAAAGACTACCCATCCACAACAAAATATTCCAATCATAATCCGACTTGTTAGATACAGCTCCATTCGAACATATAACCAATATGGTAATTAAAACAGCCATCTATCTAGCTTTTTATGATTTTTTACGTCCAAAGGAATTCACCACCAGTTATTTAACAGCCACAGACTACATGAAAATAGCCAATATCAACAAATCCTTAGACCATTAGGTTCTGTCACTTGATCTCTCTAAAACTAGCCAGATGGGACACACGGTCAACATACCTCCTTTCCCTACCTATAATAAATGGTGCCCCATTAAGGTTTTGGAGACCTATTTCAACACTTTCCATAAACAACCACACCAACCACTATTAGAACTACACAGCTCCATTCTCACTACTGCTAAATGTATGCTCTATGTCTGTTTGTTGTTAACTAACTCGGCTTAAATGCGAATCATTTCTCAGGACATTCCTTCCGCATAGGGGTGGCGTCATTTGCTTCCTCCAACCACATTCCAGCTCATATAATTAAAACTATGGGATGCTGGAAATATTCTGCTTACACTTTTTACATACCAAACCCAGTTGAAGAGTTACAGCAAGCTTTTCGTGATTTGTCCAAATAATTAGATGTTTTGTAATATAAATAAATTTAGTATGGTACACTTCTTTTTACCCCCTTTATTACAGGCCTACTGCATTGTCGGTTCCGGCACACCACAACCGACTGGTGTTATTTAATTATGTTTGTTGGTTACAAATGCTATGTTATTTTACCATCATGGCAATATTGCCCTGACAACAAATATATATATATATATATATATATATATATATATATATATATATATATAAATAAATTATATATATATATATATATATATATATATATATACCGTATATACTCGAGTATAAGCCGAGTTTTTCAGCCCATTTTTTGGGCTGAAAAACCCCAACTCGGCTTATACTCGTGTCAAGGTCTGTATGCCATAATACAGACTGGGGGAGAGGGGGGCTGGCAGAGCAGTAACTTACCTTTCCTGCAGCTCCTGTCAGCTCTCTCCTCCTCTGCGCCGTCCGGTCAGCACCTCGGTCAGCTCCCAGTGTAAATCTCGCGAGAGCCGCGGCTCTCGCGAGACTTACAGTGTAAGCTGACAGAAGAGCAGAACGGACGGCGCAGAGGAGGAGAGAGCTGACAGGAGCTGCAGGAAAGGTAAGTTACAGCTCTGCCAGCCCCCCTCTCCCCCCCACTGAACTGCCACTGGACCACCAGGGAAGGAGAGCCCCCCTCCCTGCCATATATCAAGCAGGGAGGGGGGACGAAAAAAAAAATATAAATAAAATAAGAAATAATAATAAAAAAATAATAATAATAACAACAAAAAAAAGGGGTATAAGGACCACTATGGGAGGGGGGGGGGGGGTATAAGGACCACTATGGGAGGGATGGGGTGGGTTAAGGACCACTATGGGAGGGAGGGGGGTATAAGGACCACTAAGGGAGGGAGGGGGGTATAAGGACCACTATGGGAGGGAGGGGGGGGATAAGGACCACTATGGGAGGGAGGGGTTTGATAAGGACCACTATTGGAGGGAGGGGGTATAAGGACCACTATGGGAGGGAGGGGGGGTATAAGGACCACTATGGGAGGGGGTGGGATAAGGACCACTATGGGAGAGAGGGGGGGTATAAGGACCACTATGGGAGGGAGGGGGGGGGTATATGGACCACTATGGGAGGGATGGGGGGGGATAAGGAACACTATGGGAGGGAGAAGGGGGATAAGGACCACTATGAGAGGGAGGGGGTGGGATAAGGACCACTATGGGAGGGGAGGGGGAAGTAAGGACCACTAGGGGAGGGGAGGGTAAGGACCACTAGGGGAGGGGTGAGTCAGGACCACTGGGGGGGGGTGAAGGAACACGGGGGTGGGGAGGTAAGGACCACTGAGGGAGGAGGGGGGAAGTCAGGACATATGGGGGGGGAGGGGGCGGCAAAAATTTTTTGGCCTACGGCGGCAAATATCCTTGCACCGGCCCTGCTCACACTGCATTCACACACTGCATTCATACACACACACACTGCATTCATGCACACACACACTGCATTCATGCACACACACACTGCACTCATACACACACACTGCACTCATACACACACGCTGCACTCATACACATACGCTGCACTCATACACACACACATACGCACACACTGCATTCATTATACACACACTGTAAATAAATATTCAATTAATATATTTTTTTAAGGATCTAATTTTATTTAGAAATTTACCAGTAGCTGCTGCATTTCCCACCCTAGTCTTATACTCGAGTCAATAAGTTTTCCCAGTTTTTTGGGATAAAATTAGGGGCCTCGGCTTATATTCGGGTCGGCTCATACTCGAGTATATACGGTATATATCTTATAAATATATGTAACTGCATTCTAAGTGTATTTTAATATATGTTCTTATAATAATATTAAAATACACTACGTATGACTTTACATATATATATATATATAAATAAGATATATATATAAATACACTTTTTATTTATTTTACATGTTTAATAATAATTTGTTTTTTATACTACCCACCAGCAGAGGGACTGTCTGACAACCCACACAGTACCCCTGCTGGCAGATCCACAGCCAGCTATTGCAGCCATGTGATCGCTCTTTGAGAGCTATCACATGGCCCCTGTGGGCCTGATTTGCCAGGGGAGGGTTGCCTGGGCTATCAGGTAGTCCTCCCGAAGAGGATCGCAGTGGAGGTAAGTACCATGGAGCTCCTGGGGGCTTAAGCAGTTACATCGTTCTATGCCGCCGCAACGGCTTTAAAGTCCATTATAATGGGGACGGCATAGAATGCCGTAACGGTGTTAAGGGGTTAAACTTTTAAAAAAATTCCTTACCACAAATGTTAATCCCATAGGTTCTTAAATTCCAGATTAAATATGCAGTCCGCATGTGCTTTACACTAATAATTTGGTACAACTCCTTAACCCCTTAAGGACACATGACGTGCCTGACACGTCATGATTCCCTTTTATTCCAGAAGTTTGGTCCTTAAGGGGTTAAACATTAAGAATGCTGTATGATTGAGTGGGTGATATATATGTATATATATCGTAAAATATACTATATATATAGTAAAAATGAAAATGAAAATCCAGCGCACTCCCTTATCTACTAAATAGCTACTTTGGTGCTGACAGATTTTGTTATTTTTATTAAAAACACCTAATCAAAGCAAAAATTATGGGGGTTTAGTTACATTATATGATCATACATTGCATAAGCCTGCCACAACGTCAATGTACCCCATCTTTGGCAGGTCCTACACTAACAACCAACTGTCTACTAAATGAACTACTCACTTGGGGAGTATATATATGTATGTATTTATATAGTGAATTTACTTTAGTTAATATTAAGAAGATCTATTCACACCAGGGAAATAAACACCCCCAGACTGACATTTCATAGTTACAGACACCATTTTTTATGACAAACAATTGTAAGATTCTGAGGAGGAATGAAATACCTTCTGTTGAAAGTTGTGCAAGCAAAGTAGGGACACGTAGAAATACATTGGATTAGGAGGCCTAACAATCCAAGATCACACCTTAAGGTAAAATGGAAAGAGCTAATGAAATCTTAGAGACCGAAGTATTCACTGACCACACAAAGAGCCTTTTGCAGAACTTTAAGAAGGACCTCCAGCAAGACATTAAGCTACTCAACTTGGAAAATTGAGAGATACAATTGTAACAAAATTAGATATCATTCAATCATAACACTATGGCCAACCAAAACTTCCCATGCAACAAAAGATAGCTAATGTTGATGACCTTCTGGAGAAGAACTAATGGTTGAATCGTGCAGACATTTTGAGATGCACTAAGCTTGACAAGTTTATTAAAGGCTTTATCCAATCTATTTCAAACTTTGCTGTATCATATTTGGATTTATTTAGTTCTCCAAAATTCTTAACACTAATTAAAATTGAAACATGAATTGTTATAAAACAGTACTATTCACCTACTGGCCAATACATTGTCTCTGGATTCTAACAAGCAATAAATGGAGTAAAATTACACAAATATATTGGTAGAGTATAATATTAATAGTAAAAATGGATTGCTACAGTCATTGACAATATAGTTTGTAAACATTACATAGAATGTGGTAGGGGAAAGAGGTGTATTCATTAAACTGTGTCTTCTTGAACTTTGTGTGTGTCTATATCTGTTTGTATCTAGTGTTTGTATATGTATGTGTGTCAGTGAACCTCCAATCTCATCTCATTGATTGGACTCCAGTTGTCTGACATATCACTCCAATTAGCTCTTGGAGATGTTATTAGTCTAGGGGTTCACATACTTTTTACACCTGCACTGTGAATGTTTACATGGTGTGTTCAATAAAAACATGGCAACATTTCATTCTTTGTGTGTTATTAGTTTAAGCAGGGGGCCGTTACACATACATAATGACATACAGACATACATTCATAATGACATACATATATATATATATATATATATATATATAGTGATGTACCGAACTGTTCGCTGGCGAATAGTTCCCGGCGAACTTAGCGTGTTCGCGTTCGCCACGGCGGGCGAACATATGCGATGTTCGGTCCGCCCCCTATTAATTTACTAATACTAAGTAAAAATTACTTAGTATTAGTAAATTGTGCCCCTACTCGCAATACCGCGAGTAGGGGCATGTCTATTAAACAGTGAGCAGCCTGTGGCTGCTCACTGTTAAAAAAAAAAAAAGGGGGTGGGGGACCTAAAAATCACAATAAGAGGGGGACCTATTGTCCCCCCCCCGGCCCCCACCCCTGAGCGGCGGGTGGGTGCCCTAAAATGAACAATAAGGGGGGGACCTATTGTCCCCCCGGCCCCCACCCCTGAGCGGCTGGTGGGGACCCTAAAATGAACAATAAGGAGGGGACCTATTGTCCCCCCCGGCCGCCACCCCTGAGCGGCGGGTGGGGGCCCTACAAATAACAATTAGGGGGGGACCTATTGTCCCCCCTGGCCCCCACCCCTGAGCGGCGGGTGGGGGCCCTAAAAATAACAATTAGGGGGGACCTATTGTCCCCCCCGGCCCCCACCCCTGAGCGACGGTGGGGGCCCTAAAAATAACAATTAGGGGGGACCTATAGTCCCCCCCCCGGCCCCCACCCCTGAGCGGCGGGTGGGGGCCCTAAAATTAACAATAAGGGGGGACCTATTGTCCTCCCCGGCCCCCACCCCTGAGCGGCGGGTGGGGGCCCTAAAAATAACAATTAGGGGGGACCTATTGTCCCCCCCCAGCCCCCACCCCTGAGCGGTGGGTGGGGGCCCTAAAATTAACAGTAAGGGGGGGACCTATTGTCCCCCCCCAGCCCCCACCCCTGAGCGGTGGGTGGGGGCCCTAAATACAAAGGGAGGGTGCCCTTGTTAACCCTTCCCCCCAAAAAAAATGATCTACCTACCTACCCCCCTCACCCTAAAAATAATGAGGGGGGGGACCTTTAACTAAAACCCTGTAAAAAAAATAGATAAAAACAACTTACCATTTGATGTTTTCTTTCTTCTACAATCTTCTTTTTTCAGCCCCAAAAAAGGCCAAATAAAAAAACCATAATAACCGACGCAATTAAAAAAAAAAAAAAGAAATAACAAAAACCGACCGCACAAAAAATAATCCATCTTCACCCATGGAGGGCTCCACGCAGACTGAGCTCTGCAGGGCGGGGCAAGGCTTATAAAGCCTTGCCACGCCCTGCAATTAGGCTAAGAACACTCTGATTGGCTGGTTTAAGCCAATCAGAGTGCTCTTTGTCATTTTACACAGCGTGTGAAAACTCCAAAGAACTTTCCCACGCGTGTAAAATGACACAGAGCACTGTGATAGGATGGCTTGAAATCCATCCAATCACAGTGCTCTGTGTCATTTTACACAGCGTGGGAAAGATCAATTTTCCCACGCTGTGTAAAATGACACAGAGCACTGTGATTGGATGGATTTCAAGCCATCCAATCACAGTGCTCTGTGTCATTTTACACAGCGTGGGAAAGATCAATTTTCCCACGCTGTGTAAAATTACACAGAGCACTGTGATTGGATGGATTTCAAGCCATCCAATAACAGTGCTCTGTGTCATTTTACACGCGTGGGAAAGTTCTTTGGAATTTTCCCACACTGTGTAAAATGACAAAGAGCACTCTGATTGGCTTAAACCAGCCAATCAGAGTGTTCTTAGCCTAATTGCAGGGCGTGGCAAGGCTTTATAAGCCTTCCCCTGCGCGGAGCCCTCCATGGGTGAAGATGGATTATTTTTTTGTGCAGTCGTTTTTTTTTTTTTTTTTTTTAAATTGCGTCGGTTATTATGTTTTTTTTTGGCCTTTTTTGGGGCTGAAAAAAGAAGATTGTAGAAGAAAGAAAACTTTAAATGGTAAGTTGTTTTTATCTATTTTTTTACAGGGTTTTAGTTAAAGGTCCCCCCCCCTCATTATTTTTAGGGTGAGGGGGGAAGGTAGGTAGATAATTTTTTTTGGGGGGGAAGGGTTAACAAGGGCACCCCCCTCCCTTTGTATTTAGGGCCCCCACCCACCGCTCAGGGGTGGGGGCCGGGGGGGGGACAATAGGTCCCCCCCTTATTGTTAATTTTAGGGCCCCCACCCACCGCTCAGGGGTGGGGGCCGGGGGGGGGACAATAGGTCCCCCCTTATTGTTAATTTTAGGGCCCCCACCCACCGCTCAGGGGTGGGGGCCGGGGAGGGACAATAGGTCCCCCCCATTGTTAATTTTAGGGCCCCCACCCACCGCTCAGGGGTGGGGGCCGGGGGGGGACAATAGGTCCCCCTCCTTATTGTTAATTTTAGGGCCCCCACCCACCGCTCAGGGGTGGGGGCCGGCCCCTTATTGTTAATTTTAGGGCCCCCACCCACCGCTCAGGGGTGGGGGCCAGGGGGGGGGACAATAGGTCCCCCTCCTTATTGTTAATTTTAGGGCCCCCACCCACCGCTCAGGGGTGGGGGCCGGGGGGGGACAATAGGTCCCCCCCCTTATTGTTAATTTTAGGGCCCCCACCCACCGCTCAGGGGTGGGGGCCGGCCCCTTATTGTTAATTTTAGGGCCCCCACCCACCGCTCAGGGGTGGGGGCCGGGGGGGACAATAGGTCCCCCCCCTTATTGTTAATTTTAGGGCCCCCACCCACCGCTCAGGGGTGGGGTCCGGGGGGGGGACAATAGGCCCCCCCTTATTGTTAATTTTAGGGCCCCCACCCACCGCTCAGGGGTGGGGGCTGTGGGGGGACAATAGGCCCCCCCTTATTGTTAATTTTAGGGCCCCCACCCACCGCTCAGGGGTGGGGGCCGGAGAGGGGGAGGACAGTAGGTCCCCCCCTCATTATCTTTATGGCCCCCACCCGCCACCCAGGGGTGGGGGCTGGGGGGGGGGCAGTAGCCCCCCCCCTCATTATCATTATGGCCCCCACCCGCCGCCCAGGGGTGGGGGCCGGAGAGGGGGAGGACAGTAGGTCCCCCCATCATTATCTTTATGGCCCCCACCCGCCGCCCAGGGGTCGGGGCCAGGGGGGGGACAGTAGCCCCCCCCGCTCATTATCATTATGGCCCCCACCCACCGCACAGGGGTGGGGGCCGGGGGGCAGAGGACAGTAGCCCCCCCCCCTCATTATCATTATGGCCCCCACCCGAACCCAGGGGTCTGGGCCGGGGGGGAAGGAGAGTAGGTCTCCTCCCCCCCCTTCAACCACTATTGTGGGTTTTAAAATTCACCTGCCTATTGAAGGCTATGGCGGTTCGCACGGTTCGCCGGTTCACGAACATTTGTGGACGTTCGCGTCCGCCGTTCGCGAACCGAAAATTTTATGTTCGCGACATCACTATATATATATATATATATATATATATACACATACAGACACACATACATACATATATACATACTGACAGACAGACAGACAGACATATACACACACACAGCTCATTTTTCAGCCACCCTCCTGTTTCTTACCTTTTCTTTGCAGGAGGGTGACTGGGGCTTATGGGAGTCGGTGCGACTCTCCCTCTTCACTGGCGCTCATCCCGTGTGGAGTGAGTTGGGAGGAAGTGGCTATTGCACGGCCACAGCGCTGACCGGGCCCCTGAAGATATAGGGCCCATCGGGTGGCCCTAAGTGCGTGGGCCACCCTATAGGCCCCATCAACGTGCAGGCTCCGGTGCAACTGCACAAGCGGCAGTTCTGCCGCTACACAGGCCCCCAACAACCGTCATGGCCTCAATAGGTGAGTTCCTACACTATTAGATATGCTGGTATCAGCCAAGAGTCTCCAGTGAGACAGGAAGGGGTATTTTATAAACCCTTTCACATTTAACCCTTTATAGGGCTTCTACACATACAATAAACTTTGCTGGTATCATTCTAAGATGACAATGTCAGGATTCATCTGGCTCAAATTGTGAAAGAGTGGTTCAGGGAGCATGAGACATCATTTTCACACATGGATTGGCCACCACAGAAGTCCAGAACTTAACTCCATTGAGAATCTTTTGGGATGTGCCGGGGAAGGCGTTGCGCATTGGTCCGACTCTCCAACACTGGACGTAAATAAATCTTGTGACATTGCAGATGCTTATTGAAACAATGACACAGCGAATGCGTGCTGTAATGGATCACCTGGCACCCCAAGTGGGAACCTCCGTTGATGGATGCTTCTAGCGCTTCCCGAGGGCTCCAAGCACTCCACTTGACACCATAAGCACTGCAGACCCCACGAATCGCCGCAACTTGGTTGGGGTCTCGCCATCTCCTACCCACACTGGACCTACGACAAGGCTCCAGGCTCCAGTGGGTGACCCCAGTGATGATGCAGCCTTTCACCCACACATGAGACGAGGCTCTATGTTGAGGGTAAAACAGGAACTCAGCAGTCTGAGGGTTTATTGTCTCCTATATACAGGTTTTCCCACAAGGTTACCACCCATGTGGACCTTGTGGAACACAGGATACAAAGTTGAAAAAGCCAAGTCTTATACAGTTAGAACCTCCCAGATAATGTACACAAACCCGCCCCTCTGCTTGGGAGATAATTGAGCAAGATACTGTATGTTAAAGTCGTGACTTAAATATGAATATTAATTAATATATAATAATTAAGCAACAAATAACAACTTTAATATTTTTTAGAGTTCGGTATTATGGTCGAATATATAATAGGAAATACACAAAACATTGTAGTATTAAATGTATATTTAATATAATTATAATTAACAATTAAACAAATGCTAGCAGAATGTCAATTTACCACAATAATTACACAATACAAAACTACAAACAAAAGGCTATAACAGTTGCTAGCTGTTATAATAGATTACTTACACGGCTCCAGCCTGTTTGGCTGGAGCTATACAGTCAGCTACATTTTCAATCCATGCAAGCAAAAGAAAAGAGAAAGAGTTCCTCCTACTATTTGGTTTTATCCAGTAAGTAGGCTGGCCTGTGATGTCACTTCCAGAAGCACATGAGTTAGCACACTGACCCCTAGTGGTGCCTCTAAAGCATTAAGCTCATTATGCTTTTTTATGACAAAAAGTCATTAATTAATAAATACCATTACACTGTATTAACCCAATTATCTCCAAGCAGAAAAAACACATTTTTCACAAAACACAGAAAACACCCCAAAACACCACACATCCCCATAAATTATACATCCCTGGATATCCCTGATCTGGGTGAACAACATATCCAAAAATCACCCAGATCAGAGCAGGGGTTAGGAATTTCCAGGAAGCCATATTTGACCGACCGCAAGCATGGCTTTCATGCCCAAAATAGTTCCACAGATTAAGGCTGTGCGGCCGGTTTATCTTCTCCTCTATCCTGGAGATAATTGGCTTAAGTGGCTGTGGTAAGCCAATTATCTCCAGCTACAGGAAATATCTCTAAGTCCAAAAACTGTTACAAAAACCACATAAAAATACATAACTCATATAATACATTGTTTAACCTATATGTCCAACATATCCCCAGATAGCTTGGATCTGAGCGCTCCATTTGTCCAAAAAGTGCTCAGATCTCACGAATACAGTTGGATCGCCATGGGGTTCAACAATAGCAGACTGAGGAGGGACAACGCAGCCAGTTTCAACTGGCCTGGCAGTGTCCCTTGGACATCACCCTGCTGGAGAACAATAGGACAGGAAAAAGGGGGAGGGAAGAGGCACATTTTCCCATGGATTTAAAGGGCAGACAAAGTGTTTTAAAATCCAATAAGCACAAATAGACTTTTGGCATGTCTTTTTGCAGGGCCCATAGTCTTTGGGCAAAAGGCTAGCCATTAGTCCTCTCCAAAACCCAGTGGCGATGTTATTATCGCCACACGTGCCATAATCAAAGCTAAAGGCGGTCCAACAAAATATTAGAGTGTGTGACCTTTTTTTTTGGTAGTGACTTTGGCAGTCAGTGTATGTATATAATGGATATTTAATTCAGATACAAATATGCACCTAGGCCCATATGTGAATGCAGTTGTGTATTTTTGCAGTGTCACATAGTAACATACACATAGTGCCACAGTCAGATGCACACAGTTAAAAACATACACTGTCAAACACCACCACATGCACACAGTGCCAGGCACATAGTCACACAAACAGTTACAGGTATATGGTCCCACACAGGTACAGAAGCCACACACAAAGTTACAGGTAGACAGTCATTCACATACAGGTACATGCAGAAAGTAACGTGCATCGATGTACAGGCAGCCAGACACACAGGCAGACAGTCATACTCACATAAGGTTATAGGCAGTCACACACACATTTACATGAAGTAACACACACACAGTTACAGACATTGACTCAGTGTTACAGTCACACATAGTTACAGGCAGATATTCACATACACAAACACACACACACAGTTTCAGGCAGACAGGCAGACACCCACACACACACACAAACAAACAAACAAACAAACAAACAGAGAAATACAGGCCCATAGTCACACACACACAATTACAGACAGTCACACACACACACACACATTCAGTTATAGGCAGACAGACACACACACTCATGTACAGGCAGGCAGATATACACAATTACAGTTACAGTCAGAGAATCACACAGGGTTACAGGCAGACAGTCACACACAAAATTACAGGCAGAAACACACAGAGACAGTTACACATGCAGACAGTTACAGGCATATAGTCACACACACACACACACACACACACACACACACACACACAGTTACAGGCATTCACAAACACACAGTTACAGGTAGGCACACACATACACAGTTAAAGGGACTGTTATCACACACTGGGGAAGAGGAGAAGCATGGGGACTCTGCAGCAGAGGAGAAACAGGGGAGCATAGGGCAGAGAAAAAGGGGAGATATGGTGGAGAAAAACATATACATTTGAAATAACAGCAACTATATTAATTATAAACATTTTGCTCTATGATTGGTACAATTTATAGAAATGCGATACCAAGGAGTACACAAGTAAAAAAGGCTAGGAACCACTGATATAAATTGTTAACATTTTATTAATAAGAACCAAACTGATCAAACTATGTATATTACAGTTGTTAATCAGATAAAGAATTAATCTCTGCCCTCTGTTTTTAAACTAGTTTTCAATCTGAAACCTACAAGCATTTTACTCTAAACCAATCTCTCTTCAATTTATACTACTTGATTCTTACTATTTACTCTTCCTACAGTGGGATTAATCTAGAGTAACTGGATCAGTATATGAAACCATACTCTTTATAGCAATATCAATATTTTTAACATTGTATTTATTATTTCATTGTAAAGTATGGAGCTACAGCTTATAGTGTAAATGCTCTGAAACAAACATCCTTATTTATTAGTAAGTAAAATATGTATTAATGTTATTTTTATACAAACTTCTTTTCCTCACATTTTCTTACATTATCTTTTCTCAAGCCAAACATAAAAATAATATGCTAGGATTTAGAGTAGTGAAGGCTGACCTTGGCACTCAATACATGATTCTCAGCCAGCCTTACTAATTTATCATGTGTTTTTCTTTCCATTAAGTCAAATACATCTTAATTGTGCCATATCATTTTCATACCGTGATGAGAGATAGTATATTGTATTTATTTAATTTTATCCAATTTATTTTCACAGCAGTCAACTTGTTTGCATAGAAATATCTAAAGAACATTTTTTGAATGTATAAAATTAATTTTGTAAAATATATAGAATATATAAAACTATAGAATAACATGTGAGAATGCTGCAAAGTTTTATATTTTTTTTTTGTGGATTTGTATTCACTTGACACAAAGCTTCCTATACTAAAGTAATTGTAGATTATGCTAGCTTTAGTGTACCTATAATCTTAATTTTATTAATGACAGGAGGCGAGTATTTGCTTAAGTCTCTCTTTACTAGAACTCCACAGCAGCACAGAAAAAACAACCAATCAGAAAAAAGTTAGGTACTATAAAACTCCCCTCCCCATGCATCATTTCCTCTTTCAAGCTGCGACAAAACAGAATAAAAGGCAGAGAACTTCATGGGGAAGAAACGAAGTCCTAGATCTGATGAATATAACGATGTCCACCATTCGAGAATAACCGTCAAACTAGATAGTGTCGATGGACTGTAAACTGAAACGAGAGAAAAACAGAATCGAACAGGTTGATTATCCAATGAAATGTACTCTGAATAAACATGTAGGTACCCAATGTAGCAACCCAAATTAATATTAATATGTAGACATCCCAACCCTACATATGAAGAAACACAGACATAAGGAACAAGCGACAGGTAGCAGAGACAACAAACAGAGTTGCACACTTACCTGATAATCCAAACTATAACATTAAACAAGGGAGGGACAAGAATGGGTGGGAAATACTCGCCTCCTGTCATTAATAAAATTAAGATTATAGGTACACTAAAGCTAGCATAATCTACAATTTTATAACATGACAGGAGGCTTCGTATTTGCTGTTTGAAAGCTCAGTTCACCAATCCAACGCTGTTTGTGTCGCTGGTAATTATACCAGGAAATATCAGAGTAATCCTAATTGGACATTCCAATACGCTAAATGACAGCCGACGGTTCAAAGAAGATGCCAACCGACAAGGTATCTCAAATACGGAAAAAGGCACCCTCCGTCGGTAAATCCATTGTACGTGGCGTAGCAAACTGTTTCCTAGAAGTCGGTCCATGAGCTGGCAAGCCGACCTATTAGTCACATTCCTGTAGTTGTATAACTTCAAAATCCGCTCTATGACCTAGGGTCGCGAGAAGAAAACTGACACCAAGTCTCAACTCATGACCCATAAGGCGGCTCCACCGATCGTGCCAGGGCCATCCGGCGATGCGGCCTTGCAGGGAGATCTCCAATCTCAAGGAATGCACCGAAGACCACCACCAAAATCGCAATAGAAGTCGAGGAGGATCTTCGTACCTTCATGTCCTACCCGGTGGGGTGACTCATCCGAGCATAAATTCATAACGCACACAATGAGAGTGTGGCCAGACCAGCCGTATACAAAGTGATTCCAATAGTCCAAACGGACCGTGTAAACTTCGGACGCCGTAGAGAAAAAGCTCCAGAAGACGTCCGTTCAGGGTTCCGAACTGAACTTGAGTGGAGGAACGGTGGTCGACTATTCTGGGAATAGGGAATCCCAGAAATCCTCAAAGGAATGGGAAAGTGCAAACAGGAACGCAGCTTTCCATCCTGAAATGCCCTCGTCCAAGAGTGAAAGATGTCTGTGTGAGAGTCGGGGTATACCAGGTACCACCATAAGGTCTCGTAGGTCTCCTCGACGATAGTTGGAAAGTAGGGTAGCGCGAATCCAACAAGATGGTTCCCGTGAGGAATAACTAGAGTATAGACGGAGGGTCCTCCATCTCCGAACCCTGATCACCAGGTATACGTTTCGAGGAGACGGGGCAGTCCTGCCATCTTATCCCAAGATCTGAGGACCGGGGAGGTCAAGACAAAACGGGGGTTTCCGGTCGTACCCTGTGAACCATACGTACGGCTTTTTACCTTCAGAGCGGGTAATAGGCTCCCCTTAATCCTGTTACCCGAGCAAGGTAGAGCCCGTTTGCTCCATGAAGGTCCCCGTATCTCCTGCCACCTAAATATGGGAGAAACTGTCTGAGTAGTTGTTCACGATGGTCCGGATATCCAAAAACAGAAAGCAATCCTCTGCTTGTTATGGTGCAGAATATACCCAAACCTGCACTCACATGATACCTGAGTTCCATCCGAAAGCCGTTCCATCTCCAGGAATGTGTATAAATAAGTGGGAGTCACCCCTCGTTATACCACTGTGAGAATATCCCTCCATTACAGGAGAAAGACTAGAGGGAACCAGTCTACCTATGGATATCTTGCATGACCAGGCAGTCCTCTATATCGAAATCAGTAGCACGGACGTCAGAACTACTTGAATGCAGGAGGGACGCCCCTCCATGAAGTCATCGGTGTCTTGCACAGGTACAAGCCTGTGTGAAGAACAAATGGATGGCACCGTAGAGCGTCGAGTGCCTGAGAGAGCCGCGCTCTCTACTAATGTGATCAAATATCGTGCTAACGTCCGGCTGATAGCCTGAGCGGGCCGCACCCGTAAATAACCAAACAGTAGAGTCAGCATCCGTGACTGTTCCTCTCTATGTTCCTCCAAACATGACCCCTGTATCCAGCTCAGTCTCCGGCTGAGGTTGCGGGGGGCTGCGCCCTCTAATAACAAATCAGTGTCCGGTAACGTATCTGAGAGGGGTTCACTCTCTGCTCCAGCCGATGAAATATTCTCGGATTGAAGAGATGGAGAGTCGCACCCTCCTGTGATCCAAGCTAGGGTCCCTAGGGACTCAGGGCGACCAACTAAAGGGTACACTAAATACGAGTATCAGCATAAGGCTGAGGGCAATCTACGGGAAAACGATGGAAAAACTATCAACTGACCGTCCGGATCCCGTGCGCGCGCGCGGGTTCCAGGCGGACCGTTGGTAGTCTGAGGAAAGCAGGAGACGTTCTCCGCAATCCACGAGCACCCAGGAGGTCGGAGGAGGTCAAGTCAGGCCTCTCGACGACCCGAGCGAAAGGAAAAGGAAGTCACGAAAAACGAAAAAGACAACAATAACGTAGGTATGAGTAAAAATGCAAATTCTATCTCAGCTAGAAAGCAAATAGCAGGCCGGAAGGCAAGACAAGTAAGCCCCACCGCACAGGGCCAGGAGCTAACCTTACGCAGGAATAACTACCGATAGCTATATGGATACCGGGAGACAGATACGGAGTTAGTTGATAAAGACAAGGAAAACACTGCGTTCTCCTGTAGGTGACTGAGTACCGGTCCTTGCCTGTGCAAAGTTCTCCTTGGAGATGTGCCGTCGCCGGACTGGCGCAAACCGCGGATGTGTGTCCGGGGTCTTCGTAAGACAACTTGCCCTTCAGGTCTGAGGTTAGGGCCTTCACCCTACCTACCATATCCAGATGGCCGTATATTGGTGTCCTCTTGGATAGCATGGCAATGGTGCTTGTCCGGACACCTGCCTATTTCCGTGTCCTGGTGGGCAGTGGCTTCTCCTCAGTGATATTCCCCTAGGCCCGCGGCCAAAAGGGGGTTCGGCACCAATAGAGCGGGCCCAGCAGGCCAAACAAATGAACACAGGATAGTTGGCCAAGCTAATAGGCACCGACATAGTAGGCCATACAAATGGGGCACCGACATATCAGGTCGTGCTTATGGGCACAGACCTAGCAGGCCGTTCTTATGGGCACAGACACAGCAGGCCGTTCTTATGGGCACAGACATAGCAGGCCGTTCTTATGGGCACAGACAATAGCAGGCCGTTCTTATGGGCACAGACAATAGCAGGCCGTTCTTATGGGCACAGACAATAGCAGGCCGTTCTTATGGGCACAGACATAGCAGGCCGTTCTTATGGGCACAGACATAGCAGGCCGTTCTTATGGGCACAGACATAGCAGGCCGTTCTTATGGGCACAGACATAGCAGGCCGATCTTATGGGCATAGGCATAGCAGGCCGTTCTTATGGGCACAGACCTAGCAGGCCGTTCTTATGGGCACAGACATAGCAGGCCGTTCTTATGGGCACAGACATAGCAGGCCGTTCTTATGGGCACAGACATAGCAGGCCATTCTTATGGGCACAGACATAGCAGGCCATTCTTATGGGCACAGACATAGCAGGCCATTCTTATGGGCACAGACGTAGCAGGCCATTCTTATGGGCACAGACATAGCAGGCCATTCTTATGGGCACAGACATAGCAGGCCAACTTGGGCTGTGCATTATTACCATATTGTGATGATCATGTTATTTAAATAGTGGTAGTCCAGCTGTATCGTGTACAAGCGGAAGTTGTGCCAGTGATTATCGTTTCCAAGAATATAAGATACACTGAGCGGTACTCTCCATAGACTGTGCATGGGTATGCACATGCTCACCCGGATCTGTTTGAGATTTCTTATCGATATCATAGGATACCCTCAATATACCGGCTGAAGGGTATTGAAACCATTGACACTTCCAGGAGTAGGGCTAAATGATAGTCAACTCGATGAAATCCCCTAAGAACCTGATAAAATTCATAGTATCAGTGTAGACTGGACTCCCATACCCATGAATCAGAGCCAAGTCTTGTATCTTCTATATACCACGAACAGAGAATTCCTACCAGAGTAGTCTCAACTGAGACCTTGTGTCTGGACCAGAAAAAAATATATATATACTGGCACTGTATACATCCTGTACGGAGTTTGTATAACTGAGTATGTACCTACCTGTAACTTGCAGTAGGCCGTGATATACCTTGACGGTAGAACTCCCAGAAATCTGTGATAGATATACTGTCCGCAAACTCTCAGAAAACTGTGGTAAACACTGTAGGCAAAAACCCACGGCATTCTGTGATATACACTGTCAGCAAAGCTCACAGCAATCCGTGATCTACACTGCCAGTAAAGTGCACAGCTTCTGCGATATACACTGACAGCAATGGACAGCCAAACTCACAGCAGTCTGAGACGGCAAACCAAACTCTTAAACACTCTTAGCGCACGCCGCAATCTGACATATGTATTGCCACTAAAACTCACATCAATCTAAGTCAGCAAAGCTAACTCTTGATAAACACTATAAGCACACACAGCAATCCTACATATGTGTTGCCACTAAAACTCACATCAATCTAAGTCCGCAAACCTAACTCTAGATAAACACTTTAGCACACACAGCAATCAGACATATGTATTGCCACTAAAACTCACATCAATCTGAGTCAGCAAACAAACACTCAATAAACACTATTAGCACACACAGCAACTGACATAAGATTGCCACTAAAACTCCCATCAATCTAAGTCAGCAAACCTAACTCAACACACAGTAATCTGACACATGTGTTGCCACTAAAACCCCACAGTAAGACGTGCATAAAACTGTATAAGGATGTAGAGAAAAAACGACGTGCAAAAACCCTAAGACTCACAGAATCTGTGGGACAACACTGTAAGTAAGCTTACAGCCCTCACAGGCAATAGCAAAAAAGGAGTATTCCCCCGGAGGTCCCAGCCGAGTAACAAGTAGCCGTGATCTGAGCACCGCGGACGGAGGAGGGGTCGCATAGGTGCACTCTCCTCCGCCCGGTCGGCTACCCGCGGCTCTCAG
The DNA here is from genome assembly GCF_036172605.1 of Pelobates fuscus. NCBI lineage: Eukaryota > Metazoa > Chordata > Amphibia > Anura > Pelobatidae > Pelobates > Pelobates fuscus. Next base: position 116,362,217 of record NC_086319.1, read on the forward strand.
AAGAAATGGAGTGCGGCGGGCGGCCACGTGGCGAGCGGGCGGCCACGTGGATGAGAGAAGCGGCCGCCGGGTACTCGCGTCCGACCGCGAGTACCTCGGGTGCCGGAGAGTCAGAAAGGGGGTCGAGGGAATCAGAGGACAGCCCGAGGCTAGCTGCCAGAAATCCCGAAAGAGCAAGCAGCCCGCGGGAAACGGCGGGACAAGGAGAATGGGGTAGAGAGGGGGGGGAATCCCAATAACAACAAAATAAACCTCTAAATACCATACACCTAACCACATAAGCAGAGGTAGATATATAACAGAGATATATAGTTAAACCCCAAAAATATATCCTGTAAACATACAGAAGGAGAAAGTACAAGATATAAAATAAGAAAATATATATTAAGATACCAAAAATAAATCCCAATAAAACATAACAAAACCCCAAACCACCCACTATAAGCAGGAGGTAGAGGTACTCTGACCTGTACTGGTGCGGAGCAGCAAAGAAAGAGGAAATGATGCATGGGGAGGGGAGTTTTATAGTACCTAACTTTTTTCTGATTGGTTGTTTTTTCTGTGCTGCTGTGGAGTTCTAGTAAAGAGAGACTTAAGCAAATACGAAGCCTCCTGTCATGTTATAAAATTGTGACTTCACATCTTTACTGTGTTCTATCTGCAGAAATAAATAAATATGCATGTACTTAGTAATTAGAATTGTGAAAACCATGATAGATAAATAAAACTATAAAATGTATCCTAATGTTTTAAATTATTTAGAATTAGATTTTCAGAAGTTCTTGAGCCAGATGTATTGCAGTTTTCAAATGTGATAAAAATGTCAGTTTGTTATTGTAGAAGCAGGCATGCCTAATCAAAGATTGAGCCAGTTAATGAAAAAACAGAATTTAAAATTCCCTTTCAACAATAAATCATGTTTTCCATTAAAAAAAATGGAAAAACCTGACAGTCTTTAGCAAGGATTCATTCACTCCAAATAAAAATGTTAAATTCTTTATCAAGAAGTAGACATATGAATAAACTCTTGAAAAGCTATTGATGCCTTCCATTTTCCTAATTTTAGAATAATGTAACACATTCTTTGAAACTTATTTTATGACTTAGTGTATTAACATGTAATTACTTTATAAATGGTGATGATGAGAGAGTAGGACCACTGCGCAATGCCTTCTCCAGCACATCCCAAAGATTCTCAATGGGTTAAGGTCTGGACTCTGTGGGGGTCAATCCATGTGGCCAGTAAGTCAGAACTTTACCAAAAAGATCTTAATGCTTATTTGGATATGTTGGGCACTCAGATCAGAGCTATTCAGGAATATACAAATTGTGTGTTTCCTGTGAATTATGACTATGTTTTTGTGGTGTTTTATATATGTTGTATACTTTCCAGTACCTGTGTGATAAATGAGTTACTCAGTTTTGACTTAATTATCTCTCAGACAATGGGTCGCCTGGGAGGGGATTTTATATGTTTTGTATGGAGACCCCATGCTGGGTGTCCGTGTATAAAAGGATGTGTTTGAGCTAAATAAATCAGTTGTATGCCCAGAACCCTGTGTGTCATCCAGTTACTGGGGGGAATTGAGCTATTCACATTTCAGCGCCTTGCTCCAGAGTTCCTGTCTCCACGGATCCATTGTATCAATTTGCAGCTCTCTGCAGTTCTCCTTGTCCCCAAACCATATGGCGAGGAGCCCCAATGAACGAGACAAAGTAAGGTTCAAAGTGACTTCTAACATTTAATGGGCGGTGTAACAGATTCAGTAGGAAACAGGGGTGTTTCTTTACAAGAATTATCCAATCCTAATGAAATCATCTATCTTATCTTAACATCTTAACCTATAGCAAGCTTGCAGGTGTATCTTCATGTTCAGGCCTTGCTCAAATATAAGTCTCGCTATAACTACGCACTTAAAAATTAATATGCATACGCACTATGCAGTTATGATCAAAGGGAGAAACACAGGAAATAAGGCCAACATAGAAACATACAGGATATAACACTGTGACAAACTGCCCTTTGCCACTGGGCATTGGAGAGGACTGATCGCTAGCCTCCTGCCCTGCGACTATGGCCCTGGGATGTATTGCCCTTTAAGAACTGCATTTGGGCATTTTTGGATTTTTGTATGCTGTTCCTGGCCCTTTAAATACTTTGGAGCAGTGTTACAACTTTTAAACTGGCACTTTGAATGCAGTTGAAGTGCCGAAGTTGTCAAAGTGCCGAAGTCGTCGAAGTGGCCGCCATTTGACAAAAGAAACACGTGGCGGCGGCCATTTTAACGTATTCGAACGCGGTCAGCGGTGTGTGCAGCCAAATCTATGGAACTGTTTGTGGCTACCCAATTGCACGAACACCGCTGACCAGTACCTTCTTCGACACCGCGGCTGGAGACTAAGTCCCGTTCGAAGATTCAAGAGTCAATTTCTCGGTGTAAAAAAGACCGACCGCACAGCCCAAATCCATGGATCTGTTTTGGGCATGAAAATGTGCTTGCGGTCAGTCAAAAGACCCTCAATACGTAGCCTTGTCTCGTTATTGGAGGGAACTGATATATCACACTGGGGATTGCAATGCTCTGCATACTCCCTTGAGCTTTATTCACTTAGCTCTTTTAAGAGCTGTTCCTGTTACGCTCTCCTTGGAGGAGAGGTCTTCCCCACACAGTCCTGGATGCTGGAGGTTCATACAGGGTGGAAGGAAGAGGTCTTCCCCACACGGTCCTGGAAAACAGAAGCTGATTCCAGGGTGGACGGAAGACGGCGAGGCTCCAGTTAAGCTACGGCAGTTGTGGAGTCTGCGGTGGTTGTTGTGTCAAGTGCGGTGCTTGTGGTCCTCGGCGCAAGCTAGGAAGCGTCCATCAACGAAAGGTGATCCGTGTCAGGGTACCTGAAGTCTCTACCTCGGAGGAGGTTAGACTTCCCGACGGCCGTTCTCTCAGGGGGGCTGATTCATCCAATCCTCACAGCTCTCTTAGTCATTCCCACGCCGGCCGCGATAGCCCCGCTTCCTTTTATGACACGACGCTCAGGAGCCGACGTCATGACGGCAATCACATCCCAACCTGTCAATCTAGTTCGGAACAACGAATCAGGGCTCGGCAAGGGCGGAGTCATCAATTAGAGAACCAGGGTATAAAAGAGGGATGTGTGTAATGGCTCATTGCCCTGTCGTGGTTCTAGCTTGTCTGGTTCCTCAGTGCTCTTATGTCTATTGTTCTATTTGGTTTTGACTCGGCTTGTACTATCGTTCCTGTTTACCTCTCGTGTCCTTTGACCTCGGCTTGTCTCTCGCTTACCTGTTCTCTCGGTCCCTCGACCTCGGCTTGTCTCTGACCATTCTTTGCTTTCTCCTTACGTTAGTCCGGCCATTCTAAGGTCCGGTATACGTACTCCTCTCCTGTTCGTACTCTGCGTGTTGGATCCCTGTCCCGATCCTGACATTACGACAGGGCCATGGATCCTGCAGGTACAAACGCTCAGCTTGGTCCGCCTGACTCGAGGTTTGAAGCCATGGACCATAGAATGGACCAAATGGCCCTAGCGCTGCAAGCATTACTATCCCATCCGAGTAATCAAGCAGAGGAGATGCGTACTCCATCTATCTCTCTTGCTAACTCAGGCCTAGAGGTAGCCACAGTGGGAACTTCTTCCCGTGTTACTTCCCCTTTACGGTATGGCGGTGCTCCGGATACCTGTCGAGGTTTCCTAAACCAGATAGGAATTAATTTTGAATTACAACCCCGCGCCTACCCTACTGACAGGGCGAAGGTTGGATTCATAATCTCGCTACTCATTGACAAAGCTCTTAGATGGGCTAACCCTCTGTGGGAAAATGATAATCCAGTAGTCTATAACTATAATGCGTTTATTACTACTTTTAGGAGGACTTTTGATCCCCCAGGGAGAAGGGCCAGTGCAGCTAGATTACTATTACGTCTTAGACAGCATAATCTAACCCTTGTGGATTATGCGCTAGAGTTCAGATCCTTGGCGGCAGAGGTCAAGTGGAATGAACAAGCCTATATGGACGTATTTCTGAACGGATTATCAGATGCGATCTTAGACGAGGTTGCCACAAGGGATCTTCCTGAAAATTTAGAGGAATTAATTTCATTTATTTCTCGTATAGATGAACGTATGAGACAGAGGCAGAACACTCGTGATAATGGTTATAGACCTTCCTTAAGACTAACTCCCGCATTTCAGAATTCTGAATCTACTATACTAGCTCTCCCAGAACCTATGCAAATTGGTAACACTCGCCTTTCAGAGAATGAAAGACAATATAGGAGAAGGGAGGGTCGGTGTAAGTATTGTGGAGTAGGCGGGCATTTACGCCTAACTTGCCCTAACCGTCCGGGAAACGCTCGCACCTAAGTTTCTCCAGAGGACAGGCCTTGGGTGTTTCTATTTTGTCCTCTACATATGATTACAGGGATCATAGGTTACTACTACAGGTTTCTTTAACTTGGGAAAAGGGAGTACTTAAAGCTATGGCATTAATAGATTCCGGAGCAGCTGAAAGCTTTATTGATCAAACTTTTGTCAAAAACCACTCTATCCCATCTCAGCTAAAGGAGACTCCATTGGCCGTTGAGGCCATAGATGGTAGACCTTTATCAGATCCTGTGATTTCTCGTGAAACTATACCAGTTAAGTTAACCATTGGTATTTTACACGAGGAGGAGATTTCTCTCATGCTTATCTCATCCCCTTCAGTTCCTATAGTTTTGGGGTATCCCTGGCTTAAAAAGCATAACCCTACTATTCATTGGGAGCAAGGTGAAATAGTCTCTTGGGGTCAGGGTTGCCAGAAAGGTTGTGTACAGAAAGTCTCACCATTGTGCGTAGTGGACACACCTAGTAACTCTAACAAGCCCACAGAATTACAGATACCTTCCCAGTACCAGGATTTAAAGGCAGTCTTTGATAAGAGGAAGGCTGATACTTTACCCCCACACAGGTCCTTTGATTGTAAGATTAATCTCCTACCTGGTACTATGCCTCCGAGGGGCAATGTATATCCTCTATCCACTAAGGAGAACGTAGTCTTAGAAGAGTACATTCAGGAGAATCTAGACAAAGGATTTATTAGAAGATCCTCTTCTCCAGCCGGAGCCGGTTTCTTTTTTGTAGATAAAAAAGACGGTACACTACGGCCTTGCATTGATTATCGGGGCTTGAATAAGATAACTATCAGAAATGCTTATCCGATTCCCCTAATTACTGAGCTATTTGATCGCCTTAAAGGCTCTAAGATTTTTACCAAGTTAGATCTGAGGGGAGCTTATAACTTGGTGAGAATTCAGCAGGGCGATGAATGGAAAACGGCTTTCAATACCCGGTATGGCCACTACGAGTACACGGTAATGCCCTTCGGGCTTTGCAATGCCCCTGCTGTATTCCAGGACTTGATTAATGAGGTTCTTAGGGAATTTCAACATGAATGTGTTATAGTTTATTTGGATGATATACTAATACACTCTAAAGAGCCTGAGGTTCATCACAAACAAGTCAGAAGGGTATTGCACAAACTCCTACAGCATGGGTTGTATTGCAAATTGGAGAAGTGTAGCTTCGACCAATCTCAGGTAAACTTTCTTGGTTACGTTATTTCTGGTGAGGGGTTTAAGATGGATCATGTTAAACTCCAATCTATCTTGGATTGGCCATTGCCCAAGGGACTCAAGGCCATTCAGAGGTTTATCGGATTCTCAAATTACTACAGGCGCTTCATTAAAGGGTACTCGTCTATTATTGCTCCTATTACCAACATGACTAAACAGGGTGCTGATACTAAGACATGGTCCCCGGAGGCGCTTGTTGCTTTCAGTACTCTCAAGGAACAGTTTGCCTCAGCACCGATATTAGTTCATCCAGACACATCTTTGCCTTTCTTACTCGAGGTAGACGCCTCAGAGACAGGTGTAGGCGCTATTCTGTCCCAAAGGTTAAGTTTGAATAAACCACTGCATCCTTGTGGTTTTTTTTCCAGGAAATTGTCTGGGCCTGAGAGCAGGTATGATATTGGTGACAGGGAACTGTTAGCAGTAATTTTGGCTTTAAAGGAGTGGAGACATCTGTTGGAAGGGACTTTACACCCGGTTACTATTTTGACGGATCACAAGAATTTGTCATATATAGGGGAAGCCAAGCGATTATCTGCCAGGCAGGCTCGTTGGTCTTTGTTCCTTACTCATTTCAACTATGTTCTCACTTATAGACCTGGTTCTAAGAATTCTAAGGCCGATGCATTGTCCCGCCAACATGAACCTTCTACTATGCCTGATGTGGTTTTTTCTTCTATAGTTCCCAAGCGTAATATTATTGCCAGCACTAGCATCAAGATTCACTCTCCGTTGCTGGATGAGATCAAGAAGTTACAACATCTGGCACCCGGACCTATTCCGGGGGACCGTTACTTCGTTCCTCCTAAACTCCAACTGGAACTTATGCAGTGTTTTCATAACAGTAAATTTGCCGGACATCCTGGCATACGCAAGTCATGTTCTCTGATTTCTAAAGATTTCTGGTGGCCTTCATTACGTAAGGATCTTAAGGAATTCGTCGGGGCATGTGATGTCTGTATGAGGACTAAACAACCTCATACGCTTCCATGTGGGCTTTTGCACCCCCTAGAAATTCCTGTGAAACCATGGTCTTGTCTGGCTATGGACTTCATCGTTGATTTACCGGTTTCTAAAAAACATACGGTTATCCTCACAGTAATCGACAGGTTTACCAAAATGGCTCATTTTGTACCTCTGATCAAATTGCCCTCTTCTCCCGAATTGGCTGAAATTTTCGCGAGGGAGATTTTTCGTTTACATGGGATTCCTTCTGAAATCGTTTCTGATAGAGGTTCCCAATTTGTTTCCCGGTTTTGGAGATCCTTCTGTTCTCAGCTTGGTATCAAATTAAATTTTTCCTCTGCCTATCATCCCCAGTCCAATGGGGCTGCCGAACGCACCAACCAAAAGGTTGAACAGTTCTTGCGTTGTTTTGTTTCTGAACACCAGGACGATTGGGTTGGTCTGATTCCTTGGGCGGAGTTTGCGCACAACAACAGTGTTTGCGATTCTACTCGTTCTAGCCCCTTTTTCATGAATTATGGCTTTCATCCTTCCGTTCTTCCGTCGGCCTCCCCCTCCCAGGGGATACCGTCGGTTGATATTCATGTTGCCAATCTGAGAAAGTTGTGGGATCAGACTCGACAAATTCTTATTCATAATTCCATGGTGTCCAAACGACACGCTGACAAACGCAGAAGGCTGGCTCCGGTATTCTCTCCGGGTGATAGGGTATGGTTGAGTACCAGGAACATCCGCTTGAAAGTTCCTTCCATGAAATTTGCTCCTCGTTACATAGGTCCTTACAGGGTTCTGTGTCGTATAAATCCTGTTGCATATCGTCTGGCTCTTCCGCCTGCTTTACGCATCCCGAACTCCTTTCATGTTTTTTTATTGAAGCCTTTGGTGTGTAACAGATTTTCCTCCACTGTGCCTTCCCCTCGTTCTGTCCAGGTTGAGGGTCAGGAGGAGTATGAGATCAATTCCATCCTCGATTCTCGGATTTCTCGGGGGAAGGTGCAATATCTTGTTGACTGGAAAGGATATGGTCCTGAGGAAAGATCTTGGGTGGTCCAGGAGGATGTGCATGCTCCTCGCCTTCTCAGGGCTTTTCATGCTCGCTTTCCGTCTCGCCCCGGTTCCTTCCGCCCGGTGGGCGTTTCTGAGGGGGGGGGGTACTGTCAGGGTACCTGAAGTCTCTACCTCGGAGGAGGTTAGACTTCCCGACGGCCGTTCTCTCAGGGGGGCTGATTCATCCAATCCTCACAGCTCTCTTAGTCATTCCCACGCCAGCCGCGATAGCCCCGCTTCCTTTTATGACACGACGCTCAGGAGCCGACGTCATGACGGCAATCACATCCCGACCTGTCAATCTAGTTCGGAACAACGAATCAGGGCTCGGCAAGGGCGGAGTCATCAATTAGAGAACCAGGGTATAAAAGAGGGATGTGTGTAATGGTTCATTGCCCTGTCGTGGTTCTAGCTTGTCTGGTTCCTCAGTGCTCTTATGTCTATTGTTCTATTTGGTTTTGACTCGGCTTGTACTATCGTTCCTGTTTACCTCTCGTGTCCTTTGACCTCGGCTTGTCTCTCGCTTACCTGTTCTCTCAGTCCCTCGACCTCGGCTTGTCTCTGACCATTCTTTGCTTTCTCCTTACGTTAGTCCGGCCATTCTAAGGTCCAGTATACGTACTCCTCTCCTGTTCGTACTCTGCGTGTTGGATCCCTGTCCCGATCCTGACAATCCGTTACAAACACTAACACTTGTTACACAATGTTCTATAGTTCTTGTCTAGAGGTATATTCACTTGGATATAGGATATAGATAAAGTATATTATTTCAAATAGCTGACATGTTCCAAGTTAGCCAATTTTAAACAGACTGAGCATTCGGTTATCTGTAGCTTGAGCCTTGGGTCAGTATAGGCAAAGTGTATTATTCCCAACACAGGTGACTCTCAAAAATATAATCCATGCACAGACTGCGCTTACATAGAGTAGGGAATTCCCTTATAAGAGCTTTCTCATGTTATGCAATCTAAAACTGAACACTTTGTATGTTTGGTAAGCGATTAGCTATTCTTTTAATATTAATTTAAGATCACTGTCCAACCCTTGTACTCCCATGTCAAGTATGAAGTGTGAGGGACATCTTCCCTCCTCCACCCCCCCCCCCCCCCCCAACTCTCCCTGTCAGGAATACAGAGAGACCCGGAGTGTAATAAATAGCAAGGATAAACATATACCAGACCTTAGAGTGGCCAGGCTAATATACACAAGAACAGAGAATAGTCAGGGACAAGCTGTAGTCAGAAATCAGGATATAGCCTGATATAAGAATAGTCAAACAAAGCCAAGGTCAGAATCAGAAGATACATAGGAATATAAATTCACTATTGGGAACAAAATTTCAATCACAACAGGACACAGTGGCGGAACTAGTGTAGAGAGGGCCCTGGTGCAAGAATTGTTTTTGGGCCCCCTTCTAGTTCAAGAGTGGCGAAAAGATAGATCTCTCATACAACTCCCACAATGCTTTTCCAGATGGAGATCTACCTTTTGCCCACCCTTGCAGGGTTGTATTTGTGAGCAGTGTTTGTGCATGCTTTTACATAGAGTATGTGTATGCATGTAGGAGTGCAATTGTCTGAACTGTTGCCATTGGAAGGCATTGGCATACTTTTGTTTGCATTTAAATGCAGAGGCACATTTGTGTGTAGTGTTGGCCTTTACATGCAGGTGTGCTTTGGTGTGTAGTGTTGGTGTTTGCATAGAATATTAGCATTTTAATGCAGGGGTGTGTTTGCATGTAATGTTTGCATTTGCTTGCATTGGTGTGTTGGATGTAGTGCTGGCTTTTAAATGTGGATGGTATTGATAAATGTGGATAGTATATATAGTATTGGTGTTTGAGTGAAAGGGTGTGTTTGTATATAATTTTGGTGTTTGAATGAAAAGGTGTATTTGTATATAATTTTGGAGTGTGAGTGCAGAGGTGTGTTTGCATGCTGTGTTGGTGTATTCTGGGATGGATACACTACCACATACATAACCACTTACACATATATACACACATATACATTCATATACACACACATAGATAGACAAACAGATGCACACACTGACACATACACACACTGAGATAAACACCTTGACACACAGATACAAACACTGACACAAAAATACACACTCAGATACACACACTGACAGACATATACATACTCAGATACACACAGGTAAGCATACTTGCACACATACACATAGTGACACACAGATACACACACACACACACACACATATAGATATCAGCACACACAGACATATATGTCATATTTTTTATAGTTACAGCCACCCTCTTGTTAGTTTGTCTTTTTTCTGTAGGAGGATGGCACCGTCCAGGTGCTGCTGATTAAGGCTGATCTGTGAGCAGCAGCTCACTCCTTTCTCCGCTCTGTGCTTCCTCTTCCTCTCTTGTCTATTTGTATTTCTTGCTTCTTTTGTTCAATAACAATTAAAGTAGCAAAAAAAAATGTGCTGTATTTAAATAATCCTAACAGTTCATATTTCTTTTTAGGCTATTATGGTTTTAAATGTATCAACCAATTTCAACAAATGTAATTCATTTTGAAAGACTCAAATACTTATAACAAATAACAAAATGCCATTCTGAGATAATTCCTTCATCTAAGGATAATTTCTTCATACTTGCTGACAGACACTCACACTGACACACACACACACACACACTCACTGAGACAGTTACACACAGACAGCCACACATACTCACTGACAGAGACACACACACACACAGACTCACATACAGACACACTGACAGACACACACATACTCACAGACACACACATACTTACTGACAGACAGACACACACACACACACACAGTCAGAGACACACATATACAGTCACACACACACACACAGTCAGAGACACACACACTAACAGACACACGCACTCACACTAACAGGCAGACACACACACATTGACAGACACACACACACTCACAGACAGAGATACACACACACTCACACTCACAGACAGACACACACACACTCACAGACAGACACATACTCACAGACATACACACACACACACACATACAGACACATACATACAGACACACTGACATACGCACACATACTCACTAACAGACACACTCATACTCACTGACAGACACACACCTACTTGCTGACAGACACACACTCACTGACAGACAGACACACATACTCACAGACAGACAGACACATACTCACAGACAGACAGACAGACAGACACACACTTTTTTTTTTTTTTTTTTTTTTTTTCAATGTTTGATTTTTATTAACATTTTCTTCGAAATAACATACAATGGGGTACAGAAAGGAAAAAGGGGAAGGGGTAAAGGTACGTTATGATATAATTGATGAGATCGGACACAGTCATATTACGCTTTTACAGGTTAGTTACAGGTGGGTATAAAAACATAGAGATTCTGTTACAACAGTGTGCATAGCATATAAACCGTCGCTTAATTATATTTGCAGATATAGGATTAAGCATCATTTACCGTCAGATAAGATTTCAACTATGCCATATAGGAGGTAATGGCAAACTGTACCACAGTGTGTTGGCTGCAAGGGCCATGTACCCAAAATTATGGTCGTGCAAATGCATATAAACTTATACATATAAACAGAAACATATGTAATCATAAACACAGTCAAGATGTAATGTGTAGAAGCACAGCAAGATATAATATTGGTGTGTACATGTACGTCTTTGCCGAGACAAATAGTAGGGATAAATAGCAGGTAGAGGTAGAGGGTGCAATAACCTATTGCATAGGGCCATTTAGTGTGTCTCTTTTACAAAGAACTGCAATTAAATGCAAGTTTGCACACAGCTGCAAGGTTGCGTACGTCTTCACTTGTGAGAGGGATAGGAGGTAGGGGGTGTCAGTTGTGTAAAATAACAAGGCGTTATTGGGTGAAAAGAGGAGTAAGCTAGAGAGCCACACTAGTGTGATGCATAATTATGGAGTGTAGTTGGTGTAGTGAAGAGCATCAGATCAATTTGGTAAATTGGTTATAGATGGATTCCCAGTTCTCCCAGTGTTCGTTGAATTTGGTCAAGTCAACTCTCTTGGCCCATTCTCTCTCATGACAGTAAATAGAATTAACTTTGTTAAGTAATTCTTGCTGAGAGGGGGAGATGTTGCTTTTCCAATGAGTAGCAATACATGATTTAGCAGCTATTAAGATATTGATAATCGCTACTTTCATAGGGGTACATAGCAACTCAGGTAGCAAGTGGAGTAAGCAACCTGCTGGGTTTAAAGTTAATTGCATGCCATACAAAGAGTGTATAATTTGTTTTACAAAGTACCAAAAGGTTTGAAGTTTCGGGCAGTCCCAAAAAATGTGTAGGAATGAGCCTGTACGTTTGTTGCATCTCCAACACGTGGGTGTGGAGGTAGGGTAAATCTTGGTAAGTCTGTTAGGAACTAGGTACCATCTCATTAGCACTTTGAAGTACGCCTCCCATAGAGTTACGCATTTAGTGGATCTTTTAGTGGATGAAATAGCTGTGAGCCAATCTTGTGTGTGAAATTCTACGCCCAGCTCTCGTTCCCATTTGATCATATAGGGGAGTTTAACAGGGTTACGGACCTCTGCTTGTGCTAGGTAGCATAGTTTAAGGAATTTCTGAGGGAAACGAGATTTGTCAGACATGTAGCAAGTGTGGCCTATCAGGCTTAATGATGATAAATCGAGGCGTGTGATATTAGCCGTGTGTATTATGTGTTTTATTCTTAAGTAAAGGAATATATCTCGATGTGGTAAGTTATGAGTGGACTGTAAGTCAGGAAAGGATCGAAGGCCTGTTGAGTCAAATAAGGAGTAAACATTGGTCAGACCGTGTGTTGGCCAGTGGTGTATGGGAAGATCTGGTGATAACGCAGTAAGAGCTCTTAGAGGAGCTAAGTAAAGTAGTTCTTCTTTGGGACATAACATTGTGCTCCATGAGTTCCAGGAGCGTAGAAGAAATTTTGTGCTTGGCAATAAAGACGTGGAAGAATGGTTGCACTTGGACCACAGTACATTGGGTAGGGATGGGATGTTGCCACATGCTTGTTCCAATTTAAGCCAGACCGGGTTAGCTTTCTTGGTCATGATGTCCAAGCTCTGTGCTAAAGAAGAGGCCCTATAATATTTACTGACGTTGGGGATGCCTAACCCTCCTCGGTGGATGGGGCGCCATAATGAGTGGAGTGCGATTCTTGGGGGTTTTCTCCTCCAAATATGTGCATTTAGAACAGTTTGAAACTTGGTAAGGATAGAGTTCGGGACAGTGATGGGTAGTGTGCGGAATAGGTAGAGTATGTGAGGAAGTGCCATCATTTTGATCGAATTTATCCTGCCTATCCAAGAGGTATTTAGTTTGTCCCATTGTTTCAATTGAGTTGAGATTTTGTGCAGAACCGCTTCGTGGTTCTCTTTTATAGTTTGTGATTTGGATTGGGTTAATTTAATGCCCAGGTAGGTGATGGAAGTCTTGCGCCAATCAAAGGGGAATTGTGATTTTAGAGTATCGATTGTTTGAGGATTTAAGTTCAATGGAAGTATCTGGGTTTTAGCGATGTTGTTTTTGTAGTACGAAACCGTACCATACATATTCAGAGTTTGTAGGAGGTAGGGAATAGAAGAAGTCGGGTGTTGCAAAAAAATAATAATATCATCCGCAAATGCAGCTAGCTTTTTTTCTCCTGCAGGGGTTTGAAGGCCTGGGAGTAAGGGATCGTTTTTAATTGTGCGCAGAAGAGGCTCTAAGCAGAGAATGAATATTAGAGGGGACAAAGGGCATCCCTGTCTGGTACCATTAGAGATATTAAAATTGATGGATGAGAAGCCCGTATTGAAAACTCTTGCTGAGGGCATGGAGTAAAGGGCCATGATGCTAGTGAGAAAGGAGTCAGAGAAACCATAGGCTTTAAGGGTGGCCGACATATAAGACCAGTTCAGGCGGTCGAAGGCCTTTTCTGCATCGAGGGCCATAAGGACCCCGGATTGGCGATGACGAGTGGCCCAATCTATCAAGTCTGTACAGAATCTGGTGTTATCTCCCACCTGTTTGCCTGGCACGAAACCCGCTTGTTCTTCAGAGACTAAGTTCGGTAATATCTGTTTTAATCTATTAGCTATCAGTTTAGCATATAGTTTCACGTCTGCGTTTAGCAGAGAAATCGGGCGTAAGTTACTACATGATGTGGGCGGTTTGTTGGATTTGGGCAGGGTAATGATATATGCTTCCAACATTTCCTTCGGGAAGCTACCTATTTTTTGTATTGTGTTGAAGAGTTTCGTGATGTGTGGGGTGAGTTGAGGTTCCATTTTAATATAATAATAGTTGGGGAGTCCATCTGGACCAGGGGCTTTATGCTTTGGTAGGGACCTTATGGCTGTGGCTACCTCATGCTCCGTAAATGGAGTGGTCAATTGATCATTTTGTTGTGGTGTAACCTGTGGAAGTGAAATACGTTGTAGAAACGTCGATATGTTCTGGGCGCTCGGGATGTAGGTATTCTTGTCTAAGTTATAAAGATCGTTGTAGAATGATGATAATTCATTGACTATGTCTATGGGGTTAAATAATTTTGTGTGCGATTTGGAAAGAATATAAGGGATTTTTGTCTGGAGGTATCTAGATTTAAGCTGATTAGCTAGAAGTTTGCCGGCTTTATTGCCTAAGGTGTAATATCTCTGCTGGAGTTTAGTCGCCTTATTGGTAAAATCCTCAATTCTCAGATTTAGTATTTGTTCACGAATTATTGCGATTTGTTTCGTGGTAGAATGAGAGGGTGAGATTTTGTTGGAGTTTTCCAATGTTTCAAGCTTTCTTTGAAGTGAAGTATTTAGGTTACTAGCTGTTCTTTTTTTGATTGATCCTAGTTTGATGAACGTTCCTCTTATTACACTTTTGTGCGCTAGCCATTGGGTTTCTGTAGATGTGTCTGTAGTGACATTGTTATTAAAGTAGTCCTGTATTTCCAAGGCAACTGTTTGTAAATTGTCAGGCGAGTCTAGGATGGATTCGTTTAAGCGCCAGGTGCCGCGGCCTTTTGTGGGGTAGGGTACTGCTATGGTGACTATAATAGGTGCATGATCGGACCACGTCCGTTGTCCTATGGTTTGATCTAAGAGGTGGGGCAGGGTCGATTTATCGAGTAAACATAAGTCTATCCTTGTATAAGTCAAATGAACTGGAGAGAAAAAGGTATAATCTTTGGCTGTGGGGAATAAATTTCTCCAGGTGTCAAAGAGATCGTGTGTGAAAATAAGGTTCGAAAACAGTTTACTGTTATGCACAGTGAGTTTGTTAGGTTTTAGGTCGTTGACCCGTTGGACGTCTAGTAAGGGATCAAGTGTGCAGTTACAGTCACCACATATTATGACATGACCTTGTTTTAGGGTAGATATCTTTTTAATAGCCTTGTTGAGAAAGGAGAATTGAGCGTCATTGGGCGCATAGAGGGAAGAGATTGTAACTTGAATACCATTAAGTTCACCAACCAAAATAAGCAGTCTGCCCGTGGGGTCAGCGTATTGTCTAATGGGAGTGAATACCCAATCCTTGTGAAATATAATTGCCACTCCTTTAGATTTATTTGGTGCGTATGCATGGTATTCTGTAGGGTATTTGGATGATCTTATGTGGGTTGGATTGTTTTTGCAGAAGTGAGTTTCTTGGAGGCAGACTATGGCAGCCTCAGAGTTATGCATATCTCTTAACACTTGACTTCTTTTGTAGGGGCTGTTTAGGCCTTTTGCATTGAGGGAAAGGATTTTTAATGTATTAGTCGTCATTTTAGGTAAGTATGGTGCACGAGTGGAAAGAATGGGTACTCTAGAATGAATAGGAATGTCCTAAGCTTCCGTTGGATATAGCACGCAGTAAAGGGCCTCAGTAATGGGGCTTGAAGATAGGTAACGAAGGGTGCGTCGTGATCCCTAGGGGGTAAATTCTGGTACCTTGGAGGAGTGCAAGGGGGAAGTAAGGGAGGGGTAGTGGCAGTAACGGGATAACTATATACACAGACAATTCCTTGAAGTGGAAAACGTAGAGTGGCCATTTTTAGACACTAGGAGTGCCTCAAGTGATGGCCGGGGGAGGGAGGGAGGTGTGAGAGGTCCTGCAACCAGGTTATATTGATCATAAAATAAATAACTGCGGGAAAGCATTTATCTTATATTCTATATAGAGTAGAAAATTGCCAACAGTGGTGTGGCTAGGGCTTTGAATGACAGGAGTTTCGTGCAAGGATTTCCGAGTCGAAACAAGTGGAATGTAGGTATAGATTGGGGAGTATTTGCACGTTAGCAAATAGTTGCAGTGAGTACAAATCACCTGAGTGATTGATATTAACTCTAAGTGTAGGGTGGTGCGATGAAGCCAATTATCGTGAGTTGAGGGTAACAAATATCATGTATAATTGTCTAAACATACACGTAACATATTTCCCATGAACAATTACAAAGTTTTTTGCATATTAAAACATAATCAATAAAAATAGATAATATTAGAGATAACTGAAAAAAAAAAAAATTTCTGCAATATGTGCCCTCAGCAATTAAGCTTGAAGCAGGGACTGGAGGTATAGATGGTCAGAGTTAGGGCCTCATGTGTGGTTGGAGAGGGCTTGCAAAAAAATTGTTTAGAGCGTTGTGAACATTTACTTAGGTTTGGGGATGGTAAATATCGTACTTATCATCATTGTAGGACCCGTACACCTTAGTTATGAGCAAGCCTAGTTCTCGAAGTATTAAAACATAAATTATAAACATGAAAAAAAGGCAATAATAGAAACAGATCAATAAATGTTTGCTATACGTATGCTTATCCTTTGCACTTGAATTGCTGGCTGGAGGTGTGCATAGTCGTATATAGTCGAGATCGGGACGCTATATGTGAATTAGGGAGGACCTACAAAATAGGATAGCCATGCGGGTAGTGGGTGGCCCGGGGTAAGAACCTGTCGTCAGATGATTAAGGCCCATGAAGCGTGCCTCCGGGATGCGGATATGAAACGCTTGGATCGGTGGTGTATTGTGACCATATACTGGACTGTAAGGAAAACAGTCAACGGATGTAATAGCCATGTGGCCTACATGGTGCGTTACCCTTAAGCATAGCATAGATCCCAAAATAATAAGTAAAAGCAACGATTTGGTATATAACAGTAAAACGTTACAACAAATACGATTCCGTATGCAGCAAGGAAAAGTGTTGTACATAAACAACGACTGGGCATATGTGTAATGATAGGAAGGAATTTATGATCGTGAAAGTGGTTCACGTCGGGTGTTGATTACATATCGCCGTGTAGGTACTGTATATGCGAAGTGTACTTATTGTGTAGGGAACCCACAAATCCAATTGTGTATATGTTGTAGTGTTAAAATCGAATGTGGCAGGATGGTTGTCGACCTGCAGGACAGAGATTGAGAAGCACGTGGACGTGCTCTAATAGTAGATTGTCGACCTGCCGCTATAAACCAAGTAATTAAGTTATACAGATTAGTACCGAAGATGGTATAAATGATCGGTGTTAATTACTAAGCATGGATTGGGTTGTCAGTTATAGAATAAGATACACTTAAGTAGCACCACAATAAGAACTTATACTCATCGCAATTTATAATGGACGGAAAGTTCATGTGTTGCGAGCCGGCGAGCCCGCCATCTTCCACTCCTTTTGAAGTCGTCTGGGAGAGCAGCTTCTAGACGGGGAATTAAGCGGAACAGCGTTGGAGTTAGACCATAGGCCCCATTTGATGAGGAGTTTCATCCCGTCTTCTGGTTCGTTGATTGCATATGTTTTTCCTTGTCGCCAAATCAAAACTTTTGTGGGGTAACCCCATCTGTAAGAGACTTTGTTGTTGCGTAGTGTCTTTGTGACGGTTAGGAATTCCTTCCTTCGTGCCATGGTAGTGGCCGATAAATCAGCATACAAGGATATTTGTTGGTAGGGGTCCGGGAGCTGATCAGCTTTCCTGGCCGCATTCAGCAGAGCGTCTTTGTGTGTGAAATAATGAAATTTCACTATGACGTCCTTCGGTACATCACTAGACATGCGGGCCGGTCGTGGTAGCCTGTGCATGCGATCAAAGGTCCATGCAGAGTCTGGCAGTTCCGGGACCAAGGATTTACATACAGCTAGTATGAATGCTGGTAAAGCGTCGTGGGACACATCGTCCGGTATGCCCCTGAACCGAACATTTTGTCTTCTCGACCTATCTTCTAGGTCAGCTAATTTAAATTTGAGCGTGGTATTTTCTTCCGAGATTTTCTGTAACTTATCAGCCATTTCGTTGTGGGCTGAGCAAATCTCATCGGATCTATGTTCAAGTTGGCTCGTTCTGTCACCCAGGGCCGAAATTTCTTTCCTTAACTCCCGGTCAATCTTCAGGAAGTCTTGACGTATAGTCGATCATTTTGTGCAGGCTACGGTCCGTGACCGCGATATCAGAGTGTTTTGAGGAGGTCGATTCGCAGTCAGAGTTGGCTTCCGATAAGGTAGCTCTGTCGCCGCCATCTTGGATTTCTCGTCTGCGATCTTTTTTCTTGTTATTTCTTGCCATATCGGGCAGTTTCAGTTGCTTGGGAGGAGACATTAGTGAGGGATGCTCCTTGGGGATATAAATAGTTGAAATTTAGCAGTTAGTGCTGATATTGTCGCTCGTTAGGTTTGCAGGTCGACGGAGCTCTCAGTCCATGCGACTGCACTCGCCGGAAGTCGGACACGCCCCCTAGACACACACTTTTTTATTGTTCCTTACCTTATGGAGATGAAGGGCATCTCCCTGGGGTCCTTCCAGCCCCCTCCCGCGCGCGGTTTAGTGGTGCCGGAACATGCCATCATATTCCAGCGCTTGGCTTCACTTCATCAGACGGCGCGCGCAAGGGAGCAGTGAGGAGCAGGTACACTGAGCTCACTCGCTGGGCGCCAGTGTCCTGCTTTCTCCCCGGTCGGGTAAATGTTAGCAGAGTAGGCACCTGCAATATGGGGAAAGCAGGTGCTTACTCTGCTATAACACCAAGCATGTACTCGTGGCTCGGCGGGCCGCAAAGACGGTCCTTGTGGGCAGCATGCGGCCCACTGGCCACAAATTTGACATGCTTGCTTTACAATATCAAAGGGGCAAAATTAATCACTTTCTGTAAGAAGGGATGACTCAACTTGTTTCCTTTTTTATGCATTTCACATTCTGGATCAAATAATGTGTGACTTTAATACATGTTTATATCTGGTGTCCAGAATGCAGATCTAAAAAAAACCTGGTCTTTGTTTTGTTTTTTATATTCCTTATGATTAACCCCTTAAGACCGCAGCCAAATGTACAAGTTGTGATCCAAAAAAAACGTAAACAAAACCTGGCATTTGCGCTATATGTCTGTCCAACCATAATTCACCTCTTTCATGTTAAATGCACCCACACTTATTATATATCATTTTATTCAGGGTAAACAGGGCTTTCGTTTAACATCAAATATTTAGGTATGGAACATAATTTAATATGAAAAAAAAATATGAAAAAAATGGGAGAAAATAAGATTTTTTTTTAATTTTTTTAGTTCTACGTGACATTCTAACTGTGAATGTCAAAATACTGTTTGCTTTTACTGCAATACAATACACATATTTGTATTCAGCGATGTCTCACGTGTAAAACAGTACCCCCTATGTACAGGTTTTATGGTGTTTTGGGAAGTTACAGGGTCAAATATAGCATGTTACATATTTCAGTTTTTTCACATTGAAATTTGCCAGATTGGTTATGTTGCCTTTGAGACCATATGGTAGCCCAGAAATAAGAATTACCCTCATGATGGCATACCATTTGCAAAAGTAGACAACCTAAGGTATTGCAAATGGAGTATGTCCAGTCTTTTTAGTAGCCACTTGGTCACAAACACTTGCCAAAGTTAGTGTTAATATTTGAAAATGCAAAAAACGAATTTGTACGCAAATTTTGGCCAGTGTTTGTGACTAAGTGGCTACTAAAAACACTGAACATACCCTATTTGCAATACCGTGGGTTGTCTACTATTGCAAATGGTATGCCATTATGGGGATAATTTTTATTCCTGGGCTACCATACGGTCTCAAAGGCAACCTGGCGAATTTTAATGTGAAAAAACTGAAACGCAAGCCTTATATTTGACTCTGTAACTTTTGAAAACACAATAAAACCTGTACATGAGGGGTACTGTTATACTCAGGAGACTTCGCTGAACACAAATATTAGTGTTTAAAAACAGTAAAACGTATCACAACAATTATATCGTCAGTGTAAGTGCCATTTGTGTGTGAAAAATGCAAAACATGTCACTGTCACGGACGATATCGTCGTAATATATTTTACTGTTTTGAAACACTAATATTTGTGTTCAGCGAAATCTTCCGAGTAAAACAGTACCCCCCATGTACAGGTTTCATGGTGTCTTGGAAAGTTACAGGGTTAAATATAGTGCTAGAAAATGTAATTCCCTGAACTTTCGGCCTGGGTTGTCAGGCAGGTCCTGCAAATTGTAATTAATAAAATGACCAAATTGTAAAATTATTACATAAATATATGCGTAGAATTATTATTATATATATATATATATGTGTTTATATATATATATATATATATATATATATATATATATATATATATATATGTGTATATATATATATATATATATATATATGTATATAATTTTTTTAAATTATTTTTATTTATATATAGGTATATATATAGTGATATATACGTATATACTTATGTATATAGATATATATATTATTTTGTTCTACATGTATTTTGATATCAATATATATATATATATATATATATATATATATATATATATATATTAATCTTAAAATACAGTTAGAACGAAATTACGCATGTTTATATATTTTTTATCTATTTATTTTTTTATTATTTTTTAATTTTATTTTTAACGTATTTCTATATTTATTTATTTTTTATTATATATAAATATATATATAATGAAAATTATATATATATATATATTTAATCAATATCATTGTACGTGTATTTTGATATTAATATATATATATATATATATATATATTTATGTATATATTAATATTAAAATACACGTAGACAGTGTATGTATATTTATGTGTGTATATGTGTATATATATATATACTTAGATCATATATATAATATATATATATATATATATATATATATATATGATCTAAGTATATATAATCTTATTTTTACACTGTTTTAACTGATTTTATTTTATTTTCAGACAGCAGGGGGAGTACCTGTCATTACAGGCACTCCCCCTGCTGGCACTGCCTTGGACAGCTATGCCGTCCATGTGATCGCAGGGTCCTCGCAAGGACCTCGCGATCACATGGCTCTGGGCGGCCGAAGAGGACGGAGGGGGACTCCCTGGGCTCCCAGGTAAGTCCCCCATACCGCGATCGCCGGCGTGGGATCGCCGGCGTGGGATCGCCGGCGACCGGGTAAGTACATAAGATCGCAGGACGTTCTATGCCGTCCTGCGGATTTTAGACCCACTAAAATGGGGACGGCATAGAACGTCCTGCGGTCTTGAGGGGTTAAAGGGACACTATAGTCACCTGAACAACTTCAGCTTAATGAGGTTGTTCAGGTGAGAACTATAGCTCCCCGCAGCCTCTCTCATGTAAACACTGTATTTTCTGAGAAATACAGTGTTTACATCGAAAGCTAGGGACACCTTCAGTTGCAGTCAGCTGAGAACTATAGCTCCCTGCAGCCTCTCTCATGTAAACACCGTATAAAGCTAGGAACACCTGCAGTTGCAGTCACTCAGAGTGAACCAGAGGGACTTCAGAGTTAATGGAGGCATAATATGCCTCCATCTACTCAGATCTGCTGTCAGCAGAGCACAGGGCAGCACTGTGCACAGCATCCTGTGATTCAGTATCTCATCCCTCTGCATGCAGACACTAAACTTTCTTCATAGAGATTAATTGATTCAATTCATCTATATGAGGAGATGCTGGTTGGCCAGGGCTGTGTTTGAATCATGCTGGCTCTGCCCCTGATTTGCCTCTTTTTCAGTCTCAACCAATCCTATGGGGAAGCACTGTGATTGGATCAGGCTACCACATGTCAGCAGACTGCTTGTTTTTCTGAGTCTAACAGCATGCAGATTTACAACTTCAGGCTTGAATACAGTAAGATTTTTACTATATTTGTGGAGGCATGAAGGGCCCAGGGGGGCTAGATGGTGGTGTTAACACTATAAGGTCAGGAATACATGTTTGTATTCCTGACCCTGTAGTGATCCTTTAAGTTCACTTCTGCACACAATGTGTTAAAATGTTGCGACTGTGCCCTTCTGTTATATTAGGCACTCTGCAGTTTTGTGAATACATTCTGATTTCTTTATTAGATACATTGCCAATTGCTCACTGAATGTGCCTATGCATGTTTTCTTTATACCTATTTGGAGTGGAGGAGTGTGGATTCTTAGGCAAGGAAGCACCAAGCAAGACTTCAATGGATGTTCATAACGGAGTAATTGAATGGCCAGATACCACATTAAATAAATAAATAAGAAAGCCTATGGGGGGGGGGGTAAAACTCCCTATACCCTCTGCTCCATGTCTATCAATGTTTAAATTAGTGACTGCAGGTCATACCAGTAAAATAATGGAGGGTGGTGTAATTGTCCCCCTATTCTCCATATGTGGGAATAGTTTAGGGGACTTGACATTTAAATAATGGGGACAGATCACTGTCAAATCCCCCCGCCCATGGCCAAAATAAAAATAAAATTACTTTACTATACTGAGTGTCCCTTTATTCAAAGAATAAAAAAATAAATAAAAGAACAAAAGTATACACTAATATATTCATAAATTAAAACATACATTTGTACATTTATGAATTAAAATGATTGGGGTGGAAAGTTTCCCAGATGACAACCAGCTCCCTATGTATAGCATAAAATAACACTGCACAGAAATTCCCTTATTAAGTCTTTGTAGCTGGAGATACAGGGAAATCTGAAATTGTAATCCTGTGTGTATGAATATTTGGATATTTTTTGGATATTTTTTTATGCTAGTGAGGACTTGAGCTGCTGATAATCTGCTTAGTCTGTGCTGGGCTATTTCAATCCATCCATTTTTAAGAAAAAACAGTATGTTCAATCAATCAGAGTAAATATACTGACAAACATTTCACAATTTTCAATATGCCGTAATGACAGTATAAAACGTATAGAGGTCTTCGTTTTTTTTAAAACACCAACTTTTGAAAACGATAATAATCAAAATATGTGAAAATTTGGAATGATGCTCTGGAAAGATTTTCTGTAGAAATTATGAATATAGTGATATGTAGACTAGAAGCCCTATCTCAGTTGGATAAAGATATAGAGATGTTTCAAAAAAGGTTGGAACCGATATCAGAGACTAAAGATTATGATGAATTGACAAAGAAAACGAAAGAAAATCTGGGTAAACTAGAGGAACAGGTGAAATTTGGTAAATACAAAAAGTATAAAAGGGATATGTCAGACTATAAAAATAATAGAGTCAGAAACTTTTCTAGGTTTGAAAGGGACAATCCCAGGAACAACCAATATAGTTTTCATCAGAATAGAGAAAATAAAAATGTACGTGAAAACGTACAAAGAAAAAGGCTAAATAGTTATGGAACACACAAAAAAACAACATGGAGAACTCCAGAACATAAAATACAAGGGGAATGGACTAAGATAAAAGCAAGAAATAGCTCCAATTATACAGAGTATAGAAATCATAGCCCCGATAAAAGCCGAAATACAAGGGACATTGAAACTAAAAATCGTTTTGAAGTCCTATCTGAAGAAACACCTAAACATGTATGCAATGATTTTTTAGAGAAAAGAAGAGAGAGAGTAGTTTTTTCACTACAAAAAAAGAAGGAGGAACAGAGACCAAGAGGATGCAGAGGAGGAGTCAAATTACAGATTCGGAAAGAAAGGAAAAATAGGAAACCGCACGGAATAATTAACCTTTCCAAATACCATCTCTCCCAAAATGAATATAGAGTACTTGATAAAGGGCTTAAATTTGCCCCTAATAGGAAATTTGACTCCTTCTCTGCATATGTGGATATGTTGAAATATTCAAGAGGTTATTATCTAAATAAATGCGAAGAAAAAGGTTATAGATAATACGCATACAACTCTGAAAAACAAATCTAGTTTTTATTCTAGGAATTTTTAGAACTAGTGCTATTGACATCTTTGAGAAGTCAGTAATAGAAGATTTTGAGAAACTAGAGAAAAGTACTAAAAATAGAAGGAATAATTTAAACAAAGATGAAAAAGAAGCTTTACAACAACTAAGAAGTAATAAAAATATTATAATAAAGCCAGCAGATAAAGGGGGCAGTATAGTGATACAAGATTCTGATAATTATATAAAAGAATTTTATAGACAGTTACAAGATATAAATGTTTATATAGTTCTGGAAAAAGATCCTGTAGAAGAAATAAACAATTCATTGTATGGACTATTGGACAGGGGAAAGGAGGATGGCATCTTGAATGAAGATGAATATAAATTTTTACACAATGATTTCCCCAGGATGCCAGTCTTTTATACCCTGCCCAAGGTCCATAAGAATAAGGAGAATCCCCCCGGGAGACCTATTGTCTTGAGGATAAATTCTATTTCGGCTAATCTTTCTAAATATGTAGATACATGGTTGCAAGATTTAGTCAAAATCATACCTTCTTATTTAAAAGATACATTAGTGATTATTTTTTTAAAAAAATATTAAGTGGAAAAGTTCATATATATTGATAACAAGCGACGGATCTTCTCAGTATACTTCTATTCCACATATCCATGGCTGTCAGGTAATAGAAGATTGTTTAAATAAATCAAATACATTTTCAGATAAGCATATTGATTTCTTAATTAAAAGTATTCATTTGATTTTAAATAACAATTATTTTTTATTTAATTCAAATTTTTATCTACAGTGTCAAGGAAATGCCATGGGGACCAGGTTTGCACCCAGTTATGCGAATTTGTATATGTCAGGCTGGGAAAATAAGTATATATACGAGAGCCCAGAATGGGGGGCAAACCTGGTCTTATTCTATAGGTACATCGATGATTTAATTTTTATATGGGATGGACTTGAGGAAGATCTTACCAGATTTCTAGGAAGACTTAATAATAATAATAATAATTGGGGTATAACCTTAACTAGTGTTTTTAGTAAGTCAAATATTAATTATTTAGATCTAGAAATATACATAGAAGATAATGAGATTAAAACAAAAAAAATCTTTAAAAAGGTGGACGCTAATAATTATGTTCTGTATAGTAGGTAGGAATGCGACTTTAAAAGGCATTAGTAAGTTCAAAAGTAAAACAAATGAGGCTGATTTTTTTATAAAAGATTTTATTACTTGTTTTAGTAAAAATGTGATTTATTTATTAATATGTCCATGTGGACTTCAATATGTAGGGCGAACAATTCGCCCACTACACAAAAGAATATACGAACATGTGAACAATATTATTAAAGGTTACGATAATCACAGTGTTTCTGCACATTTTAAGAAATATCATAATAAAGATCCAAAGGGCTTAGCATTTTTAGGAATAGAGATTGTAAAGAAGTTGTGGCGAGGAGGAAATCATATTATAGATATAGGCAAAAAAGAGATGCAATGGGTCCACAGATTAAAAACTTTAGAACCTAGGGGGCTCAATATAAAATTTGATTTATTTAATTTTTTAGGTTAAAAAATTAATATTTTAGGCTTCTACTAAAAAGAAGGAAAAAGAAAAGAAGAGAAAAGAAAGAAAAGCTTCTTTGTTTTTTAATTTTTTTTCCTTGGAAATTGCTTAGTCTACATAGTATATTACTGTTTTCTAATTGATATATGTACTAATTTACTATTTTTTCTATTTTACACATCAGTTATGTATCTTTTTAATGTTATAAATATACTTCTTACTATCTTCAAATGAGATATAATGTTTAAGAAATGTGATTTTGTTTTTTTATATGATCAGATCAATGTTTAATACTGTTCCTTTAAATGTGTTTACTTATGTGTTTATATGGACTATGATATATTGGTATTGGCTATATAAATTTTTAAGCCAATAAATCTTTAAGCCAACAATACTATATATATATAAACTTTTCAATAGATGGAATTTTGAATAAAGTTGAATTTTAAAGTTTTTTTTGCATATTTGCATATAAACTCAAGTGTAAATGAGTGGCTGGAAGATTGCAATAAAGACTATTGATGCTAATAATCTAAACACACCCATGGAGATGTGTATATAAGATCCAAGAGGACGAGAACGGACAGATCTGATGAAGCCCTGAACACGGCGAAACGCGTCATCACGCAAATCACGCATCACGCACTACCGGAAACTCCTCCTCCCGGAAGTCTGGACCCGAGACAGCAGCAACAGTATCGGCTGAAAACTGAGGGACTTGTCGACACCCCAAAGTATATACGGCCTGTTATATTTTATCGTGTACTGTATGCAGAGGAAGGTGAAGTACCTGTGCAGAGTTGGGCATTAAATATGTGAATGGAAATTATTCGTCCGTGCAGTCCTTTTCCTTAAGGAAATATTTGAAGAAGCTGATACAGTTAGAGCAGGCTTTTTCTGCTCTATCTTTGTGAGTGTAAACTTTTGTATTTTACTATGAATTGGTTTTTTAAACAGATTTACACTATTATTGCTTTTTTGTGTCTCTCCCTTTCATATGTTTACTGCCATTGGAGAGGACACACACACACACACATATATATATATATATATATATATATATATATATATATATATATATATAAGTTCTTTTTTTTTTTAAAACACATTGAGTGCACTTTATATCACTTTGCACTTTATTACAATTTGCACTTGTGGCACTTTAGAAATTTGGTCTTAAAGACACAGCGCACCTTTATTCAGAGTTGTTTTATAAAACGTATACCATATAACCAAATAGAAAATATGAACAATCGGTTGTGGTGTGCCGAAACCGACGATGTGGTAGGCCTGTAATAAAAGAGGGCCCACCCTGAGTATTATTGTTATTAAAGGGAGAGGTGGGAGGGGTAAATTGTCAGGCCAACAATGGTAATGAGGAGGGGTCTGGTAATCCTTAAGTACGGAAATCAAGCCCCTCCCACAAGTACAGGCCTTCCATTTGTGTTCAGGGCATAGAAGCTGTAATGACAGTATGTCATTTATACCATATAACCAAAAAGAAAATATGAACTGTCAGTTGTGGTGTCCCGAAAGCAACATTGTGGTAGGCCTGTAATAAAAGAGGGCAAAAAGATTATACCATACAAGATTTATTTCAGCCTACAATTTGACAATTATATAGCATATATCACATGTTCATGTTACAAAAAGCTTCATGTTTTTCCTGTATTGATTGGGGTATGTATCTGGTATATGCAGAGGAATTCCACCATCCCAATGTCTTGATAATATGTACCGGTATGTTCCTACTAGAAGCAGTTGTGGCTGCTAAAATGCGGAAGGAGTGTCTTGAGTAGTGGGATGGATTAAGGCCTAACCTTGCTACTAATACTCAAATATAGAGCATTAATTTACTGATTTTAATTTTTGTGTTGAGAGCATTGCCATGCAAGGTAAACAAAGGTTGTTCAGGGGAAGTGGGGACAATGGCTAGGAATTTATCTAGTACCTGTACCGGGCATCATTTGTTGCATCTAGGGTAATAGGGAATCTTTACCAGTTGATTTTTTTTTTTTGGGGGGGGGGGGGCGGGGGGTTAGTGTGTGTAGTGATCTCTTAATGGCGTCTTGGGATGTGATGTTTGTAGTGGTAAACTCTCCGGGTCTAAGGAACCCATAGAAAGCAAAGTAGATAGCAGTTTTAATGGCATGATTAGTGTTTGATTTGAAAGGGGTTGTATCTATGATGTCCGATAATGATTGGAAGAGTTTACTATGAATATGTGATCTAGAAGATGGTGGTGAAGGGTTTTAATTCGTAATGCCTTTTAGTATGGTTTTGATTTAATAAGATAACAGGAAACTGTGATTGTTTGGCCAATGTGTAAGTATATGGTGTTGTATCACTGTCAGATATAATTTGATGGTGATGTAAGATAATTTTAATTTAAGGTGGCAAAAAGAAGTGAAAGCTATGATGGTTTCCATTGAATATTTATTTACAACCTGAAAGTCAAACAAAAACCTGTTATAAACACGGAATGCCCTGTTGTATGATTTCCTAGTATTTTCAGACAAAGCCAGTTGCGAAAGGAACCTTCAATGAGTTAGCAGATCTCCAAATCCAATGTCATGTCCTGCTATGATGAAGCAGGGGTAACCACCATGGCTGCCTTCGGTAAAGTTTTGTGGAATTCCTGAAATTGAGAGCGAGATAAATGAGCAGCTGCTATGTTCTGAATGCCTCAAATATGGACACATACCAAGAACAGCCAGCCAAGTTAATTTCCTCAGAAAGCTCATGATGATCAGAGATTTAGAAAGACCCTTGTTAATTATATGGCAAGAAGTCCAAAAGACATCTCACCGCCTGATCTGATCATGCTGCTCCCCACGCCACTGCAGCAGCTACAATAGGATAGAGCTTGAACAGGGCAGAAGTGGTAGAAAAACCTGGTACATTCTGCACTTAAATAGGCCATAGCCAATTATCACTAAAAATATCCGCAAAGCCTGAGGTGGCCGCTGCTTCTGTAAAAATAGTAAGGGAGTCAGAGGCAAGTAAAGGGATAAACATGCTTTCCCCATTCCATCTCATGAGAAATTCCTGCCACATGCGTAAATCCGAGGTAGCCGTAACGTCCAGTGAAATATCAGACTGAAAGCGGGAAACAGATTGAGCAGTCTAGATATATAGCCCTACCCCTGCGGAATAATTTTCATGGCAAAGTTGAGGGAGCCTAGTTAAGACTGTAATTCTGTAAGATTACAATATCCCGCAGAGAGATATAGATTGATGCTGGATAGAATGCGATCAATCTTATCTCTAGGCAAACTGGCTTGCATATTAATAGAATCTAGCGTGATACCCAGGAAATGTATCAACGTGTCAGGTCCTTCCGTCTTTTTAGAGGAGACAGAGATCCCCAGATAGTGTAAAAGCTCGATCATGGCTCTCAGTCTACTGGGTGGAAATAAGTTACTCTCAATAGTCAAGAAGTCATCTAAATAGTGATGTGGGGCATCTACAGAAATTGAGCAGTAGCCAGCATAAAGTCTCAGCGAAGGTATCAAAAATCCTGGGACTACTTTTTGCACCAGAAGTGAGACGAGTGAAAAAATAGTAAGAACCCTGCCACTTAACACCGTGCAGATGCCACAAAGAAGGATGGATTGGGAGAAGCTTCAATGCGTTGATGTCAGTCTTACTGAGCCATGCCCTATCCCTGCAGTCAGAATTGCATCAATGGCATTATCAATGGTGGCATACTGAAGGGAGAATTTCTCTGTAGGAATGAGAGAGTTCAGACTAGGGGTCGTGGAAGAGTGGGGAGCAGAGAGGTCAACAATCAACCTTTGCTTGGCTGAACTTTTACCAGAGACCACCCCTATAGGGTTAGTTCTCCATACTAAGAAAGGTGGGGAACTCAACAGCCAAAGTAGGAAACCTTGGTCCAATTCAATCTGTAACAGAGTGTTAACAGCTACTGGATTTTCCAAGGGCGGACAGATGGCATGTAAATGATTCCCATATGGAACCCTTCCGTGACCCCAGTCACCAAAAACTCCACCAAGTGGGTTGAGGGATGGTTATACAATACGTTGACGAAAAAAGTCACATTTATTGAGGATATGTAGGGTTTGGGAAACAATTAATTTGGACACATTGTCTTGGCATGTGCCCTAAAACAAAGAGAATACACATGCAACAGCCGGCAAGCACTAAATCCACAGGAACCTGCATTAAAGTTATTGTAAATCTGGAATTTACCCAGAAAGACAATATTACGACCAAGCTTGTCCTTAATCACCTTCTCAGGTTTAGCTGAGGAGGTCAGGAAAGGTAGCACCCAGCTCCAGGGTATTAGGACATAGGTTCATGGCATGTGTGGATGTAGAGCAAATACCACAAGCTGGGACCTGAGGCATGTAAAGTGCCTGCAAAACTGTTCAGTGTCCAACTGGCTCCAGTCCATCTGAAAATTAAACTGAGCCAGTGCTGCAGACGCCTTCACAGAGAATGATCTATGGTAATCATAAAATGATGTACCTCCATACTTATGCCCCAGGTGCACCAGCTTGTGTAAATACAGATCGAGTTCCTCTCTGCACTCGGGATATACCAAACACACCACTTCCCTATAAATACCAAAGGCCAGGACGAACTCAGGAATTGAGGTCCCTAGCCTTCAGTACAACAGAGACATCGCCATAGGAATACGTCTTGATCTCAAGAATATCTTGGGAGGAAATCAGCAGTGAAACTAGATTGATATCCTTGCCTTCTAAGATATCCTTCATAATATTAGCTGGCACCATGTGAACTGGGTAGATAATGTTTGGGTTGTGTAGTGGACCAATGAATTTACCAGTTAGGGTGCCGGAGAGACCAGTAGGTTTTGGAGTAACTAATACAGATGGTATCACTGGCCTATCACTAGCATCCAAATGGTCCAGCCGATCGGTAATCCATCCCATTGAAGACAAGACTGATGACAGGACGGCCTGGAGGTCAATTGACTGGGCACCACTGGGGCCCTCGTCAGCCCCGGTGTTATCCGTGTTGGTGTTGAGCAGTCTATAAAGTTCAACCTTCCTGGTAGTGGCAGGGTAGGGAATGTTCCTATGCCTTAATTCGGCCATGATCTCAGGTATGGTCCAAGACCTGAGTGAAGACAGGCTGGCATTGTCCCCTTCGTGAGATGGAGAGATGGACCTTGCAAGAGTGCTGGGAATTGACAAATCCTCAATAACTTCTGGCAGTTCAGACATGCTAGAATAGGACAAAAATGAATGAGTAACCAAAGTGATAATATCGTATAAATACCTAATGCCAAGTGGCGAAGAAATTATCTAACAATGGAGAGGGGAGCCAGAGGGGATTTTGTGGCCACCGAAAATGTGGTGGGGTGTCGGCTCTCGGTGACCAGTAAAACAAAAGATAGCATGCAAGGTGACTAACTATGAGGTGGCCATGGGACGTGAGTACCTTGCGGGACCACTAAGTCAAGGCAAGAAGGCCAGAAAAACTAAATAAGTGGACTCTGAACCCTATTAGTTAGTAGACAAAATCTTACCCTAGTACCAGTTGCAGGATGGGGAGGGGAAGGAGTAACGACCACTGGGTTCACCTGCCTGTTGTATCTGATGGGTATAGGGTAGGATAGAGTAGTTGGAACCCAAGCAATACCTATGAGAGTAATAGCAATGGCCTAGTACCCAGATCGTAACTGTTAAATAGCAGAAAAAACTAAATAATATGGGATACCTACCAGCCAATAGACTTGGCCTAAAATGAACCAGCAAAGTGGGTACCTCCGTTGAAGGATGCTCCTAGTGCTTCCTGAGGACTTCAAGCACTGCAGCAGACACCACAACCACCGCAGACTCCACAACCGCCGTAGCTTAACTGGAGTCTTGCCGTCTTCCTTCCACCCTGGATCAGCTTCTGTCCTCCAGGACCGTGTGGGGAAGACCTCTCCAAGGAGAGTGTAACAGGAACAGCTCTTAAAAGAGCTAAGTGATTAAAGCTCCAGGGAGTATGCAGAGCATAGCAATCCCCAGTGTAAATATAGCTGTCCCCTCCAATCACGAGACAAGACTAGGTTTAATGACACACACTCTGCTTTTATGCAATTCTCCCATGCAAGGGAGACGCCCACAGACAATTATACATTACCCAATCACACAATGGTTACATCCCACACATCTCCTCCCCTTAGCCTGAGAGGTAACCCAATTATCCGTACAGTTTAAAACATACTTTTTACCCAACTTTCATAACTCTAAAACTATACATCCAATATTAATAAAAGTCACATATTAATCAGCACATTTCAAATACAAACATATCCAAAAATCATTCGAATCCGTTCAGGAGATAGATATAAGTCACTTTTGCCCGACCGCAAGCACATTTTCATGCCCAAAACAGTTCCATGGATTTGGGCTGTGCGGTCGGTCTATTTTACACCGAGAAAATGACTAAGTCCCATTCGAACGAGCGTTCAAATCTTCGAACGGGACTTAGTCTCCAGCAGCAGTGTCGAAGTAGAGTAGAAGGTTCTGGTCAGCGGTGTTCATGCAATTGGGTAGCTGAAAACAGTTCCATAGATTTGGCTGCACACACTGCTGACCGCGTTCGAATAAGTTAAAATGGCCGCCGCCACGTGTTCGGTATTTGAATGGCGGCCACTTCGACGACTTCGGCACTTCGACTGCATCCGCAGTGCCAGTTCTCTGGGAATTAAAGGGCCAGAAACAGCAATGTAAGAATCAAGTATGCCCAAATCAATTCCTAGAAGGGCAATACATCCCAGGGCCATAGTCGCAGGGCAGGAGGCTGGCAATCAGTCCTCTCCAATGCCCAGTGGCAAATGGCAGTTTGTCACATATCTCCCCTTTGGGGGGGAAGACTAACCAGGCACCTGACCTTCTGTCGGTCAGTGCCTACGTTAGTCGATCCACCAACCCACAATAAGCAAATGCCAGAGCAGCCCACCTACAACAAACAGTTACTGTACCTGGGTATCCCTCTGGGGTGATGGGGAAACATGGTATGGGGACTTGAGGGGCAGAGGCCAGCGGCGCTCTGCCCTGATGCCAGCGCTTCTGCTAGGGTGAGGGGGGTGCAGGCCAGTCCTGTAACAAAGGGGTCGGTAGGGCAGAGGCCAGCGGTGCTCTGCCCTGATGCAAGCTCTTCCACTAGTATAGCCTGCAGGACATCAGGCTCTGGACAAGGGACAAAGGGAGGGCAGAGGCCAACTGCACTCTGCCCAGCAGCCAGCTATTCTGCTGGGGTGCTTGGGACATAGTCCGGCTCAGCAGCCAGGGGAGCATGGGGGTCAGTGGGGGTTAACATCCCCTCTGTTAACCCTAGGGCCAAGTTACGAGTTAGCTGG
Source organism: Pelobates fuscus (assembly GCF_036172605.1). Lineage (NCBI taxonomy): Eukaryota > Metazoa > Chordata > Amphibia > Anura > Pelobatidae > Pelobates > Pelobates fuscus. Next base: position 116,394,948 of record NC_086319.1, read on the forward strand.
GGAGGGGACAATTGGCTTACCTCCTCCTCCCGATACTCCTGCGATGGTAGCTGGGGATCTGGACAGGCTGTCCAGCATCCCTGTGGGTCAGGCACAGAGACCACGGTCCCATCTGCGCCATCTGGAAGATTGGTGTCTCCCCTTGGTAGGGTAAGCTGCCGCTGGGGAGAGAGGGTGCTGTGCTCCTCTCCATGAAACACAGGCTGCCGCTGGAGAGGGAGACCGACTGTCTCCACTCCCGTAACATTGTCCTGCTGCTGGAGCAGAGAACTGTCTCTGCTCCCTGTAGGACACACTGCTGCTGGGGGGGGAGGACGACACCTTCGGCCCCCTGGAATTTACACTGCCACTGGGGAGGAAGGACGACACCTTCGGCTCTCTGTAACTCGCACTGCCGCTGGGGTGGAAGGACGACACCCTCGGCTCCCTGTAACTCGCACTGCCGCTGGGGTGGAAGGATGACACCCTCGGCTCCCTGTAACTCCCACTGCTGCTGGGGAGGAAGGACGACACCTTCGGCTCCCTGGAACTCACACTGTCGCTGGAGACTGGGTGTTCATATCCTCAACCTCCACAGTTTTTCGCTCAAAGACCATTGCCGCATGGTTCTCAGCACTCAGCTGGCGCATTACTTGGGAGACCACCTCGTTTGAAGGATCTGGGCCATACCAGACCAACCGCCTCTTTACCTCCTCAATGTAAGCGTCGTCCTCATAGCGACGTATCAGGTTGAGGTGCTATTTGCAGGGTTCTATCCAGGGTCTTGCTTGCTCCATGCTGCTGTAGGTAGGGACACTGCGCAGTGGATAGCGTTGCCCTCAATAACCTCTCATACGATACCAGTGTCTCCGAGCTGCTTCTCCTCGCACTAGGATGCCATCCCACCGCTTGTCACCAATGTAACGGATCACCTGGCACCCTGACTGGGTACCTCCATTGAAGGATGCTCCTTCAAGCACTGCAGCAGACACCACAACCACCGCAGACTCCACAACCGCCGTAGCTTAACTGGATCAGATTCTGTCCTCCAGAACCGTAACAGCGTTACAGGAATAGCTCTTAAAAGAGCCACGTGATTAAAGCTCCAGGGAGTATGCAGAGCATAGCAATCCCCAGTGTGAATATAGCGGTCCCCTCCAATCACGAGACAAGACTACGTGTTGAGGGTCAAGAACAACTGAGGTTTAATGACACACACTCTGCTTTTATGCAATTCTTCCCCTCACTATGCTCAATGGGGAAACCCGGTCGGCATCGGTGCCCACTCGAGTCCGGTCTCCTCCTAGCACCTGACTCGCTCGGTCGGTTCCTCAGCCGCTCACCATGAGGACGCAGCCACGAGCCCGAGGATGCAGCCAAGTTCACACCCAGTTATGCAAACTTATTTGTGTCTTTTTTAGAAGAATCCTTCCTGGGGATAGGTGGGATCTGGAGTGCGAACTTGGTTCTTTATCGCAGATACATAGATGATTTTTTTTTTATTTGGATGGGTAGTACAGATCTTTTAAAGGGTTTTATCAAATTGTTTAACTCTAACCAAAAAGGTATTGCTTTAACTAGCGAATATAGTCGTAGGACAATAAATTTTTTAGACTTTTTAAATAGTTGATGTCAATGGATATTTATATTTATCTAGTTGCCACTACCCCCTATGGCTTAATATCATTCCCAAAGGACAATATATCAGAATGTTTAGGAACTGTAGTAACGTAAAAGAATTTGAAGTTCAGGCTAATGTTTTAACTAATTTTTTTTTAGAGATAGAAACTATGGACTTAAAACCCTTGAGAAGCAAAAGTTGGCTGTACAATCACTTAATAGGGAAGATCTCCTAATATATAAAAAGGACAACCCACAAAAAACAATGATGATGGAAACTAACTCTAGGGCATCCCCATCATTTTGGATTTTAATGGGAACTCAAGACATATTAAGCATATTATTAAAATATTGGTATATCCTTAAAACAGATAAAGAGTTAAGAGCATTCCTAGGGGAAGAACAAAACATAGTTTTTAGAGGAGCTAAACATATTAAAAATAAATTAGTAAAAAGTTTTATTAAGGATCCACCTGCAGATAATGCTTTTAATTTACAGAAAGGATTTTATCCCTGCAAAATGTGCACAGCTTGCAGAAGAACAAGTTTTAAAAGATCTAAACGGACCGAATTTGAATCAAATATTTCCAAAAAGAGATAACATTCAAGACATTTTGACCTGTCACTCTACCAATGTGGTGTACCTCCTCTGATGTCCCTGTGGCTTACAGTTTGTGGGTATGACAACAAGGAATTTAAAAACACACATGCTGGAACACAAGGTGAATATCCCGAGGGGGTACACTAAACACAGTGTATCAGCCTACTTTTAATGAAGTGCACAATAAAGATTAATCGGTTTTGGGTTTTATGGCTATTTGTAAGAAGAAACACAATTGGAGGGGGGGAGACAGTTTTAGGGATCGCAGCAAGGTGGAAAGCAAATTGATTTTTGAACTAGATACACTCAACCCTAATGGTTTAAATTTAGATTTTGAGTTTGCTAATTTTTTATAATAATGTATTTTTTTTTTTCATATAAGGGTTTACCCTTTTCTCATATAAGGATTATATCCACCTTGCTGGGCCCCTAGACACATGACAGTACATTATAGATAAATGTATTTCCACTGTATTTTTATCATGTTGTAGTTTTACACACACACACACACACACACATATATATATATATATATATATATATATATATATATATCTATCACCACATTTATATATGAAATCTAGGAGTTTATTTATAAGTTATTAATTGGTCTTGTTAGTGTTAATTTTAATTTTAATCTTGTTGAGTTTTTAGACATGGTATTACATTTAGGGCCTTCAATATAGACGTTACATTGGTTCCGGCACAATATACACAGAGATAGTGTCAACCGGAAATTACCTCATATGTGCGCCGTAACCGGAAGTCAACGCGGAAAATCAAGTGACCAGGAAACAGATGAATTAGATTACCTTAGCACTGAAGAAGACTGGATCCAATCAAAACGCATTTGCACTTTATTATTTTCCAATTATGGACTTAAATATTATTGTGGTAGTGTATATATATATATATATATATTCTTTTACACACTGCTTATATATATATATATATATATATATATATATATATATATATATATATATATATGTCCTTTTTTTGATATTTTAAATATTTTATTATTAATAAATTGTTTTTGGATTATATCCTGAGTTTGCCTGCAGAGATATAATCAAAGCCAATATTGGCACCCTAATGCTTTGTATATAGAGCCTGGCACGGCTTTACACTTGTGAGTGTAACCTTTATCATTACTCACTTTCTCTTGTTATTGTACAGATTACACTATGTGTGGTTGTATTTATTTGTTGTAGATTCCAAGAGTGGAGCTACTACTTCCTACAGGGGATATCCATTGTGAAGTATATGTTACTGTATATTTTACCTCCTAATTCATAACACCAGGTGTTGTATATGTTTGGTAGGGTTTTACATTACACGTTATTTATTGTAAAAAATAAAGGACCCACCTAAAGTGAATGGGACAATTTAAACTGAGCCAACCAGAACCTATGAGACTTGAAAAACCCTCAGAGGCACCTATAAAAAACATCTTGTTACAACATATCTAATAGGCAGAACATAATTAGCAACATTGCACTGCTCAATTAAATATTTGATAAGACATTTTAAACATGCAGTGCTCCCCTATGGCCTCTAGAGGCCAGCAGCCTATTAAGCATATACATACAATTATGCGACTGTTCGCATAGATCCAGAGAATACCTATTACTATAATAGCGCATTCAGTTGTAATTATACGAACGGCCCCAAAAAGGGAGCAAAGAGCCGTCTGATAACTAAACACTCCATGTTTAACCAAAAACTATAACAGACATGTTGTACGAATCATAAGTAATGTTCGTGCGTACGAACAAAAGGTTGAATGGGTGAGCACAAACTCACGAAAACCAATGCATATTAACCAACAAGCAGTAGAATAATTAAACAAACTACCAAACCGTACGTGTGTATGGAAGTTAACAAAAGACTTCACGAAAGGCATACGAAATAGAGGTAAGAATGAGAATAGAGTTGGCTCGTGATGACACTGTGCGCCCGTAACAGGGTCACGAAAGTCAACCAACTCACTGTTACTGCAGCTTCAAAACAGTTAGCAGTAGAGACCGCAGGAGAGGGGAAGTATCCCAGGGCCTTGGATGGCTGAAACGATTTGAACCAGGAATGGGCAGACTCTTTAAGAGAAGGTAAGGTATCCACGAGGAAAGGTAAGCAAAATGGCGATCTGCTGCAACCGGAAGTTCAGGTATGCAAATCACCAGACCAACAATGGTAATGAGGAGGGGTCTGGTGATCCTTAAGTAGGGAAATCAAGCCCCTCCCACAACTACAGGCCCAGCCTTCTATGTATACATATGTATATATTTAATGTTCTTTCTTTGATCATTTACCAAATTTAGAGGCTTCTTTCAATTCTCATGTACTGACTCTTTGGGATGTTTTGAATCCATCCTGGTTGGTGGGCACTTCTAGCATCCAAGAAGCCATTTCGATTAACTTCCTTACAATGATTCTTAGTTTGAAGGTTCCCATCTTCATCCAGGAAGATGTTCAAATCCAGGAAGGTGATATTCGTTCTGCTGGCTTCATGGGTGATTCTTAAGTTTATATTATTAGAGTTTGCATGGTCTATAAATTTGAGGAAAGCTGCCTCTTCTTCTCGCCATACCATACCCTACAAATCTTCTGTTGAATAATAGTTGGTCACAAAATGGATCATTGTTCCAGATATATTAACTCTCCCGCTATCCTGTAGTCAGATTAGCAGGGTGCTAATTTAGTCCCCATAGCATTCCCTGTTATTTACAGACAGAATTTGCTTTCAAACAAAGCTTATACAGTCTAATATGAACTTCTGTTGATCTTCACTGACTTTATTGAATAAATTCAAAAAATATTTTACTGCACTTCTTCCAACACTATGTGGGAAACTAGTATATAGTGAAGTTACATCTAGGCTGACTAGGACACAATATTGCGTCCACTGTATATTTGGAATGAGTTGTATCCTTTAGATAAGAGTCAAGGTGTGTAACCATATGTTGAAGAAAATACTCAACATAGGCCGACAAGTTGCTAGTTAGAGATTATATTCCTGATATGATGGGGCAGCCTGGAGGACTCAACAGAGCTTTGTGAATTTTTGGTAGATGGTAAAAAATAGCTGTTACTGAGTATTACCGATATAAAAAATGGAACATTGTTAATTTAATAGATATTTATGTGTAAATTAATGTCATTGATCTATTTTTAAATTGCATGTGTTTGTACCACAAACCACAAACATTTTGTACTGGAAATGATAGCAAGAGGTTGCCTATATACACAAAACACAGCTTACCTGCACACTCTATACATCATATTTATATAATAATATTTATATAATAACTATGAAAACAATAAAAACAATACTGAATAAAAAAAAAAAATAACACTATATTTGTCTCTCAGCCCTATGCATTTCATCCAATGCAGGACTTTGTCAGGAAATTCAGTAGTGTGCTACACACCACTGTAGGGGCTTCACACTACTGATTTCCCTGACAAAGTCCTGCATTGGATAAAACACATAAGGCTGAGAGACAAGTATAGTGTTAGATTTTCTTTTTTATTCAGTATTGTTTTCATAGTTTGTTTAACATTGCTGCTACACTTCGATTCCTGAAGAACACTATCCAAATCCAGGTCAAGGAAAAGATTGAGATATTGATGTACCCGACTAGTGATGTCGCGAACACGGCGAACGGGAACTTCCGCAAACGTTCGCGAACCGGCGCCGCCATAGACTTCAATGGGCAGGCAAATTTTAAAACCCACAGGGACCCTTTTCTGGCCACAAAAGTGATGGAAAAGTTGTTTCAAGGGGACTAACACCTGGACTGTGGCATGCCGGAGGGGGATCCATGGCAAAACTCAATGGAAAATTACACAGTTGATGCAGAGTCTGGTTTTAATCCATAAAGGGCAGAAATCACCTAAAAAACATTCCTAAATCACAATGGATATGGATTGACACCTGACATATGACATATTGACACCTTGACATATGGATTGACACCTGTCCTCAGAGCCCCTGATACACACTGACACAGAGCAGAATAAGGACTGTTTCTCCTACATAGGGTCACTTGGCAGATATGGATTGACACCTGCCCTCAGAGACCATGATACACACTGACACAGAGCAGAATAGAGACTGTTCCCACTACATAGGGTCACTTGGCAGATATGGATTGACACCTATCCTAAGAATCCCTGATACACACTGACACAGAGCAGAATAGAGACTGTTCCCCCTACATAGGGTCACTTGGCAGATATGGATTGACACCTGTCCTCAGAGACCTAATTGTGTAATAATGGTAATACTATTACCTATTATATAATATTGGCAGGGGCAAGGAAATTCCCTGTAAATAGATGGGTATAGGCAGAGAGTATGGAGACCGGAGTGATAAAGTGTCAATAAGGATGTAAAGTTAAATGTATCACAGACACACAGCCACCATTTCTCTTAGCTAGTTTCCAGAAATGCTGGATAGGTAGAAGGGCTATAAAGACTCAGAGAGGTCTAAGAAGAATCCTCTAAACTAGCCCTAATCTCCTTAAACACCTTCAAGAGTGTTTTAAGCTAAAGCTCAATCTAAACGTTTAGATGACTGCCTGATTTCCCATCACAGATGCTGGCAAGGAATAACAGTGTGCAAGACAAAGAGTGTGTCTAAGTGCCCATAGTACAGTAAAGTGTCCCCAGTGAAGTAAAAAAGAGAATAACAAGCTGGCGCCCTATCACGGGACGTGTATATGGCATTGATTTTAGGAACCGGGAGATGGAAAAAGATGATTGGTCGGTCCTCCTACTTCAAATTTGGGGCACTGCGCGTGCAATCTAATGTGCCACCAGATAGGAATAGTACTACTTAACACACCACTCCTATCAGTTTAATCCCTGTTATGTGCCTTTTTTTTGGTTTGGTTTTTGAAGCCACAGTGCAGCACCAGAGGGCCGAAAAATTAGGCATGTACACATGCCTGAAAAATTAGGCATTGTTGCAACCGCTTGATGTTTGTATCCCAGGCAGAAAGTGCCCTAAAACATTGCGGCTTGAACCCTAGTTGGTGGCGGATAAGTCATGCAAGTCAACCGGCATTCAGAGCTAAAATACAGCAGCGTGTGGACCATTTTTAGCCCAAGGCAGCTCATCTCATCAGGCCTTTTTTAATCGAATGTATCGCCCAGTGTCAGTCCCTTCGGGATCCATCCCTCATTCATCTTAATAAAGGTGAGGTAATCTAGACTTTTTTGACCTAGGCGACTTCTCTTCTCAGTGACAATACCTCCTGCTGCACTGAAGGTCCTTTCTGACTGGACACTTGAAGCGGGGCAGGCCAGAAGTTCTATCGCAAATTGGGGTAACTCAGGCCACAGGTCAAGCCTGCACACCCAGTAGTCAAGGGGTTCATCGCTCCTCAGAGTGTCGATATCTGCAGTTAAGGCGAGGTAGTCTTCTACCTGTCGGTCGAGTTGTTCTCTGAGGGTGGATCCCGAAGGGCTGTGTAGGACTTAAAAAGCTCCGCATGTCCTCCATCAACAACACGTCTTTAAAGCGTCCTGTCCTTGCCGGTGTGGTCGTGGGAGGAGGAGGATGACTTCCACCTCTCCCCCTGTTAGATTCCCGTTGTGCTGTGACATCACCCTTATATGCTGTGTAAAGCATACTTTTTAATTTATTTTGCAAATGCTGCATCCTTTCCGACTTGTTGTAATTTGGTAACATTTCAGCCACTTTCTGCTTATACCGGGGGTCTAGTAGCGTGGACACCCAGCACAGGTCGTTCTCCTTCAGCCTTTTTATACCAGGGTCCCTCAACAGGCACGACAGCATGAAAGACCCCATTTGCACAAGGTTGGGTGCCGAGCTACTCATTTCCCGTTCCTCCTCCTCAGTGATCTCAATGAAGGTATGTTCTTCCCCCCAGCCACGTACAATGCCACGTGTACCAGATAGGTGACAACGAGCACCCTGGGATGCCTGTTGTGGTTGGTCTTCCTCCTCCTCCTCCTCCTCAAAGCCACATTCCTCCTCTGACTCCTCTTCCTCACAATCCTCTTCCAGCGTTGCCGCAGGTCCAGCAAGCGATGCTGATAAGGCTGTTTCTGGTGGTGATGGTGACCACAACTCTTCCTCTTCCTCTTCACGCTCATCTACGGCCTGATCCAGCACTTTTCGCAGGGCACACTCCAGGAAGAAAACAAATGGTATGATGTCGCTGATGGTGCCTTCAGTGCGACTGACTATGTTTGTCACCTCCTCAAAAGGACGCATGAGCGTCCAGTAACGTGGCAAAAAAATTCCCAGCGGCTCCCAGAGGCTGTCCTAGCACCCCGGTCATACAAATATTCATTAACGGCTTTTTCTTGTTTGAGCAGGCGGTCGAACATTAGGAGTGTTGAATTCCAATGTCGGGCTGTCGCAAATCAAGCGCCTCACTGGCATGTTGTTTCGCCGCTGGATATCAGCAAAGTGCGCCATGGCCGCGTAGGAACATCTGAAATGGCCACACACCTTCCTGGCCTGCTTCAGGACATCCTGTAAGTCTGTGTACTTATGCTCAAAGCATTGTACGATCAGATTACACACATGTGCCATGCATGGCACATGTGTCAACTTGCCCAACTTCAATGCCGCCAAATTTGTTTTTCCGTTGTCACAAACCACTTTGCCGATATCCAGTTGCTGCAGAGTCAGCCCCTTTTCCACCTGTGTGTTCAGGGCGGACAGGAGTGCTTGTCCGGTGTGACTCTCTGCTTTCAAGCAAGTCAAACCAAAGACGGCGTGACACTGCCATATCCGGGATGTGGAATAGTACCTGGGGAGCGCCATTGATGTGGAGCAAGACGCAGCAGCAGAAGAGGACTCAGCCGAGGAGGTTATGGAAGAGGATGGAGTAGGAGGAGTAGAGTAGGTGGCAGCAGGCCTGCCTGCAAGTCGTGGCGGTGTCACCAACTCCTCTGCAGAGCCACGCATTCCATGCTTGGCAGCCGTCAGCAGGTTTACCCAATGCGTAGTGTAGGTTATATACCTGCCCTGACCATGCTTTGCAGACCAGGTATCAGTGGTCAGATGGACCCTTGCCCCAACACGGTGTGCCAGACATGCCATTACTTCCTTTTGCACAATCGAGTACAGGTTGGGGATTGCCTTTTGTGAAAAGAAATTTCGTCCGGGTACCTTCCACTGCGGTGTCCCAAATTTTTTGAACGCCTCAGACTCCACCAGCTTTTATGGTAAAAGCTGGCGGGCTAATAGTTCAGACAAGCCAGCTGTCAGACGCTGGGCAAGGGGGTGACTTTCTGACATTTACTTCTTACGCTGAAAAACCATGTCCTTGACAGACACCTGACTGTGGGCAGATGAGCAGGAACTGCTCAAGACGAGAGACGGAGTGGCGGATGGTTGAGAGGGGGCAAGGAGGACAGCAGTGGTTGATGTGGCTGAAGATGCTGGACCAGGAGGAGGATGGCGGCTTTGAGTTTGTGTGCTGCTTGTACTCATGTGTTGATCCCATAGGCGTTTGTGATGTGCGATCATATGGCTATGCAAAGCAGTTGTACCTAGGTGGGTGTTGGACTTCCCACGACTCAGTTTCTTTTGGCACAGGTTGCAAATGGCATTGCTGTTGTCAGAGGCAGACACACAAAAAAAATGCCACACTGCTGAGCTCTGCAATGACGGCATTCTGGTGGTGGACACAGCATGCGTTTATTGGAGTGCTGTCGGGCTGACCCCGGGTGCCGATGCATGCTGTCTGACTGTGCCACTAGCTCCTTGCGATGACCTACCCCTGCTTCCAACTCGTCTCCTCCTCCTCCTCTCTGTCTCCCCATATGAACTTTCGTCCTGTTCTTCTTGCCGAGCGGGTACCCACGTGACATCCATGGACGCATCATCATCAACCGCTTCACTTGTATCTGACAACTCAGCAAAGGAAGCAGCAGCGGGTACAACATCATTATCCTCATCACACCGTACGTCCATGTGTGTAATGCTGCCTGCCTGAGACATATCCCTGTTATCTACATCCTCTGGCAATAATGGTTGCGCATCACTAATTTCTTCAAATGGATGTTTGAATAACTCCTCTGACATACCAAGTTAAGCGGCTTTGGTGCTAGTGTTGGTGGTGGCGGCAGGCGGGTGAGTGGAATCTCGAGAGGTGCCCGAAGCTAAGCTGGAGGAGGATGGTGCGTCAAGGTTCCGAGCGGAAGCTGTAGAAGATTGGGTGTCCTGTGTTAGCCAGTCTATGTCCTCAGAACTTTTCAAGTTCAGGGTACGTGGCCTCTGAAAACTGGGCATTATTCTAGGGCCAAAGGGAATCACAGCACCACGACCACGATGGCCCCTGCGGGGTGGCCTGCCTCTGCCTGTCATTTTTTTGGGGGATTAATGGTACTATGTGTGCAAGCTACTGTGAGACCAGATATGAGTGGCAATGTGCACTGGCAGAGGTTGGCAGAGTACACGCTGTTGGCCTGACACACCCGCTTGAAGACAACTAACTGCTATTCAATCTATAACACTGAAAAAAGTTTTTTGTATTTAAAAGCACGCTATTGTCACACCAGATATGAGTGGCAAAGTGAACTGGCAGAGGTTGGCACAGTACACGCTGAAGGTCTGACACCTGCTTTAAGGACACTGACTGCTATTAGCTTACAGTGAAAAACTTTTTTTAATTTTTAAAGGCACGCTAAAGTCACACCAGATATGAGTGGCAAAGTGCACTTGCAGAGGTTGGCAGAGTACACGCTGAAGGCCTGACACCCAGACAACTAACTGCTATTCAATCTATTACAGTGAAAAAAAATGTTTTGTTTTTAAATGCAAGCTTACGCTATTGTGACACCAGATATGAGTGGTGGCACTGGGCAAGTGGGCACAGTATCCACTGTGAGCCTGACAACTAACTGCTATTCAATCTATTACAGTGAAAACATTTTTTTTCTTTTTATATGTCAAGCTTAAGCTATTGTGACACCAGATATGAGTGGTGGCACTGGGCAAGTGGGCACAGTATCCACTGTGAGCCTGATACTGAAGCTGGCAGACAACTTACTGCTATTCAATCTATTACAGTGAAAACATTTTTTTTCATTTTATATGTCAAGCTTAAGCTATTGTGACACCAGATATGAGTGGTGGCACTGGGCAAGTGGGCACAGTATCCACTGTGAGCCTGACAACTAACTGCTATTCAATCTATTACAGTGAAAACATTTTTTTTCTTTTTAAAGGCACGCTATTGTCACACCAGATATGAGTGGCAAAGTGGACTGGCAGAGGTTGGTAGAGTACACGCTGAAGGCCCGACACTCGCTTGAAGGACACTGACTGCTATTAGCTTACAGTGAAAAACTTTTTTTTGTTTTTAAAGGCACGCTATAGTCACACCAGATATGAGTGGCAAAGTGCACTTGCAGAGGTATGCAGAGTACACGCTGAAGGCCTGACACCCGCTTGAAGACAACTAACGGCTATTCAATCTATTTCAGTGAAAAAAATTGGTTTCTTTTTAAATGTCCAGCTTAAGCTATTGTGACACCAGATATGAGTGGTGGCACTGGGCAAGTGGGCACAGTATCCACTGTGAGCCTGACACAGAAGCTGGCAGGCAGGCAACTGCAATTAGATTACACAGGAAAAAAAGCAGACTGATGTTCTAGCCCTAAAAAGGGCTTTTTGGGGTGCTGTTCTTACAGCAGAGATCAGATGAGTCCTTCAGGACTGTAGTGGACACTGAATACCCTAGCCTAGCTATCAATTTCCCTATCAAATGAGCAGCAGCTACACTTTCCCTCCTCTATCTAAGAATGCAGCTTCAGAATGAATCTAAAATGGATGCTGTACAGGAGGTGGGAGGGTCTGCTGCCAATTTGCAGGAATGTGTCTGCTGACCGTGAGGCACAGGGTCAAAGTTTCCTCAATGATGACGAATCGGGGGCGGATTGAACCGCGCATGTGTTCGCCCGCCGTGGCGAACGCGAACACGCTATGTTCGCCAGGAACTATTCGCCAGCTACTATACCCGACTATGTCTTTTATCTTGTGAGTGCAATTATAATAAAGCTGTTATGTTGCTACACTATGTGTTTGTCTCTACCTTTCCCTTTCATGTATTGAACGAGAGGGAAGAGAAAGAAGATCATATACGATAAACATTTATTACGTGTCTACTATCAATTGTACCTTTCTGAGTATAATAATTACTCCTTTTTTGGTGGTATACAGTGCTATATTATCTGCGTTCTTTTTATTTTTTTTAGAGTGTATATATATATATATATATATATATATATATATATATATATAAAAAATACACAAACCAGTGCACTCGCTTATTAACTAAACAGTGAATTCAAATCCTAAATAGTACTATTTAAAAACACCTCACCTAGGTAACAAATAATGGGTGTTTGGTTACATTATATGATCATACATTGCATAAGCCTGCCAACTGCATCAAAGTACCCCATTCTTGCCAGGTCCTACTCTAGCAGCCTAATGCTTGCTCTTATGAGATTAATCCACTTACTTGGGGAATGCTTCCTTACTGGGACTCTCTGCAAGTCAAGGCTAAATAGTGCACTGGTTTGTGTATTTTGGTCCCAGTAGCACCCTATAATGTATGCATGTTTAGGTGAGTGCAGCCCTCCTGACTTTGTTTATAATTGTGGGGGTCTAGGCCAACCCCTGGGTTTTGCACCCCTCCCTGTCACAGGTGTCTCATTCCAGGATCCTATCTAGCCTTGACTTGCAGAGAGTCCCAGTAAGGAAGCATGTCCCAAGTAAGTGGATTAATCTCATAAGAGCAAGCATTAGGCTGCTAGAGTAGGACCTGCCAGGAATGGGGTACTTTGATGCAGTTGGCAGGCTTATGCAATGTATGATCATATAATGTAACCACTGTTTAGTTAATAAGCGAGTGCACTGGTTTGTGTATTTTGGTCCCAGTAGCACCCTATAATGTATGCATGTTTAGGTGAGTGCAGCCCTCCTGACTATATTATTATTATTATTATTTATTATTTATATAGCGCCAACAAATTCCGTAGTGCTTTACAATGGATATCTATCTATCTATCTATCTATCTATATATATATATATATATATATATATATATATATGTATATATATATATATATATATATATATGTATGTATGTATGTATGTGTATATATATATATATATATATGTGTGTTATCAAAGAAGATAAGAGGAGTCTTTTTATAATCTATTGTTAAATTGTAATGTGTTATTTCTGTGTTCCTATACACCTCTGGGGTGGTCACTTTGTTATATATAGTGGATATATTTGAATTCATGTTATAACATACAAAATGTTGCTGCAGGAAGTGACTTAGCAAGGTTTTTCTTTCAGGTCAAATAAGTTCCATCAGGCACAGATACCTCAGCATTAAAGGAGCACTATAGGGTCAGGAACACAAACATGTATTTCTGACCATAAAGTGTTAAAACACAATTAAGTCCCCGGGCTCCCCTTGTCCCCCTAAATATAGTACAAAATGGTATCTTTATTTCAGTCTTCTGCTGGCTCTGCCCCAATCTGCCTGCCTGGCTGATATCATCAGAAGTGTTGTTCAAAGCCAATCACAATGCTTTCCCATAAGAAAACAGTAGATTGTCTGAGACTGCCAGGGAGCCAGCCCACGCCTACACAGCCCTGTCCAATCAGCATCTTCTTATAGAGATGCATTGAATCAAATCATCTCCATTAGAAAAGTTCAGTGTCTCCATGCAGAGGGTGGAGACACTGAATGGCAGTGCTGCACAGTGTGCAGCACTGAACCAGGAAGCACCTCTAGCAGCCATCTGAGGAGTGGCCAGTGGAGGTATCCGTAGGCTGTATTGTAAAGACTGAATTTCTTAAAAGACTTTGTTTACTGCAAAATGCCTGAAGAGAATGATTATACTCACCAGAACAAATACAATAAGCTGTAGTTGTTCTGGTGACTATAAAGTCCCTTTAATTATTACATTGTTGAATTCTGCAAATGGCATAAAAGATAAGGGACATGAGGATTGAGACATGTTTAGTTGGCAGCTATTGGTTATCCTATAACTAAATATTACTAAAGAAAATTAAAACATAAAGAGCATACGTCTACCCCCTACTGTGTTCAGACTGTTCTTACCTATAAGAAATCCTAACTTTTCTTAGCTGTAGGAAAAGCATTTAAACAAAGCATGCAATACCAAAATATGGGTTTTGATGCTTACCAGTAGTTGTAACAGATCCAAAGATAGTCTTCCATTATAGAATCTGTAAATGTATCTCACACTGCAATATTTTTCAATCAAAGTAACTTATTAATTATACAATTTTTGTCAAGAATAAAAAAAAAAATAAATGTATACATTTCATTGCAATGTCTTATGAGTACAGTTCTTTTCTTGATACATTAAGCAAATGTGTTTGTGGTCAAATGAATGCGATGACTGCCAAGTTTATCAAGAAACACATTTTAACAGTGAAATTGCTATCACTGTAAGTACAAAGACAACCTGCTTTGTTTAGATGGGATCAGCAAATCTTTTATAAAAAGCATGTCGTTTCTCACTTTACTCAAGAGAAACTATCAGGCTGGGATATCACATTTATTATGATTAAGCAAAGGGCGAACTATTGCCAAGAACTGTAGTATTAAGAAAAAAGCTGAGAGAGCTGAGCATGAAGATCACAATACAGAGATAATAGATCTAATGCATCAAACATAATGGTGTGAATGATCTTGTGCCATTATTTCCAACGAGTGTTGAGTCCACACTATATACATTAGCTTACAGATAATACAAGAAACCTGAAACTACAGTTTCCACATCCTATTCCCATAATGGATGTGAAAATGGAAGTAATTTCAGATAGTAGATGGCTATCTGAAGCCAATAAAAGGAGTGCATAGCTCAATTTCTTCTTCAGCAAAATAGCAGAAGCAGTAAACAGCTGCTCAGATGCAATATCATAGTTCTGAATTGGTTTAAAAATAGGTGTCTGAGAGGGCATTGAGTCCTGATTCGTGCCATTAAACAATGTGTTTTTTTTAAACATTTATATTTGAAGAGACTTTCTTCCCCCCCCCCCCCCCCAACTTTTCAGCCTTTCTTCCGTCCACTGAATAGGTAATATCGTGCAGACTCTGTGCTAATCACGGAAGACCTTGCTTATTTTAGTTTATTAAACATATATTAAACTATTTATACTCATGATAAGTCTGCATATTTACTAAGGTTTTTCAAAATACAAAACCAGAAAAATTAAATAAATGTGTTATTATGAGTGGAAAAAATGGCCATTTCACACAAAAAGCCAAATATTAACCCCATGTATAATTCTTAGCAATCTACAGTTTGTTGTAGAATGTGTCCATTAGAAGTGCCCCTGGGCCTGTTTTACAGGAAGCAATATCCGAGGTCTGTCTGGAAAGTATCCAGACACATAATATGAAAAATAATTTTATTGAAGAATATACAAGAAATATAGTACATAGGACAATGAGGCCTCAGTCCCCTTCAAAGAAGGCACCTTGGAACGTCACACAGTTTTCTCAGAGAAACTGCTACGTTTACATATGGGTTAATCCAGCCTCTAGTGGCTGTCTCATTGACAGCCGCTAGAGGCACTTCCATGCTTCTCACTGTGATTTTCACAGTGAGAAGACGCCAGCGTCCATAGGAAAGCATTGAGAAATGCTTTTCCTATGGATTGACTGAATGCACGGGCAGCTCTTGCCGCGCATGCGCATTCAGCCGATGACATCAGAAGGAGAGTCCCCAAGCCTTTAACCCCTTCCTCCCACTTCAGCCCGGTGGGAGGGGAGCCATGAGGGTGGGGTGGGGGGGACCTGCTAACACGAGAGTGCCAGGAAAACGAGTTTGTTTTCCTGGCACTATAGTGATCCTTTAAGACACAATTCGGCCACACATTTGGGCAATTACATACATTTAAAGCTTTCAAATTACAGCCCTATCATACTACTGTTTACTATTCCTCTCAGCCTTGTTAGTTAGGCCAATGCAATTCCTTCCTACACAACCCTCTCTTTGCACTCTCGAGAACCTATAACCCCTCTTACACATTTAACTATTCAGGCCTCCTTGGTCTGTCATGGCTTTACCAAACAGTTAAGAGGTTTGACTTGATGTGGCAGGTGGGCTTAAATATAATAGCCATTGGAGTGAAACTAAAAACCTCCATTTATATAAATATGCACAGGGATTTGGAATAGTGCGCAAGTAACTTTTTTTCTTTGTTTTTTTATTGTATGATGTTACCTAAGCCTTGCATATTCCAAACTCCTGACACTGGCATATATCGCTTTCTGCAAGTAAACTAGAGATGTTCCTATCTTTCTCATATATACTTAATGTCCTTCTTGTGGAAGGACGCACAGTGGGAACTCATAATTAGATGCAGCACTACTAGGTATCTCTCATTTATATCCATGTTGACCTGGGCTTATGCTCATTTTCACAAGTTCCATTATTATCTAGGTTTCTACTATCCCTACTTCTCATCCTGTTGTTAATGTTTTTATTGTCAACCACAATACAGGTACGTTATACCCTTGCAGGGGTCAAGTCCTGGGGAATAAAGTGTGGGAACTCACTCGAGTTCCACCCTCACCCCACCACCAGAAAAAAACAAAACTTGCATGCATATATAAACACACACACACACAGACTCACAGACACACAGGTACACACACACACATACACTCAGACACACACACAGACTCACAGACACACAGGTACACACACACACATACACTCAGACACACACACGCACTCACAGACACACACGCACACACTCCCAGACACATACACACACACACACACTCCCAGACACATACACACACACACACACTCCCAGACACACACACACTCACAGACACACACACTCACAGACACACACACTCACAAACACACACACTCACAGACACACACACTCACAGACACACACACTCACAGACACATACACACACACACTCCCAGACACTCACACACTCCCAGACACATACACACTCCCAGACACATACACACACACACACACACACTCCCAGACACATACACTCACAGACACATACACACACTCCCAGACACACACACTCCCAGACACATACACACACACACACTCCCAGACACATACACACTCCCAGACACATACACACACACTCCCAGACACACACACTCCCAGACACACACACTCCCAGACACACACACTCACAGACACATACACACACACACTCCCAGACACACACACTCACAGACACATACACACACACACTCCCAGACACACACACTCCCAGACACATACACACACACACTCCCAGACACATACACATACACACACACTCCCAGACACATACACACACACTCCCAGACACACAAACTCCCAGACACATACACACTCCCAGACATACACATACACACTCCCAGACATACACACACACACTCCCAGACACACACACACACACTCACAGACACACACACACAAACATACACACATACACACACAGACACATACACACTCCCAGACATACACAAACACACACTCCCAGACACACACTCACACACACACACACACAAACATACACACATACACAGACACATACACACTCCCAGACATACACAAACACACACTCCCAGACACACACTCACACACACACACTCTCATACACTCCCAGACACATACACACTCCCAGACACATACACACTCCCAGACACACACACTCCCAGACACACACACATACACACTCCCAGACACACACACATACACTCACAGACACACACACATACACACACACTCCCAGACACACATACACACTCCCAGACACACATACACACTCCCTGACACACACACACACTCCCAGACACACACACACACTCACAGACACAAACACACACACTCACAGACACAAACACACACACTCACAGACACACACACACATACACTCACAGACACACACACATACACTCACAGACACACACAACAATTATTTGTATTTTTTTTTTTTAAATTTTAAAATGTCCACCCAGCCTCCCTACCTGGAGAGCTGGCGTGGACCTGTCCCTGGGGTCCAGTGGGGCTTCAGTGCGGCCAGCTCTTGTCTCTCTCTCTCAGACGCAGCAAGGGAGCTGTGTCCTCTCTGCTCCCTCTCGCCGCGCGGGCTGTCTGCTGATGCCGAGAGCCGGAAATGACGTCATATTCCGGCTCCCTGCATCAGCAAACGGCGCGGCGAGAGGGAGCAGAGAGGACACAGCTCCCTCGCCGCGTCTGACAGAGAGAGAGACAAGAGCCGGCCGGGGAGGTCCATCAGGTGGCCATTAGGCCACCTCTTGGGCCCCCCATGACAGGGGGGACATTTGGGGGCGGCAAATGCGAGGACCTGCAGGACCATAAACGGGAACGGCGTTCCTGCACTAAAAAAAGTGCAGGAACGCCGTTCCCACGCGTTCCTGCAGGACTCGAGCCCTGTACCCTTGTCTCAATTAGCACTTACACCATACTGGACATATTCCCGTTAGCGTTCCCATTGTGTCTTTAGGTTCCTCTCTATGATATTCCTTGCTGAAGCTTAAACAACATACTTTCTATCAATTAATTACATTTCTATTCCCCTACATTCTTTAGGGATAGATCAACTGGCTTTAAAGGGTATTGGTGTGGACCATATTCTAGTATAATTGTAATACAGTCCTGGAGGTATTTGTTCATTGGTAGCTAGAGCCTTGTTCCAACCTCACCAGGTTATTAGATGATGCCTCATCTGTCACGGCCACTTATTTGAATTTCTTACTTTTCACCAGGAGGTCAACATTGCTGCCATTTAGTTTTGTGACTCATCCATCGTCCAATTCATAGGTAGAGAATCTCACGGCCCCTCAACTAATTTCTTTGCCATTCAGCCAGCACAATAACATCAAACTGAGAAGTTAGAATCTTCTAACTTAGGAGTCCCTCACCCTCCCACATAGTATCCTACTTCATACCCTTTACGTCCATCCCCTTATGTCAATTTGGTCTCCTTGTTAATTGCCTCCCAAGACCAGGGCCATCTTTAACATGGGGCAGCTGCCCCAGGCCCAATTACTCCTGGGGGGCCCAAAGCAGCTGCCCCGTGGGCACCTTGCTTGCAACCAGGACCTGACAACCCATCGGGATCCTGAAAAATGTCCTGGTGTGCTTTAGCAGGTGAAGTAATCAGAGCCCCCTGGCCCTTTAAGAGTGCTCCAAACTGCCCTGTCTTTCTGCCTACTGGGAGGAAGTGATGTCAGATTACTTCCTCCCAAGTAAAAGAGTGCCGCTAGGGAGGAGGAGGAGGCACACATAGAGTGGTGGGACTGAGGTAGCCAGGTTTCTCAGACTCCCATCAACTCCAGCCATCCAGCTCCAACTGGACCCCAGGGAAACCCCCCTTCTGTAAAGGTAAGGAGACAGGAGGGTGTCTGTTCGTCCACCCATTGTAAAGCGCTGCAGAATTTGAGGGCGCTATAAAAATATCATAATAATAATAATAACAAACTATATAAATTGATGATTATATATTGTGTACCTGGGCCTGAGTCAGTGTTTGTATCTGGCTGTGTTTGTGTCAGTGTGTGTAGCTGGCTGTGTGTGTATCTGGCTTTGTGTGCCACTGTGTGTATATGGCTGTGTTCTTGTCAGTGTGTGTTGGTGTGTGTTTCTGGCTGTGTGTGCATCTGTCTGTGTGTGTCAGTGTGCATCTGTCTGTGTGTGTCAGTGTGTATCTGGCTGTGTTTTTGTCAGTGTGTATCTGGCTGTGTTTTTGTCAGTGTGTGAATCTAGCTGCGTTTTTTTATGTGTCTCTCTGGCTGTGTTTGTGTCAGTGTGTGTATCTGGCTGTGTTTGTGTCAGTGTGTGTATCTGGCTGTGTGGGTGTCAATGTGTGTATCTGGCAATGTGTGTGTAAGTGTGTGTATCTGACTGTGTGTGAAACTGGGTCTGAGTCAGTGTGTGTGTGTTTAAGTATGTTTGTATTTTTGTGTATCTGAGTGTATGTGTGTGTGTGTGTATGCACCAGTGTGCTTGTGTCAGTTTGTGCATGTATCCAGGCGTTTTCATTTATTAGTGTGTTTGTGTGTATCTACGTGCTAATGTGTATGTATATCTGTGAATGTATAGAATGTATGTGCATGGATCCCAACTATCAAACACACCCCTGCAAACACAAACATTACACCCAAACATACCCCTGGATTCAAACTCAAACAACATACCGTATATACTCGAGTATAAGCCAACCCGAATATAAGCCGAGGCCCCTAATTTTACCCCAAAAAACTGGGAAAACTTATTGACTCGAGTATAAGACTAGGGTGGGAAATGCAGCAGCTACTGGTAAATTTCTAAATAAAATTAGATCCTAAAAAAAATATATTAATTGAATATTTATTTACAGTGTGTGTGTATAATGAATGCAGTGTGTGTATGAGTGCAGCGTGTGTGTATGAGTGCAGCGTGTGTATGAGTGCAGTGTGTGTGTGTATATGAGTGCAGTGTGTGTGTGTATATGAGTGCAGTGTGTGTGTGTGTATATGAGTGCAGTGTGTGTGTGTATATGAGTGCAGTGTGTGTGTGTGTATATGAGTGCAGTGTGTGTGTGTGTGTATATGAGTGCAGTGTGTGTGTGTGTATATGAGTGCAGTGTGTGTACAGCGTGTGTATAATGAATGCAGCGTGTGTATGAGTGCAGCGTGTGTATGAGTGCAGCGTGTGTATGTATGTGTGCAGTGTGTGTGTGTGTATGTATGTGTGCAGTGTGTGTGTATGTATGTGTGCAGTGTGTGTGTATGAATGCAGTGTGTGTGTGTGTGTATGAATGCAGTGTGTGTATGAGTGTGTGTATGTGTACAGTGTGTGTATGAGTGTGTGTGAGTGTAGTGTGTGTATGTGAATGCAGTGTGTGTATGTGAATGCAGTGTGTGTGTGTGTGTGTGAATGCAGTGTGTGTATGAGTGCAGTGTGTGTATGAGTGCAGTGTGTGTGTGTGTGTGTGTGTGTGTTGCAGTGGTGGGGGGTGGGCAATTTTATTATTTTATTTATTATTATTTTTTATTATTTTAATATATTTTTTTCATTATTATTTCTTATTATTTTTTATTTAATTATTATTTTTATTTTCGTCCCCCCTCCCTGCTTGATACATGGCAGGGAGGGGGGCTCCTTCCCTGGTGGTCCAGCATTGGCAGTTCAGTGGGGGGGGAGAGGGGGCTGGCAGAGATCTTACTTACCCGTCCTGCAGCTCCTGTCAGCTCTCTCCTCCTCCGCGCCGTCCGTTCAGCTCTTCTGTCAGCTCACACTGTAAGTCTCGCGAGAGCCGCGGCTCTCGCGAGACTTACACTGGGAGCTGACCGAGGTGCTGAACGGACGGCGCGGAGGAGGAGAGAGCTGACAGGAGCTGCAGGACGGGTAAGTAAGATCTCTGCCAGCCCCCTCTCCTTCAGTCTGTATTATGGCAATGCAAATTGCCATAATACAGACTATTGACTCGAGTATAAGCCGAGTTCCGTTTTTTCAGCACAAAAAATGTGCTGAAAAACTCGGCTTATACTCGAGTATATACGGTATATAAATACACCCCTTTACTCAAACACCAATACTACACCCTACATGCACACTCATACTCTGTAAAAAACATTCTCACATTCAAATGCACAAACACTGCTCTCAAATACAGCCCTACAAGAATGGACAAATGGAAGATCCTCAGCTGGCATAGCATCATAGAAGTTGTACGACAGATGAGGATCTATCTTTTCTACACTCTTGCGCTAGAGGGGAGGCCCAAAAAAATGATTGCACCAGAGCCCTCTCTACATAATTTCTGCCACTGTGTTGGGGTGGAGGCAGTTGTGTATTCTGGTATTGTGCTACCCTAGGCATGACTAATCTCAGACAACCCCCCCTTCTAAATTTCACTTCCTTGTAAAAAACAACACCAAAAAATTGTCTTTAACTGACAGACACACGCCTTCACTGATGCATACACTGGCCTACACTCACTGACAGATACACACTGTTTAACTAACACACACTTTCACTGTAACATACACACTCACTGACAAACACACACACTCAAATTCACCGACAGCCACACATATCCGCCGACAGACACACTGACTGACACACGCATTCACTGAAAGATACACATGCACACTCACTGACAGATACACATACACACTCACTGACAGAAGCACACTCAGTGTCAGACACACACACAGACATTGTGACACACATACACTCAGTGTCAGACACAAGCATTTGCTAACATACATACACATTGACTGACAGATACACACTCTCAGTGACAGATATGCATACACACACTGACAGACACACACTGACAGACATACACACTCTCACTGACACACTCTTTGATAGACACACACTCACTAACAGACACACACTCTAACTAACGACAAACAGACACACACACTCTCACTAACAGACAGACACACTAACACACTCACCAACAGACATACACACTAGCACACTCACTAGCAGACATACAGACACACTCTTTGACAGACACACACACACTCACTGACAGACACAGACACACAAACACACTTACCAAAAGACACACAGATACTTACTCACCAACAGACATATACACACACTATATCAATTTAAAAGTTAGTTGTTGTTTTTTAATTTCAATCCACCCAGCCTCCATACCTTTGCTGGAGTGCTGCAGTTGATTCTCCATTTCACTGGGGTCCAGTGTTGATCACACGTCGGCGTGACGTGGTGTGCTTCGACATTCCTCCCCCCGCTCCTACACATCACTTTATTAGTATAGTGCTGGCCAGCCACTACCCGCACTATAAGAATGGATGGGGAGGAATAGACACTGGGAGTCATGGCACCCCCGCAGTGAGTGGCACCTGGGGCGGACCTCCCTCCATGCCCCCCCTTTAGTACACCACTGGGTCTGCCCAATTTGTTTTCAACTCTGTTGGAACCAGAGGTAGCATGACTCTTAGTAAGCAAACTGAGTTTGATAAAACATAAATCGGTGGAGTTGCAGTTGGAGTCACCAAAAGCACGTGACAGTGGTTTTGTTTTACCTACAAAATAATAGTTCGGTGTCTAATAGGCTCTGATCTAAATGGTTGTTCAATAGAGCCAAAGCTGCTGCCGATTTGGCCTAACAAGATTAAAAATAGTTATAGAATGTATTACCACCATATTTGTGTCCCAGGTCCACCATTTTATATAAAATAGAGATCTAGGCATTCCCTATATACCGACAAGACTCTGTAGCAATATGCCTAGTTCTCTGCAAGGTCTTGGGAAGGGCCATCTTTAACATTGATTGGACCCTGGGTAAGCATTTGCTTGGGCCCCCTGGATCCTGCCTTGTCCCACACTTCCACCCCATGGCATGCAATCGTGCCCTCCACCAGAAGTGTATTTACCTAGAGGCTGACAAGGCATTAGCCTTGGGTGGCACTTTCAGGGGGGTGGCAAACTCCCCTTCCAAACGCCCTGGCAAATATCTTGCCAGCCTCTTGTCTTGGGGGGCCTGTAATGGAACCGCTGGCACCCCGACCGGGTACCCTCCGCTGACGGATGCTCCTAGTGCTTTCCGAGGTCTCCAAGCACTCTGCCTGACACCATAACCACTGCAGACCCCACGAACCGCCGCAGCTTGGTTGGGGTCTCGCCGACTCCACCCACTCTGGACCCAAGACCAGGGTCCAGCTTCCAGTAGGTGGACCTCTCCGAATTCCAGAGAGCAGGAACAGGAACAAGCTCTTAGCAGAGCTCAGCGATTATACCCTGGGGAGTATAGTGATTATAGCAATCCCCAGAGTGAAGTTCTCCAATCCCCCAAACATGAGCCGAAACTTCATGAAGGTACAAGATGATCTGAGGTGCTAGCACACCCCGTCTGGCTTTTATTACAGTTGTTGCAAATACAGGACCGCCCACAGGGAGGTATAAAACAACCAATCATATCACAGTTACATCCCACATATCCCCTCCCCTTATCCTGAGAGGAAACTCAATTATACATACAGTTAAAACATACTTTTTACCCAACTTTCATAACTCTGAAACCATACATCCAATCTCTATAAAAATACATATTCACAATCAATCCATTCAGGGGAACAACATATTATCAGACCAGTGGTTCAAAAGTTAAGGGAAAGTCCTTTGTTACCAAATGAAGCATGGCTTTTCTTCCCAAAACAGTTCCACAGAGTCTCTATCCTGGAGATAATTGGGAAGTAATCAAATTATCTCCAAGGACAGAGGTAAAACTCCATTAGCCACATGGCAGACAAAGGACAATAAAAGACGTAAAAAATACATACTGTTACATTTATCACATAGAACCTACACATTTACAATTTACCTAACACATAATAGCATACATAATATTGAAGACAGCCTGAATGCAATCTGCTACACAGTCTTAAAGGGAAATTGTTCCTAAAAGTCATAATATGTCCACGGATGGTTTTTAAAGGGCCAGCAGCAGCACCATACAAATCCAATATGCCCAAAGGTTGCACCTGAAGGGCCAAATCTCCCAGGGACCATAGTCAACAAGTAAGAGGCTGGCAATCAGGCTCCTCCAACAGCCAGGGGTAAAGGGCAGCTTGTCACCAATAAACCCAGTGACAAAAGGCATTTCGTCACAGGGCCCATGAGCTGGCCGGCTGGTTACCTCAGGCTCCCCAGAGGTTGTCATTACCTGCTTGGGAGGTGGGCAGTGAGGGAACACTGTCCCCTGAGCTCTCCCTGCTTAGCTCCATTGCATGCACCACAGTGATGCTGAAGCCAGGTGTGCGAGGGAGCTAAGCAGGGAGATCAGAGCTCCCTTGTCGCCTAAATTGACTGCACACCTGTCCCTCTGGCAGGTAAATGATTCACACTGGACCCCAGTGAAATGGAGAATCAGCTGCAGCACTCCAGCAAATGTATGTCTGTCAGGGTGTCAGTATGTCTGTCAGTATGTCTGTGTGTGTTTCTTTGTATTTGTATTCACTTTTGTATCACACAGCTAAGTTGCAATGCTGCTGCCCATCCCATGTGTTCCCTATTAAGGGTTAATAAGCATGTAGGGCTGTATATAAAAAATACCCCTTTCTGTCTTATTAGAGAGATTTTTGCCAGAAGCTCAAGGAAGCAAGGCAAATGGTTAGAGTAGGACCCACCTAAGAGGTCTGCCTTGACGTGGCATGTGGGCATACCCTCTCATGGCCATTGGAGGTAACTAAAAACCTCAATTTGTTTAAAAATACATAGGGATGTGGAAAGAGGGCAGGCAACTTTGTTCTTTGGTTTTACTATATGTATTTTGGCTGATGTGTACTATGGTCATTGCTGCCGCCCAGGAGCAATGGGAGTTTGAGCGCAGGACTAGTTTCTTTGTATTTGTATTCACCCTGACAGACATACTGACACACACACACACACACACACACATACACACATAAATGGTCACACACACACATACACACATAAATGGTCACACACACACACAGACACTCTTAAAGACATACTCACACACATACTAAGACACACAAAGACATACTCACACACAGACATACTGACACACTGACAGACATACTCACACACATACACACATACTAAGACACACACAGACATACTAATAGACATACTCACACACATACACACATACTAAGAAACACACAGACATATTGACTCACACAAATACTGACACACACACATGTAAAGTTTACATTTATAAAGCCACCCTCCAGCCCTACCTTATGCTTTCCCTGGAGTCCAGTGTCAGGCTAAGATAGTGTGAGGCTCTTGCACTCCAGCTCCCTCGTAAAGGGATCCTCCTCCTTCCTCCTACATGGCTTCACTCTATCTGGGAGGAGGTGACTCACGGCAGTCACTTCCTCCCAGCCTGCTGCAGTAAAACAAGGGGGCCCGATCACGCTGTTAAAGGGCCACAGCACCCGACCGGGCCCTCTTAGTGTGTGGGCTCCCGGTGCAGCTGCAGCACCGGCCGGCTCATAGGGAAACTAAACATTTATTTTGTAGACAGTGAGGCCCACAGGGTAGCTGCTTTGGGTCCCCCAGGAGTAAGTGAGCCTGGGGAAGCTGCCCTGTTTGCCCCGCATTAAAGACGTCCGTGTTTGCCATACATGTTTACCAATAGGTCGCTATTTCATTTCCCCGACTACTTTGTTAAAAATCCTACTTGTTATTTATGATACCATGGTGGAATTCCTATCCTTTTGTCACCTCAACCTCAAATTAGCTCAAAACACCATAAAAAAACATCTTGGATACAACCTTTAACATTTTCAGATCATTTTTTGGAATAGGCACTGCTTCTGCGGTCTCTAGTGGAATATCTCAGTACACGTCATCAATGGCTGGGATGTGAGAGATCATCTGCATACACCAGATGCATCTCTCAACCGGAGAGGGAATTGAGGCAGGCATTTAAAATATTGGTTACATAATACCAACACCTATTGCACTTTTTTCCTTCTGTGACGGAACCATCCGTCTGTCTAGTACTTTTGTGGATTCGGCTATTTTAGGCCATCCGTCTAAAGGACTGATTTGGGATGTTATAAAGTATGTTTTACCGTTCCAGCCTGTTTTCCAGCCGTTCGCCTCGTTTCGCACGAACTCCCTGTCTAACATATGGGTGGCCGCCATTTTGGGACTGTTGCACGTGTTCGCGGCCATCTTGTGTACGAACAGCGGTGTTTGCCTGTGAACGCGTGGAACTAAAAACGGATACCCAAACAGGCGAACACCGCTGAGACCTCCATACACCCAGAAGTTCGTGTTGGAGCAACCGAACGACGAGCCATTCGGTAGTTACTTGTAATCAGCTATGGGGAATCCAGCGAACTCGGAGACAGTTGTGGATGATAAGGATTTCGTGTGATTTTAACCGGCGAACGGAGACCGACTGCAGGGCCGAAACTTGTGGAACTCTTTTCGGCTAGAAGATCCGTGCAGTCGGTCAAAACTTCAATCGTCCATAACTCCCGAACCCCTTAACCGAATGGGCTAAGATTTGGACAGAGTGTTCCCCTAACCAAGACCTTTCAAGCGGTGCTGGACTCAAGGGTGTACCCCCTGGTTTTGGGGTACATCCATAACTGGGGTGAATTATTGTACAGTTTAATTGTGTTATGTGATCATCTGAGGGGAGGAGAGGTGGGGGTGTTACCCTGTGTATAATTGGTTATTTTCATCCTCCCCCTGGGAGTGCCCTGTGTGTGTCTTTTCCTAATAAAAAGCAGGCTGGATGTTCCAGTCCTCAGATCTTGTTTTGACCCTCAACACGGAGCTTCAGTCTCGTTATTGGGGGGATTCTTATTTACGCTCAAGGACTATTATTGGGAACTTATGCCGTTGGTGGATATCGTTACTCGAGAGATTACTACTTCCCCTGGTTATGGTTCGTGGATTATACAGTATACGAACAAGGACTTGATACGGTGAGAGGGGAAGGTAGACTAAACAGTGACTTACTTATTAAGACAAAAGGTGTCTTAACAATTGGTGGCAAGCGACGGGATGAATCCCACAACACAGAAGGAAAGAAATGCAGTATGAACAGTTAAGACGTGCTACTCTTAAGGACATAATAGAACGCCGAGGTCGATCAGCAAGCAATTTAAAGAAACGAGAAATTATTGCTTTGCTAAGGGAAATGGATGCAACACAGGGAACGGAGAACGCTAATGTGCCCAGCAGTTTGGATTTAACACCCGAGGAGATACAATTTAACCGGGCAGTGCAAATAAGGCTGGCACACTTTGGCCCCAACCCCTCAGCAGACATTGTGGAACGTGTGCAAGCTGCAGTAGCAGCACACCAAGCGCTCCAAGGAAGAGGAGCTGCAGCAGCAGAGGTACCCAATAACGATTCCGGAAGGAAAAAGGTACCATTTGCTGCATTCAAAAACTTTATTGAAAATGAAGGAGAGATCGATGGGTTCCTGGCCGATTTTGAGAGGCAGTGTGCCCTCCATCAGGTACCCACAGACCAATGGGTCACCATCCTCTCTGGGAAATTATCCGGCCGGGCTAGTGATGCATTTCGGGCCATCCCAGAGGAGGAGATCACCAGCTACCGGGCAGTGAAGGATGCGCTCCTAGCCAGGTATGCGGTGACCCCAGAAGTTTACAGACGGCGCTTCAGGGAAACCAACAAACAAAGTGGCGATTCGTATGTGGAATGGGCCTGCAGAGTTCACCGTACTGCAACCCACTGGATGGCAGGATGCCAAGCAGTATCGGGGGAAGAGGTACTACAGGTATTCTTACTGGAACACTGTTTTGAGAAATTGCCTACCGGGGTTCGGGAGTGGGTCAGAGATAGAAAACCCTCTACCCTACCCGAGGCGGCCCGGTTGGCAGACGAATATACTGATGCTCGCAAACTGGACAGTACCGTGGTTAAAGTTCCGACCAGAGTGGAATACCGACCAGCAGCCCCCCCGATTCCAACAACCTACCAACCCCCAGTGCATCGCAGCCCAGTAGTACCACCGTCCAATAATTATGTACAGCCATCCAAATTTAATGCCCGGGATTATTCCCAACCCATCCGGTGCTTTCTGTGCAAACAGTTGGGACACAAGCGCCCGGAGTGTCCGCTGAACCAAGCTAACCAAGCTCAGTCCTGGAGGAGATCAGCCAACCCGAATCAGCGACCACCACAGCCTGCTGCTCACTGTGTAGAACAGGAGGAATTCTGGGGTATCTTGCACGAAGCCGACCCGGTGCAAGCCGCCCATCAGGACAATCGCCAGCAACACCGGCAGACTGTGAAGCTAAATGGCCGAGTGGTAAATGGACTTAGAGACACAGGAGCCACCATGACACTGCTCCAAAAGAACTTGGTCTCAGAACACCAGCACAACGGAGACACAGTGGCCGTGAGGGTAGCAGGGGGAGCCGTATTCCGGTTACCTGTTGCCCGTGTTCACCTGGACTGGGGAGTGGGCGCTAGACACGTGGATGTTGGGGTTATGAAAGACTTGCCCGCTGATGTGCTTCTTGGTAATGATTTGGCCCCTTTGGTTTCGGCCTATGCTCCAATGGGTCCCTTGGACGTTAACCCAGTGACTACTCGCTCTCAGACCCGTGCCTCTGGAACCAGCCCACCTGCCGAGGAGGCCCAGGTAAGACCCTTTTCCCCGACTGACACCTTAGCTCAGACCCCCTTACGTTGGGATTCCCCAGAGGAGTTTGGGAGGGAAACCCGGGCAGATCCTACCTTACAAAAGTACAGGGACAGAGCAGACGCTGGAGAAGAAGGGATAGACGGAGAGCGGTATAAGTGGGTGGGGGACAGGCTATACAGAATCCCGAAACCTTCCCAGAAAAAGATAGCCCCTCCGCAGAACCACCAGCTGGTGGTACCCGCGAAATACCGGCAGGAGCTTCTGCGGATAGGGCACGATGTCCCTTTAGCAGGACATCTAGGGTCACGTCGCACAGCCTATAGGATCTCCCAGAATTTCTTTTGGCCCAACTTCAACCAGGCTGTACGGATATATTGCAGTACTTGTGACACATGTCAACGGGTAGGGAAACGGGGGGACCACCCTAAGGCTAAACTATCAGCGATGCCTATTATAGGGGAGCCCTTTTCCCGCATAGCTGTTGACATTGTGGGTCCACTGGCCAGGGCTAGTCCATCAGGCAAGAAGTATATTCTTACTGTAGTGGACTATGCCACTCGCTATCCAGAGGCAGTAGCGCTGTCGAACATAGAGGCAGAGACAGTTGCTGATGCCCTGGTGAGGATTTTTACCCGGGTTGGGTTCCCTAAAGAGATCCTCTCCGACCAGGGAACCCAATTTACTGCGGTGCTCACCCAGCAGCTGTGGAAAGTATGTGGCATTAAACCCTTGCTTAGCTCGCCTTACCATCCACAGACTAACGGTCTCTGCGAGCGTTTTAACGGTACCCTCAAGCAGATGCTGAGGACCTTTACGGACACTTGCAGGGACTGGGAGAGATTCTTGCCGCACCTTCTGTTTTCATACCGGGAGGTGCCCCAGGAATCTACTGGGTTCTCCCCTTTTGAGTTACTGTATGGGAGACGGGTCCGCGGACCCCTAGATCTCATCCGGGGACACTGGGAAGGGGAGACCGAGCAAGAAGGGACCCCCATAGTACCATATGTTCTGGAACTTCGGGACCGCATGGAGAAACTGTCCCTGATGGTAAGGGAGAATCTCCAGGCGGCCCAGGGGAAACAGAAGAGGTGGTACGATCAGGGTGCCCGACAGCGAGCCTTCCAGGTGGGGCAAAAAGTATTAGTGCTCAAACCTGTGAAGGCCAACAAGATGCAAGCCTCTTGGCAAGGCCCGTACAGGATAGTGGCGCAGATCTGCGATACTACCTATTTGATAGCCAGCTGTTCCGACGAAAGGGTCCAGAGATCCTTTCATGTGAACATGCTGAAAGAGTATCAAGAACGACCTGAGAACATTGCAGCTGTATGTGCCCCAGCTGCAGATGACCCGGAGAATTTGTCTCTCCCTGATCTATTAGAAAGGGACCCCCAGACTGACCTCACCTCCCTCGTACAGTTAGGAGACAGGTTAAACCCCACAGAAAAGATCCAAGCGAAACATTTGTTATGGGAGAAGCAAGCAACTTTCTCCCAGGAGCCAGGTTACACCCACCTCGCTATACACAAGGTAGAGACCCCCGGACAGACCCCCTTACGACAGCCGCCCTACCGTATCCCTGAAGCAGTCCGAGATGGAATGCGGAAGGAGATACAGGAGATGACCCAGCTTGGGGTCATCGAACCCTCTGACAGCCCTTGGGCTTCGCCTGTAGTCTTAGTACCGAAGAAAGATGGGACCACCCGGTTCTGTGTGGACTACAGGCGACTCAACGAGCGGACTACCACAGACGCCTACCCGATGCCCCGGGTAGACGAATTATTGGATCGTATTGCCAGGGGACGTTATCTGACCACCATAGACCTATGTAAGGGCTACTGGCAGATTCCCCTGGCCGAGGATGCTATCCCCAAGTCGGCCTTCGTCACCCCATTCGGCCTGTACCAATTTAGGGTCATGCCTTTTGGGATGAAGAATGCCCCGGCTACTTTCCAACGGATGGTGGATAGACTCCTGGATGGCTTCCAAGAATTTGCCTGTGCATACTTGGACGACATAGCAATCTATAGTGGGTCCTGGGAGGAACACCTGGTACACATAGGGGTAGTGCTGGATAAGATCCGGGCCGCTGGCCTGACATTGAAGCCAGAAAAGTGCCATGTAGGTATGGCAGAGGTACAGTACCTGGGTCACCGAGTGGGATGTGGGAACCAGAGACCAGAGCCCGCCAAAGTAGAAGCGGTGGCTAACTGGCCCACACCCACTACTAAGACCCAGGTATTGGCCTTCTTAGGGACAGCGGGGTACTACCGACGTTTCGTTCCTGACTACAGCTCTATTGCTAAGCCCCTGACAGATCTGACGAAAAAGAATTTGCCTAAGCAGGTCCTGTGGTCCCCGGCTTGTGAAGCTGCGTTCCAGGCACTGAAGCAAGCTCTCGTGAATGCCCCTATCTTGGCTGCCCCAGTCCCTAACAAACGCTTTCTCGTTCACACAGATGCTTCCATGTATGGACTGGGGGCTGTGTTAAGCCAAGTTGGGGAAGATGGAGGAGAGCATCCTGTCGCATACCTCAGCCGAAAATTACTACCCCGAGAAGTGAGCTATGCGGCAGTTGAAAAAGAATGTTTAGCCCTAGTCTGGGCATTGAAAAAGTTAAGTCCCTACTTGTATGGGCAAGAATTTTCCCTTGTAACAGACCATAACCCCCTCGTTTGGCTTAACCGGGTCTCAGGCGACAATGGGAGACTGCTGAGATGGAGCTTGGCATTACAACCGTACAATTTTACTATTAGCTACAGACCCGGTAAGCTGAACGGAAATGCGGATGGCTTATCACGACAGACCGACATATCCACCACCTCGTAAGTCCGGACATCCCCAAGTTGACCCGCCACAGGGTCAAGCCGGGTCTGCCGGAGTGTTCCACAAGGGGGGAGCCGTGTGACGGAACCATCCGTCTGTCTAGTACTTTTGTGGATTCGGCTATTTTAGGCCATCCGTCTAAAGGACTGATTTGGGATGTTATAAAGTATGTTTTACCGTTCCAGCCTGTTTTCCAGCCGTTCGCCTCGTTTCGCACGAACTCCCTGTCTAACATATGGGTGGCCGCCATTTTGGGACTGTTGCACGTGTTCGCGGCCATCTTGTGTACGAACAGCGGTGTTTGCCTGTGAACGCGTGGAACTAAAAACGGATACCCAAACAGGCGAACACCGCTGAGACCTCCATACACCCAGAAGTTCGTGTTGGAGCAACCGAACGACGAGCCATTCGGTAGTTACTTGTAATCAGCTATGGGGAATCCAGCGAACTCGGAGACAGTTGTGGATGATAAGGATTTCGTGTGATTTTAACCGGCGAACGGAGACCGACTGCAGGGCCGAAACTTGTGGAACTCTTTTCGGCTAGAAGATCCGTGCAGTCGGTCAAAACTTCAATCATCCATAACTCCCGAACCCCTTAACCGAATGGGCTAAGATTTGGACAGAGTGTTCCCCTAACCAAGACCTTTCAAGCGGTGCTGGACTCAAGGGTGTACCCCCTGGTTTTGGGGTACATCCATAACTGGGGTGAATTATTGTACAGTTTAATTGTGTTATGTGATCATCTGAGGGGAGGAGAGGTGGGGGTGTTACCCTGTGTATAATTGGTTATTTTCATCCTCCCCCTGGGAGTGCCCTGTGTGTGTCTTTTCCTAATAAAAAGCAGGCTGGATGTTCCAGTCCTCAGATCTTGTTTTGACCCTCAACACGGAGCTTCAGTCTCGTTATTGGGGGGATTCTTATTTACGCTCAAGGACTATTATTGGGAACTTATGCCGTTGGTGGATATCGTTACTCGAGAGATTACTACTTCCCCTGGTTATGGTTCGTGGATTATACAGTATACGAACAAGGACTTGATATGGTGAGAGGGGAAGGTAGACTAAACAGTGACTTACTTATTAAGACAAAAGGTGTCTTAACACCTTCCTTTTACAGGCCTACCCGAATGTCCGTTTTTGCACACCACAACCGACTTACACCTGACCACAAATAGTAAGTCAGAGCCTGAAGTTGTGGGAGGGATTACCCAGCCTATAAATACACAGGCCTCCCCTTCCTCTAAACTAATACTGCCTGGTTCAGCCCACCCAACTCGCTCATTATCAAGCCATTCAATTTTAGTGGGCCCTCTTTTTACAGGCCTACCCAAATTTCGGTTTTGGCACACCACAACTGTCTTACACCACCACTACTATAACTCAGCTAATTGTGACTGACCACAAAAATATATATAGTCACTATACCTGTCCATTGACTGTCTGTCCCACAGATTATGTGTGTGGTAGGTAGATAATTTGCCCCACATCATCACTTTTTTATATGTTTTTCTATTTCTCAGCATACATGATATTGTGTTATAAGTTATAAAAAACAATTAAAAAAAAAAGTTATTTGTGCATTATCCCAAATCCCTATGCACATTTAAATAACTGGAGGTTTTTTTATCACTCCAATGGCCATTCAAGTGTAAGCTCGTCTGCCATGTCAAGGCAAAACCTTTTAGGTGAGTCTTACACTATTACCTTGCAGTCTTTTGTCAAAAGTTAAAATCTGGAAGGAGACAGAGAGAGGTATTTTTCTAAACATCTATACACTTAATAAAACTTAACTGGGAAAACATGGGGTGGGTGGCAAGTTTCAGTTTCTGTTGCTTAGTAAATAAATAAAGAAATAAAGAAATAAATTCTTACTTTGCTCCTTTTCTTAATTTTATTGTTTCAGTTGCTTAGTATAAAAGTCCTTAATTTGCCTTATCCTTAAATATAACAATCACACATAAGGATGCCAAATTAGGCTGAATGAGCAAAAATAAGAAAAATAGCCTCTTTCTTAATTTTTCTGTTTTAGATGCTTAGTAAATAAGTCCCTAATTTGCTATTTTTATGAAAATTATTGGATCCAAGATAATATATTTTACTTTATTTTCTGTTCATTTCATTTTCTAAAACATTTGGAAATTCTGATGCTTTGAAATTGTCAAATTTAGATGAATTAGGATGAGATTAGATACAGAAAATATGTGTAATAAAATGTATTATATTGAAGAATTACATAACTTAGTGGAGCAAAAATGTAATCACACAACTATAACTTTGCACTGGGGATTAAAAATAGAATTATAGCATATTGTTAGATAGTAGTGTGCATATTATACATAGGTTATCAAAATCTGGTACAAAATATCACCAGGCATTATGTAATGTAACAAAATAACGACCATGAGTGGGTTGCAAGAGGCTTAGTATTGTGGATAATTGAAGATTCACAGTACACTTCCAGCTATGGGGATAGATTTGAACTTTGCAAATCATCTAATCTATAAGAAATTGTCATCCAAATATAAATGTGGGCTGCAAAAAATAGAAACAAAAGATCTAACTCCTAAATTGCAGTAAGTTGAGCAATGAAACTTCAGAGGTGATCTATACACAAGTGCTTTGTTAAGCTAAGGTTGCTTTGGTGACCATACTGTTCCTTAACTATTACTTGAAGGACATATTTATATAATGGGGGAATTAATATTTATTCATTTTGGCTCATATTTAGATAATGAAATATTTTACACTTTAAAATCATAATACTAACAAAAAAATCAATTTACCATGTTGAAGATAAGCATTATCTTCCCTGATTGCTGTACCAGTATTAAATTGACATCACATTTTATGGCATTTGAGTACCTTGAGATGTAATAAAAGCAAATAGATTTGCGATTATTATTGTAAATCACTTGCATAATATCAGCGGTGTAAATGGTGACTTTAAATAGACTGTAAATAATCATGATGACACAATGTGCCCATTTAAGTCTAGGATGTAAAACAATTGAGGTTTTTCTATTCACAAAAAGATTGAAGAGTGAATCATGTTTATGTATTTTAACAAGAGACTGCAAAGACAGATGTTACATTGAACCTGCCTTACATAAATGTTCTACATACAAAATAAATTATATGTATGCAATGCAGCAAAATAAACTGGTCAGAGCTCATGAATTCATCATCATCCAATCATGTAAGCATACTAAAAAAAATCCATGTTATAAATAAAATTGATATCTAAAATCTAATATTGTTTATTATTATTGCTAAACCCATGCTGCTGATATATTAAAAATGTGAACAGGTCAGAGATTAACATTTCAGCTTGCCAATTTACTTCAGCATTTTTAGTGTCAGTAATATAGTATGACAGTTTTTTTTTATGCATTGCAAATGACAGAGGATGCCTACTTGATAAGTGAACTGTAAGACAATTACAATGGCCAAATGAGCCAATTTAAATTGGGAAATCATTTTGAAACTGACAATTATTAAATATGTGACATATCTTTCATCTGAACACATAAACAAACATTATAACTTTACCTGCATTCACAATAACTTCAAAAGATATTTATTTCTATGTATCTGTCTGCCTTTCTTTGTCTCTGTCTGTCTATCCATCTATCTCTAGCTAGGTGGTATTTGTGTCTTCCTCATTCTCAGATCTTCTACTAGAGTCCTGAAGGTTATAAGCAGTATTTTTGTTCCAATAGCTGCTTGGGTTCTGGATGTGTGCATTGTGTTTCTGGCAGGATTACATACAGAAAATGCCCCAGCTCACTAATTCCAAAGGCTATTAAAGCGTAGGCATAGTTTGTGCATATACCCTCATATGTGTGCTAAATCCATCTACATGGAGCCTTCTAGCTCAATTTACATGAATAGGATTGATGGATATCAAACAAAATCTGTTTAAATTCCAGTAGAGAAATGTATTCAATACACATGGTATTGTATACTTTTCAGTTTTATTTTTGGCTACACTAAAATTTTAAATCGTATTAAAATAAAGCAGAGCAATATTTTTTTTTAACGAGGAATCATATACAAGCACATACGATTAGGTGGAGCAAACAAATACTTATCTACACAAAACTGAATAAAAGTCCCAATATATACATACATACACTATATACTGTCTATCCATATTATTTAGTGGTGCAAAAATGTAAAAGAGGAAGACACTTGATGGCATGTTCTTAAAGGTTCCACTATAGTAATCACTTTGCCCCTTTTTTTTAGTACTTTATACTTTAGCCCATTTTTATAACAAAACTCTTTGATAAGGGAGCCTAGCAACCATGCCGAGCGGTTGCACATTGTATGAGCTCCGAGGCAAAAATTAAAAAATGACTGCAATAATCGAGCAAAAACCTTCAATAACGCCTGCACAACAACCCCAGCTAAAGGGCACAAGTGGCAACTAAAGCCAGGAGATCCGATCGCAAGCGACAGTCACTAACCGGGGATCGACCCGAGGCCTACGGAGGGCCTGACCAGGCAGCACGAGGGAGGCGGCCGATCCCTCCACTGCAGCAGCCTTTCCGGCTGGAGGTCTCCCTGAAAAAATCCACCTCCCCCCCCCCCACGTCGGCGGGGGTCATCCCGGCAACCACAAGTGATGAGACTGCACCTAGGAGTCGACATGACCCTACCTGCTTGACAGGACAAGAGGGGAAAATCATGGCGGACGCCATGTGTAGCCGTGCGCCCAGCACAATACTGCTTCCACTAGCGGAGAGGATAGACCGCATACTGAAAGCCTTCTGGGCCAAACTCGCCCTCCGTGAAGATACCACAGCGGTGTTGTCAGCAGAGACCACACGAGAGCCAACACAGAAGATAATAAACCCGGGAAGAGGCCACGGAGCAGCCCGAATCGTGGGACAGAGAATGCGGGCGATCCGGCGTAAACCTACACTGAACTGATGGGGGCGTGGCCAGCCGCGGAGCTTAATGGACGCACATTGAATCGCTCCCGAAGACCTGGGCTCTAATCCAAAGCAATCGGAGAGTTACACACATCATGGGCAACCCGAAGAAACATCACCAGTCACAGGGACAAGCAGGGAAACCCCAACATCAAAAACGGGCTCCCTCGCCCGATATTTAAAGGAGGCCGAAACACAAAAAATGGCGGAATCAGAATCAAACCTTGATCCACAACCTGGTAGCCCGGCAGTCTCAGACTGCTCACACATAACGTCTGAATCTAATACAGAATCGGACATCAGAGATCTGTTAAAAAACTTACCGTCCAAATCCGATCTCCAGAAAATGATGGGAAAGCTTGAGGCCACCTTTCTTTCCAAGATGGAAGCTATGGGCTCCGATGTCCAACAACTGTCACTCAGGGTCACTGACCTAGAAGAGGAGAGAGAGGTGTTACAGGCACAAGTACTAAATATCACGTCCACAATAGATTCGCACCTAATCCACTTTGCCAATACCCAAAGGCACATTGACGACCTGGATAACCGTAGCCGCAGGAACAACCTACGGGTAAGGGGAATGCCTGAAACACCAGGTGAGGACCTAACCCTATTACTATCTGAACTCTTTAATCTCATTATGGGAGAATCGAGCGACAATCATCTGATGCTTGACAGAGCCCACAGATCTCTGCGCCCAAGGGGACTTAACCCCGATGCCCCAAGAGACATCATATGTCGGGTACATTATTTCTCCGTTAAAGAAAATATATTAAGATCTCTACGGGAAACATCACAACCACTCCTTTTTCATGGTCACCCTATACAAATCTATCCTGACCTGTCCTGGTACACACTCCAGGCAAGAAGAGCTCTCAAGCCCATTACCGAACACCTAAAGAACAGGAGCATTACATATCGCTGGGGATTCCCCTTCGCTCTGATTGTTAATAATAAAGGGAATATCGTTTCGATCACCTCTCCATTAGATGTCCCTCCATTTGTAGTAACATCAAATCTACAGCTATACATGACCTCATCATCTCTAACTCACTCACAATACTGGCACTCACTGAGACCTGGCTGTCCCCATCCGATACCACTACTCCTGCTTCTTTATGTTTTGGTGGTCTACAGTTCTCCCATACTCCTAGACTCGACTGTAAAGGAGGTGGTGTAGGCATCCTTCTCTCCCCTCAATGCACCTTTCAACCTATCCTCCCTGCCCCTGCCCTATCCTTTACTTCCTTTGAAGTTCACACTGTGCGCCTTTTTAAGCCCACTCCTTTAAGAATTGCCATCATCTATCGCCATCCCCCGGTCACCCTAAACTATTTATTGAACACTTTTCCTCCTGGTTACTCCACTTTCTATCCTCTAG
The DNA here is from genome assembly GCF_036172605.1 of Pelobates fuscus. Classification (NCBI taxonomy): domain Eukaryota; kingdom Metazoa; phylum Chordata; class Amphibia; order Anura; family Pelobatidae; genus Pelobates; species Pelobates fuscus. The sequence goes on from NC_086319.1 coordinate 116,433,466, forward strand.
CACTGCCTCTCTCATACTTGTCGGACTTCAATATCCCTATCAACAAGCTCAACTGCCCTGATGCCTCTTGTCTGCTCTCTGTAACGCAACTCACACTGCAGGAAACACTCTTGGCCTCATCTTCACCAATCTCTGTACCACCTCTGATCTCTCCACTGTTCCATTTCCTTTGTCTGACCACCATCTGCTAACATTTAACATCTGCATACCCCATACCAAAATTTCACCACCATCAACTCTCCAACCTCGCAGAAACCTCAGCTCCCTCGATCTCCAGCACTTCTCCACCACACTCTAAACACTCCTTTTACCCATCTCAAATCTCAACTGCCCTAACTCTGCAACCTCACTCTACAACTCCACTCTCTCCTCTCAACTTTACATCATGGCACCTCCTACAGTTAAACGCATCAAGCGCCCCCAACTACAACACTGGCACACTAAGCTGACCCGTTACCTCCAAAAATGTTCCAGAACTGCTGAACGCTGCTGGAGAAAGTCTCACTTTGCATCTGACTTTGTCCACTATAAATTTATGCTGCGCTCCTACAGCATGGCTCTTTCCTCTGCAAAAGTAAACTACTTCAAAACCCTCATAAGCACACTGTCCCATCAACCCAAACACCCGTTTCACACTTTTGATGCTCTTCTTCGCCCTGTGACTCCCCCTCCTTCCACCACCTTGTCCGCCACAAACTTTGCATCTCATTTCACTGAGAAGATCTCTACAATCAGGAAAGAGATCTCTAATCTCTCTCCTACCCCTATCATTACATCACCCAACCCCACTCCCCCTGCCATCCTATTCTCATTTGCACCTGCTACAGCACAAGAGGTTTCTGCTCTGCTCCTGCCCTCCCGCCCCACCACCTGCTCTCTCGAGCCTACTCCCTCGCATCTCAGCCGCACTTTGTCTCCCTCTCTTGCTCTTCCTCTCGCTAGCATTTTCAATCTCTCCCTTTCCTCTGGCACATTTCCCTCACCCTTCAAACATGCAACCGTAACCCCAATTCTGAAAAAGCCCAACCTTGATCCCAACTCCCCATCCAACTACCGCCCTATCTCGCTACTGCCATTTGCCTCCAAGATCCTCGAGAGAGTTGTGTACGCCAGACTGACTGACTTTCTCGAATCCAACTCTCTGCTTGATCCCCTTCAGTCTGGATTCTGCGCTGGTCACTCTCTCGAAACTGCTGTGACCAAAGTATCCAACGATTTAATTGCTGCTAAATCTCACGGCCAATACTCTATCCTAATCCTCCTTGATCTTTCTGCCGCATTCGACACTGTTGATCATCAACAGCTTCTTCACATTCTTCATAACTTTGGTCTACGGAATACTGCTCTCTCCTGGTGCTCCTCCCACCTCTCCCAGCGCTCTTTCAGTGTTTCTTTCTCTGGTTCTGACTCTTCTCCCCAACCCCTCTCTGTTGGCGTCCCCCAAGGTTCTGTCCTTGGCCCCCTATTGTTCTCTATCTATACTGCCTCCCTTGGTAAACTCATCAGCTCCTTTGGTTTCCAATATCATTTATATGCAGATGACACACAAATCTACCTGTCCTCCCCTGATCTCTCTCCACTCACCTTGACTCGTGTTTCTGACTGCCTCTCTGCTATTTCCAACTGGATGGCTGCTCAAACACACGATAAGACAATTAGGTTTTGGGCCACGTTGGCAAGAATGGTTGTCAGCCATCTACTCGGTGCCCATGGCACGTCTTCGCATCAACGGCCAGTTATCCCACTCAGTAAAAATCACAAAGGGAACGAGACAGGGATGCCCCCTCTCCCCTCTCCTGTTCATCCTAGTTCTCGAACCATTCTTACAAGGTGTTAGAGATAACGAAAACATTCAAGGATTTCATATTGACGGCCACGACTATAAGGTCACTGCATTTGCGGACAACCTTTTATTTACTATCTCCAACCCACTTACCACAATACCAAACATTCTATCGGAAATGGAGACTTATAGTACAGTTTCCAACTTCAAGGCCAATCTAACCAAATGTGAATTAATGCCCATACACTCCTCCACCTCCCTAGACAACCAACTACGGGAGAAATTCCACTTCTCATGGGCACCCAAATCACTTAAATATCTGGGAGTTCACATACCAACCAACCTTGATCATCTCTATGAATTAAACATCCCTCCCCTAATGACGTCTATCATCAAAGACCTACACTCCTGGCAGAGACCATGTTTTGGTTGGTTTTGCAGAACCAACATAGTTAAAATGAATGTATTACCACGCTTACTATACCTCCTCCAAACACTTCCCATCACGGTACCAAACAAGTTTTTCACAATGGTTAAAACCACGATCACTAACTTTATTTGGTCCAATAACCACCCACGTCTAGCCCTCACAACACTAAGCAAAGCTAGAGATAAAGGGGGAATTAACCTCCCAGATATCGAATCATACCACAAGGCAACCCACCTTACTAGAATTTATGAATGTACTCACGCTAACCCAACTCAACACTGGGTACTGTTAGAAAATGCATTCTCCATGATTCCCTTGAGAGTACGCCCATGGCTACTTACTACTCAAAACTAACGTCAACTCCACCCAGACACCCACCCAACAATTAAGACTACACTTCAAGTGTGGCAGAAACTAATCAGAATATCGAATATTGCCCCCCACCCTTCCCCTCTCTACCCTCTTACACATAACCCAAATTTCCAAAGAGGGCAATCAGGGAAAACTTACGACATTTACTACGCTGGCAAAGTTCTACAACTAAAAGACATGGTTGAGAACAACAAAATAAAAAGCCTTCATTAACTGATACCCAACACAGTTCCAACAGGCAACCAACGACTACACTATGACCAATTAATACATTTTATTAAAGGTAATAACCCGTAGGAATTATGATCCTTGACCAACTTTGAGCAACTTTGTTCTGACCACACACTCTCTAAAAAGATTCTATCCACCATGTATAAAGTAATAAGAGAAACACGGGACCCAGATTTACCAAACTGCACTGGGAAATGGGCTGAGGAACTCCAAATAGACATCTCACAGAAAGAATGGGGCACTATCTTCCAGACAGCACACAAATCAACCACCTCTATCGTAGCTCAAGAAAGCAACTATAAACGCATCTCCCGCTGGCACTACACTCCAGCTAAAATCCAAAAAATACATAACTTGGCCTCACAGAATTGCTGGAGATGCCAACACGAGAAAGCACATCACGCCCACATATGGTGGCAATGCCCGACAATAGCAAAATATTGGAAGAGAATTCATGCCATGACCCAAATGCTGATTAACAGTAAAATTCCATTTGCACCACAACACTGCTTATTCTCAATACCTCCGCTAGGTATACGAAGAGAAAAAGCTACCCTTTTCAGCCATTTAGTCATGGCAGCCACACAACTAATACCCAAGTATTGGAAACAAATGCAGATCCCATCTATTAGAGAGTGGAAAGGGAGAGTAGATGATATAAAGCAAATGGAAGAACTGACGTACGCAAAAACAAAGAACTACCAGATCTTCTCTAAGATTTGGGAACCCTGGATAAACTTCCTGACACCTAAATCCAACGCCTAAACGGAATTACTAGTACATCCTCTGCCCTCCCCCCTCCCCCCCCCCCCGGTCCACTGACTCTACGCCGGAACTGGATCTGCTGCAGAGATACCAGATAGCAGCTCCAATACGGATACGATCTGGCCAACGATGTCAATCAACTCATATAAATCTATTAGAAGCAATCAATGTACAATAAACTCAAACACAACTTAAGTAAACAGAGACCCTAGAAGCTAAACGCCAGCGGACCTGCACAACGAGACCTAATTAGACACACCAAATATAATAAAAGGCCCAAAATAGGGAGATTAGCACACCACACTTATCTATGAATGGACTAGTTAGAAATATGCTCTACCGAGAACTATTTGTACTACTGACTACAAATGAAATGTAATGCTTGTTGAACTAGACTTCGTACAAAGCTATGTTAATTACTGTAATCATACGCATTTTGTAATGTCAACACTAGGTTAATAGCACTTGATATAATAGGTAAATTATTGTTACTACTACTTCAGGTAAACTTTGTTTTTTTACAACTGTTATGTTAACAAACAAGAAACTATGTGAACTATGTAATTGTGTAATGTTACACTTGATTATGTTACACTTACTGAAAAATAAAAAACTTAAATAAGAAAAAAAAAAATACACTGAAGCTCCACAACACTAATCAAACGGACCGCCGCCGCACTCTCCAATACCGGTCCACACAGAAGGTACCCCCTCCAGACTCCCAGGTGAGCCCACAGCCCACTACACCACCCAAGAGACTAAGCCAGTCCGGGGGATCCCAGGAACCCACAACAACCCACCGTAGAGCCACAGCACTCAGCCCATGGGGGCTCACCTGGAGAAAGACCCGGCAGGGAGGCATAGTCAGAGACCACCACCGACCACTACTATGGGCACCAACCCTGAGGCTGACTGGGATCAGTTAAACAGCCTGACCTGGACTTTGCATCACCCACTTAAGACACTGCACACTAGGTACACCACGCCATGTACACTTGGAGGATGCCTGCACCTGAGCTAGCCACTCATTAGCAAGTAATATATCTTGATTAATCACAAACAATAGCATAACATGCAACAAGCTGAAAACACCTCTCAAAAGCATATTTTATAACAGCAACATTTAAAGCACCACACATATATTATCCTGCGTTGTCTTATCTTGTACCTCACCAATCACATTCAGCAGAAAAATGGCATTTAGAAACACAAAATTATTATATAAAAACGTGTAGTACTTAATAATGCTCAACTAATGTCAGGCTATGTTGTAAAATTGTATCCCTAGCTGTTGTGGCATCGAAAGCCAGCTATGATTTTCCTATTCACACTTAGCAATGTTAACTGCTGTATGGCGCCCCCTGGCTGTGTACACATAGTTTCACTTTTCTATGTATGTTTTTATAATTTCTTATTGCACCCACTAGGCATGTGTTCAAATAGTCTGTTAATCTAATCTCACACAGACACATATGCTTGCCTAATAATCTACCTGTTTATTGTTTTCCTTTTTCAACATTCAACAGTCATGTCTCACCAGCTTGCTTGGAACCTTATTTTCACATACCCACTCACATGTCTATGTAACTCACTTAGACCACATCTTATGTTTTGCTAAACACTCTAGACATGTTTGACTACCCTGTGACCTAACTACTTAACCTAAAAAATGTGTGCAATGACCTTCTATGCCTTATACTTGTTCATATATGTACTTTATCAATCTTGTACCTGCTGTTGGGGCACACCACAAAAATAAAGAATTAAAAAAAACAAAACTCTATGATAAATCTCCCAAGTTGAGATTTTTGTTCCTTGATGTAAATACAGGAAAATGTATGTATTTTAAAATGTAACTATTACACATTTAAAGAGAATTTCCTTTTCGTGAGTGTTTAAAAGCCAGCAACAACGAAATAAATAAGACAAAAACAGGAAACACATATTTGCACTTTATCTTTTTTTAGACAAATATTTGTTCAGTGTGTGAAAAAAAGAAATCAAGGACATTGAAGCCCAAGAAAATCTTACAGAATATCAAATAAGAAGAAACCTCTCCCACCTTTGTAAAAGTCAATGTTCTTTCATTTCAAAGAACACAGAAGAGGAGCATAATAACTCATTAGATAGCTGATGGAAGAGACATGTCATCCTTTCTGTTATGTTTGATTATACAGATGAGCTGACTAGTGGATAAACAGTGACAGTGGTTCTTTCTGTATAATAATAACCCTAGAAAACATCAGACAGTTGTGTTGATTGTTGTCATTCAAGTCAATCAACCACCTGTGCAAGCTGTTAGTCTCTGCTAGACTCCAAGGCTATTTTAATTAAAAATACTGGCTTTGTTCCTAGTTTAATTTAAGTCAAATTGCAGAATATCTGGCTGCATCTTTACATTGATGTTTAACAAGGGATTGAAAAGATGTATTAACTACATCACATCTTGTGCTTGTTTTTCAAACTTTAGAAGGCAATTTAATGACACTTATTTCCCCTTACATTTGATACTATCTTCCAATCTTGTGGAAATAATTTATGGAATGAAGTTGAAAGCTATGGAAACTTGATTGGAAACTTGAGTCTGTTTTAATTTTTGTTGAATAAACTCTACCAGTACAAATATATTTAATATTTCAAAATAATATTGTATACAAATTTTATGTAAATATAAGTTTAAAATATAAATATATGGAAAAAAGTTGAACGTTATGGAAACTTGATTGGAAACTTTAATCTATATTATTTTTTGTTAAATAAACACTAACAGTACAAAGATTTTTGTTGAAAATTAAATTGGAATATATGTACTTAAAAAATATGACAACATACTATGAGGAATTGATTCATAATTTAATCAATTGGAAGTAAGTTATAAGTATAATGTTAGATTATAGCTATATTACTCACCTTTGCAGTCATCTAGAAATGGATTGTCCAGTTATCGCTCAAGAGCTTGTATTATTTTGTAAAATATATGAACTAAAATATGAAAAATAATACATTTTTAAGTGTAGGCTATTATTAAGCAATTAAACGTGGGCTCATAAATTAACATTTTATAGTCAATTCAGTTATAAAATGCTAAATTAGTGAATAAGAAGAAGTTGTAGGTAATTGGTATTGATAGGTAATAGGCATTGATTGATTCTGCATATTTGACATTTTCGAATAGTTTAAAGCCTTCTGTTACTCAAAAACTAAACATGCCAACATTGCCCCTGAAAATGTTACATCTGTGAAATTGAAAATAATAACGTTTTACTGGTAAGGATGCATTAAGAATTCACTTGTTATTAAGTGTGTCATGGAAATAGATAGTATTGCAGAGATATGATTACTCAATCTCTATCTGCAACTGGTCATTTTTATGAAACAAAAATAGACTCCTCCAATGTTGAAGATTATTATTACTATAATGATGACATCTATGTCAGATAACCAAATAGAAATTATGGGAATTCAATCATATATAAACAGGGAAACACATTTTCTAGTCCTTGATGTGTGTTACAAAAATTCACTACCAGATTCTTTTTGTTGTCGAAATGATTAGCTTGCACATAAATGTATGAAGAAATATCACTATTAAGTATTGATCACTGTTCAATAAATTATATAAATTTTCTAATTAAGTTAATTTGTTATAGAAATGTGAGGTATGAAAATATTTAGAATGTTTACAGTACCTCTTATCCAATATTGAAATACTAGTATAAAATCAAAAATATTTTTTACATATTGTGGGTGTTACAATAATAGATAAACAGAAAAAATTAAATAGGCTGTCTCTAGATAATGTAATGACACTACTGTAAGCACTACTGTAATGAACCCCTTGTATATCATATGATACATTCGTTCACACACTCCCAAAATGCTAGAGGCTTAAGTGATTATTGCCCATTCGCATAGTACGCTAGTTCGTACTCTCCCGAAATCCTAGTGGATCGTGGTTAAAATCAAGAGCTTCTTCGTTCACATTCCCAAACATCAGTCAAGACTTTATGAAGAGTACAACAGGAATGGTTTTATCATGGTCAGATGGCCCACTTCTATACACAGAGCCCCAGCATGGGGTTTCCAGCAAAAAAAAAAAATAGTAAATCATGCCCAGGCATCTCTGTGTCTGAGAGATAATTGAGTGTACTTTGCTTAAACTAATTATCTTCCAGGCACTAGAGGAACAAAATATAAAATATAACACACCGTAAAACATACATAATATTAATAGGGACCCTCATAAATCCCATATCCCTGGGTAGCCTGGACCTGAGCGCCCAGCGTGTCCAAATAATGCTCAGATCCCACAAATATAGCCAAATCGCCACCATGGTAAAGTTTTGACCGACTGCACATGTGTAGTCTGTCCAAAATAGTTCCATGAGAAAAGTAGTAGCGGTCAGTTACTTTCCGGAGTCCAAAACAGAACAAAATACCAAACGGTTCCCCTGGCTCATAGGTAGTGATTGTTCCTCATGTTCGTGTGTACCTTTTCACCAAATAGTGTGGCTTGTCAAGAATAGAAGCAGGCATTCGTATACAATCACTGGTGTTCGCGATGTTGAGTGTCCAACTTATAGTACCAGACACTCGATGACTGAGTCCAGCTGCCTGCTTTTGGAAGACAAGATGGCTGCCGTTTTCCAGCGCACATGTTGTTCGGTTATACGAATGGCGGCCGCCCACGGAGAGCTACTAAGAGTACAATTTACCCAAAATGGCAATCTCTATACTGCTATGAGAAAACAAGAAAATACACCCTCTTTTAATTCTCTGATTTTACATTTGAGGACATAATAACAAGCATCTGTTATGTAGCAGTTATTACAATTAGGTAAATACAGTCTGAGATGAACAATAACATATTACACTGGGTCATGATGATTTAACAAAAATAGAGAAGCCATGTGTGAAATGTACACCCTTGCAGCTTTCATGTGTCTTGGCATGCTCTCCGCTAGTATTTTACATCAATGTTGGGGGATTAAGTACGAAATTAAAGCAGCTGGACTTTGTTTGATGGCTTGTAAACATCCACCTTCCTGTTTATCACATTCTAGAGGCTTTCAATGGGGTTCAGTTTGGGATGATTGCACTGACCAAGACAGGGTCTCGGTGGTCCTCCATCCACACATGAAAGTGTAGGTACACTGCAATCATAGATAGGTGTGTTAGTTAATGAAGACCAGGAAAAGACAGACACTTTAAATAACTATTTATTTCTAAATATATATTAAGAAGGAACCTATGTCAAGAGATATGCAAATGATTGCTGCAAACACTTGCAGAAAAGTTTTGATTGGGTGACTCAAGACAGGGTGCTACAACAACTAAATAAAGTTAATGTATATAAAGCCCCAGGGCCTGATGGTATTCATCCATAAATACTTAAGGAGCTAAGTGTGAAAATAATGGATTCTCTGTTTTTAATACTTTAGGATTCTTTTCTTTCAGGCATTGAAGAATTGGAATAATGCAGATGTGCTTCTATATGCAACAAAGGTTCAAATATCTTTGCCTGGAAATTAGAGAACTGTGAACTCACTTATGTGGCTGGTAAAGTATTTGAAGGTTGATTAATTCTGTGGGAAGAGCATTGTTATTTTTTATTTTTATTTATTTATTTAATTTTTTTTTGTGTGCATGTAATGACAGTAAAGCTTGTGGTGCCACAACAGTAGGTAATGATATATTAATAACAGACAATGTAAAAAAGGGTCATGGCATGTAGATGAACTGCACACATTTTTATAATATTAAAACAGTTGAATTATGTGGCAGAGATTTTAAAGCTTTTATGATTAGATAAAACAATACATATTACTACTTCCTCAGATACATGAGACAAGAGTCCACTGGTATCTTGATGTCACCAGAGTGAATGTAAATTAAAGCAAATAAGAGGAAATAATGCAAACAGACTGAGGGCTATGAATTGCATGTAGGGGGACTGTCAGCCTATACCTGTTTCAGGTATCATTAGTGAATACATGCTGTGTCCATGATAAACTTGTTGTTGCTGTCCCTCCACGAGTCTCCATATGGCCCATGTGTGTTCAGGCTGGTTCAGGTTGTTTTCTGAGCCCATGATCTACTGGCGTCACAAGACCGCCATTTTAGTTATCCTTTAGCTCACAGGAGTGAAAGGGAACCTGTCCCGTTCCAGAGCCGGGTCTGTGGCCCTCTGATTTGGCTGCTTTCTCCTTTTTAGCAGGTAAGGCATGCAGGGGAGGTCTGTGTTCTAGGCGCTGCCAGAACTCTTCGCAGATCTGGCCAAACCGCGCCTCGAATCGCTCTCTCCATGCTTGGATTGTCAGGCCCTCATGAAGCTGTGGTAGTTGCGGCTCGGCTGCCATTTTAACCTCGTTGTGTGCTCTAAATTCCGGCAGAAAAATGTGTCTGTTGCGGGTTAGTAACCTTGCCCAGTGGGCCCGGGATTACCCCCACCGGTCCAGAGGGGGCTTGCGGGTCTCATGCTTGTTGCTGCTCAGTGTGGTCCCTGTGTCGGGAAATCGGCCGCGTCTCCTGGCCACGAAGCAGCCTTTCATGCCAAGCCTCAAATGCGGAGTGTGGTAAATCTGTACGGAGAGACCTGGATCAGGTTTCCATGGGCTCCCACTCAATTCCTCTGTTAGCCACATTTGTGTGGAGCTGCAGGAGTCACGTTTAAAAGCCTTGATTAAGCTTGGTTTTGCCAGAGCACTCGGTAAGCATGTCTGGCCTGTTCGGCTATCAGGCCCCGCCCCCATTGTTATTTTTGTATGCAGTAGGAGGGTCTACAATGCCCTTCCTGCTCCTCTTGTGGTCATTAATCTTGGAGGAAGTGGCAGGAAATCACACCCTCCGAGCACTGACATTAAAGATGCCTGGTCACGCTGCTAAAGGGACACTTTTTTTTTGCAGAGCACTACAATAAAGGAAGTTAAACATTAGCTCTTTTTTTAGAATAAGTGTTTTGGAAGGCAGTGTAAGACACTAGCAAGGGCTCCATAAATAGTCTCTAAAGACTAAAAGACAGATATTTAAGGTTGGATTTGATTTATTTCAACAAAGTTCATTGCTTGATGATGCTTGAGAAGTGATAATGCGGTGTCCTTAGCATATCCAAGAATATAATGGAAGAACATTATTTGGTTCACTAGCATATATAGTAACAGAGTTTTATACACTGGAGCACATAGCAAAAATAATATAAAAAGGAAGAAAATGGTCCAACAAGAAATTTAATCTTTGAATACATTGTTTGAAAATGCTGGCAGGATATTTTGTATTACAAAGTTGAATGACAAGGTCAAAGGTTATACTCTGGTGAAAATGGATAATATGCTGTGCAATTGTGGGTACCTGTCCTAAATAAGGATATCATGGCACTAAAAAAAGTGCGGAGATGAGCTACAAAATTGATAGACGGAATGGAGAATTTTAGTTACAAAGAAAGGAAAAACAGTGAATCAGAGGGGTTATGATAACATTATACAAATATATTCGGGGAAATTTAAAAAAAGGAAATTTAATCTAAGGCAAAGGAAAAAAAATACAGTAAGAACTATAAGGATATAGATTTCTCTGCCTGAAGAGGTGGTTTTATCAGAGTCCATACAGATGTTTAAACAGCAATTGGATAAATACTTCCAAAAACATAACATACAGGGATATAATTTCTAAATTAGTGGGGTAATAGCTGCTTGATCCAAGAATATATCTGACTGCCAGTTTGGGGTCAAGAATACATTTTTTCCTAGTTTGTTGCAACTTTGTGTCTTTTGCTCTTTCCAGCTCATTTGTGTATCTTTCACCCACAGCCCCTTCTGTGTGTTGCTTTCATCCCTAGCCCCTCTTTGCATCTTTCTCACCCCCAGGCCCATCTTCGTATCTTTTATTAAAACATATTTCAAGCAAAAAGTATTTAATTGCCTAATTTCAGCAAAGTATTTCTTTAAATCAATATGAAATGTACAATTATGGCAACATATGATGTATCGCAAATGACATGTTGCATTTTACCTATATAATTACAACCAAGTAACACCTAGGTGATAGACCTAAACACCACAAGTTAAAAATATCAGTGTCACAGTGTCAGTTGTGATGGTGTAAATCCACATTAAATGGATGAGAGCCCAATCTATAATCTACAATGCTTATCTATTTGGCAGGGAAATGTTGAAAAAAATGAATGATGAAAAAATGGAAAAAAATAAAATAAAAAAAATAACAATGACAAAACATTAAAAAATTTATATACAGTCCCATTGTGCACACACTCAAAATAGCAAAAAATAAGTATCAACTGATGGATGGTATTGGATGGATCTCGTTACTGTTGCTGATGAAGAAAGTCCTGGATGAAAGGACGTTTGCTAAGTGTAATGACTTATCCAAGCCTGTAGGTAAGTGGTCTTTTATTCATATGTGGATCCAAGTAGTTCCTCCTAAGTAGTCATGCAGTGTGGTAGATGAGGTGCCTGGGGTCTCTCCTTAATGCCGATGGGGTGCCTGGGCTGCGCACTCAGGACTTCAATTATCCCGTCGATAACTGTATAATCCTGGGGTAGCTCCACCAAATATGCACCATGGATCCCTAAAGTTGTAAACATCTCCAACATACCGGTGCATTTATCAGGGAGATTTTAGCTAATCTGGTAGGAACCAGGTACCATCTGTAAAGAATATTGAGACAGTATATTGAGGCAGTGTACAGGATATTGAGACAGTGTACATATTTTTAAAGCTTCATAAATGCTAACCCCCAGCCTTTGTATTGAATATTCATTAAGTAGTCCTTATCCTATTTTTTTAATGCAGAAGGGATATCTGAGCTCCACTTTGTTTTCAGTAACCAGAGTAAGTTGATTTAATTTGTGTGACATAAAAGATTTTCTTAAATAATTGTTTTCTTAAATAACTGTTTTCTTAAATAATTGTTTCATTATCCAAAATTAAGTTGCACAAAACTTTGGATACACAGGACGTATCTCTCCAAAAATAGCTTGTAAATGCTGATTGGATTATATCTAACCATTTTTTTTAAATTGATAGATGGAGCATACGGAAAAGGTATGCCCACTTTGGCAGAATATATGCTTTGATAGTATTTACCCTTCCCCACCAGGAGATTTTATAAAATCTCAATTCTTTTAATAATCTATTAGTGGACTTAATGAGCCTCAGGAAGTTAAGCTTCATTGTCTCTGTGGGATCTGAAGTAATTACAATACCTAAATATTGGAACTCTTTAGTCATCCAAATAAACTCATATTATCTTTTTTTTATAATTGGAGATTATCTCTATCAATATCTTTAGTGAGAGCAATATTTCTGTCATGTTTAGTTTATATATTAATACATTAATATTTATCTGTAATTCTCACATGAGCTCTGCAAGAGTATTTATAGGACTTATTATTGATATTAAAATATCATCTGTATAGAGACATAGTTTTAATTCCTTTTCCACTAAGGTCATACCATGATGAGATTTCCTTATTTTGATCGTGATAATAACGGGGATAGTGGGAAATCCTGTTTGGTTCCATTGGCAATTCTTAACCTACTTGTAGAAAAAACATAACTCACTATCCATGCTGTGGGAGCTGAATATAGAGCTTTTAATATACTCTGCTATTTTAAATTCAAAATAGTATAGAACTCTCTTCATATATCCCCATCTGACCCTGTCGAAGGCCTTTTCTGCATACACCGACAGGGTCAGAAGGTGAACTCTTCTGTGCTGAGTCTAATCTAAAACATTATTCACTTTCCAAATGTTGTTACATGATTGTCTGCCCAGAAGAAGCCCTATCTGTTCAGCATGAATAGCCAATGGTAGAACTTTCTTAACATGTTCCGCTAAAATTAATGTGCATAGTTTTATATCCACATTATCCATAGAAATCAGATGGTAGTTGGTAGTCAGTTGAGAGTTTATCCTTTTTTAATATAGGTAAGATATTTGCTCTCAACATATCTTCTGATGCATTACCTTTACATGCAATTTCATTAAACATAGCTGTGTAATTTATAGAATGCACTAGGGAAAACATCTGGTCCTGGTGATTTCTTATGTTCTAATTTTCCAATTACATAAGCAACCGCTTCCTGGTAAATCTCTAGGTTTAGGGTATTTTGTTGATCTAACAAGATTTTTGGGATAATAAAATTGTTTAGATAGTTTTCAGTTTGGTCCTTGGGATATTATCTGCAGAGTTATATAAACATTCACAATATGATTTAAATCTTAAATCTTATCTCCTTTACATAATTTATCAGCATTTTGCTTCTTTAATTTATTTGATAAACAAACAATCTACTTTATTATTTTTTGTAACAAAATGCAATTCTCAATTTACATTGGCTGTATTCCATTCTTGCTGAAATTTTATTCTGTCGTGGTATTCCTTAGGTAAATGATTGGTTTCCCTAGTAAAATTTATCTTGTTTTCTACCTATAAATCGCAAAATTTGAGATACAGGTCAGATAAGTTTAATACCTTTTACGTCTTTCCTGGCTAGCCAATTTGATCCACTTTCCTTTTGTAACTACTTTGTATGTGTTCCAGAAACATTCTGAGGAGATTTTCTATGATACCATTTTTTTTTTAAATAGCTCTGACATCTTATTAATGTAGCCTGTGTTATCTTTAAAATCCAGGAGGGTCTCATTCAGTCTCCATGATGGAGGTGATATTTTCTGTGCAACCAACTACCATGAATTAATGGTCTGACCAGATAGTATCTTGGTTATATAGTTTTAATGAAGTTCACCAGACTCCTATTACCCCAAACCATGTCAATCCTAGCCCTTGATTCATGTGGGATAGATCTGTAAGTATAATTTCAATCATCTGGATGAAAAAGTCACCTGCAGTCATAGAGTTCATATTTCTTACATGCTCTAGACAAAGCTGACACTTATTTTATTACATTTTTATCAATCGCTAGTTAAGAGCCTAAAAATTTGTCAAGGACAGGGTATGGCGCACAATTAAAATCTTCCACCATCAGCAGGATTCCTTTGCGGATTGGGTCTACCAAATTGAAAAATTTAGAGAGTAATCTAACCGGGGCTTTATTGGGTAAATACATATTTACTATTGTGTAATCTACTGCATTAATACGCCCTATTAAAATAATGCATCTCCCCTGATGTTCCAATTTTTTATATTCGCAATGATATTTCACTTCTCTGGCAAAAAAAATTAGCTACTCCACCTTTCCTGTTTTTAACCGTTAAAGCTGAATATAGCGTAGGGAACTTTTTATAATTCCATAGTTGTCTTTTTTCCCTAATCCAGTGGGTCTCTGTTGTACAATGTCCACCTGCATTTTTTCTCTCAGTAATGTGATGTACAGGAAAGCCCTTTTACCCAGGGAGCTGAGACATATATTGAAATCAGCTTAGCAATAACTCATTCTCAATTCCGCTCAACTATCTTGATGTCATTATACTCAAATACATTAACAAAACACACTAAAACACAATACATCCAACACATCATGAGACGTAACCATGTCTTCAAGTCCTGAGTACTCTGCTAAGTACCCATAGGCAGGGGAGTACCCTTCATCATAAGGATTCTTTATAAAATTTACCAAGGAAGAGGCGGCAGAGAGAGATCACGGAGGGAGGATGCACTAAATTTGTTCCCTCCCCTCGCAACGTCCCACACGCCACAGTAAATTTGGATCAGTCTTGCTTACTTCAACTTACAGCACTGCCTTATAATTAGGGTGCCCATTGTAGAGTGCCTTTATTTTTATCTTGCACAAAAAAAATAAATGGAAAGGGCATCATTACTTCAAGTACATCTAATCTTAACAAAAACTGTGATTTATGTTCCACTTTACCCTTGGGATATGCTACATAATATATATTATCCTTCTCGTAATAACTTCCTATATGCCTTTTTTGGAGTGAATTTAAGTACCAATTAAATAATTATTTAGTTATTATTATTATTATTATTATTATTATTATTATTGTAACGGACCGTTTCAGCATATGAGGGGTTAAAATCTGTTTAGGCGATAATCCCCTTTTCTTAGAAAGACACAGCTACTGCAGAACATCAAAACTCACGAACTGGATATAGGCGAATAAGGTAGCACTCCAGCTGGAACCTCACGAATAGCTGCTAGCAGATGAATAGGAAAAGCAGACATCAGCTTACACTCCTTAGCAATCAATCTCCAGCAGCATACAGTGAATCCCCCCAAGAACGAGACAAGGCTCCGTGTTGAAGGTCAAGCAGTGGTCTGAGGTGCTGGGGCACCCAGCCTGGTTTTTATTACATGAGTACACATACAGGCCACACCCAGGGGGAGGCATAAAATAACCAATCACATACATGGTTCAGCCCACACATCCCCTCCCCTCAGATAACATTAAACCCAATTATCCGGTACACCTTTTCAGCCAAGTTCTGGATGTACCCCAAAAACAGGGGGTACACCTTGAAATCCAGCATCACTGGATAGCCCTTATTCAGGGGGACAACATATTCAAAATTCAAGTCATTCGGATGAACGGTTCGGGAGATATGGGGTTCCAAAGATTTGACCGACCGCATGGGTAAAGTATCCGAAAACAGTTCCATGCATTTTGGCCCTGCGGTCGGTCACAGAAAAAGGAATGAAACAGACGAATTACTGGTGTTATAGAGACTAAGGGGAATTCGCATGAATCCCCTAGTTCGTGAGTTTCTTTCTACCGAACGGCAGGCCGTTCGGTAGTTTCCCCACGAAATCCTGGAAGTCTGGAGGTCTCAGCGGTGCTTGCCTAGTCGAGTGTCCGATTTCAGTTCCAGACACTCGACGGCAAAACACCGCTGTTCGGTAGTTTAAGATGGCCGCCGCCACGTGTTCGGCTCCCGAATGGCGGCCACCCAGAGGACACAGAATACATTGCATAGATTGCCAATTACCTGTTTGCAACATTGTTGCAAACAGTAATTGGAGGCACACTTATTCCTGGGTGGTCTGGTTGTTCGGTAGTTTCACTCAATATACTGAATGGAGTGATTCTACCGAACAATCAGATGAATACTGCATATCTATATCCCAGGTTAACTCAACACATAAATACATACAGGATATTAAAGGCAGGGTTAAAGTACTATGTTCCACAGTCTTAAAGGTACAGTATCACAAAAGTCCCAATAAGTTCACGGATGGCCCTTAAAGGCCCAGTAGCAGTAATATAAATTATTACATGCCCAAATATAGTTTTTATAGAGCAATATGTTCAGGGGCCGTAGTCGCAGGGAAGGAGGCGGGCAACCAGGCTCCTCCAAAACAATGTGGCGAGATTGGTTCCGTCACAATTATTATTATTATTTTTATTATTATGTTATTATTTATATGGCGCCAACAAATTCCGCGGTGCTTTACAATGGGTGGACGAACAAACATGTAGTTGTAACCAGACAAGTTAGACACACAGGAACAGAGTGGTTGAGGGCCCTGCTCAATGAGCTTACATGCTAGAGGGAGTGGGGTAATGTGACACAAAAGGTAAGGATAGTATTAGACTAATGACAGTTGCAAGAGAGGAATCAGTCAGGAGCTATTAACAGTTTAATTGATACACTTTTATGAAGAAGTGGGTTTTTAATGATTCTTTTGAACGAGTGGAGCCTGGGTGAGCATCTAACGGAGGAGGGAAGTGAGTTCCACAGTAACATTGCAGCCCTCGAGAAGTCTTGAAGGTGAGCATCAGAGGCGGGAGTATGGACAGAAGATAGACGTAAGTCTTCAGCAGAGTGTAAGGGCCTAGATGGGGCATACTTGTGTATTAGCGTGTATTAGGGAGGATAGATAGGCCTCCTTATTAACCAAGTGCTAGAATACAACATATATATATATATATATATATATATATATATATATATATATATATATATATATATATATATGTAATGTTTGATAAATTCCATATGTCTTAACAATACAAAATACAAGTGTTAAGACATATGGAATATATCAAACATTATATATATATATATATATATATATATATATATATATATATATATATATATATGTATATATAGCACTTCAGGGACTTGAAATAAGACTTAACTTGTATTACCTTATTTTAAAATAATGTCAACGTTTCAGCTTGATTCCATAAATAATACAGAGTATAGAATATTTGATAGAGTCCTAACCTCAACATCTGAGGAAAGGGATTTAGGGGTAATAATTTCAGATGACTGTAGGCAGACAGTGTAATAAAGCAGCAAGAAATGCTAGCAGAATGCTTGGATGTATAGGGAGAGGTATTAGCAGTAGAAAGAGGGAAGTGCTCATGCCATTTTACAGAACACTGGTGAGACCTCACTTGGAGTATTGTACGCAGTACTGGAGACCATATCTCCAGAAGGATATTGATACTTTGGAGAAAGTTCAGAGAAGGGCTACTAAACTGGTTCATGGATTACAGGATAAAACTTACATGGAAAGGTTAAAGGATCTTAACATGTTTAGTTTGGAGGGTATAAGATAAGACAGGGAGGATATGATAAAAACATTTAAATACATAAAGGGAATCAACACAGTACAGGAGGAGACTATATTTAAAAGAAGAAAAACTACCACAACAAGAAGACATAGTATTAAATTAGAGGGGGAAAGGTTTAAAAATAATATCAGGAAGTATTACTTTACTGAGAGGGTAGTGGATGCATTGAATAGTCTTCCAGCTAAAGTGGTAGAGGTTAACACAGTGAAGGAGTTTAAGCATGCGTGGGATATGCATAAGGCTATCCTAGACTTAAGATAAGGCCAGGGACTAATGAATGTATTTAGAAAATTGAGCAGACTACATGGGCAGAATGGTTCTTATCTGCAGTCAAATTCTATGTTTCTATGTTTCTATTTCATCCTGAACACAGAGGGAGAGAAATAAAAAAATAAAAAATAAACCATATTTTGTCTCTTCCTTGTTCTTTTTCTTTTCCTTTATCTATTCCTAATCTACTGTCTCTTCTTTCTATTTCTCTGTTTACTATTCCTTCTTTAAGTTATATTCTTATTTTTAAGCCAATCTCTCACTTGTTCATAAGTGTTAAATGTGCACCAGGTATTCTCATAAATTCCTGGATGCACTGGAGAGTGGACGCATGTTTGCTTAGCTCTGTGCTACATTGGCTCCAATCTGCACATAATGGCCCAATTGAAACATTACAAAAGGCTCTACGGACATGCCACAAAGTCAAGAAACACACCAAAAAATCTAGGAAGATACATTTCTTTGGGACAAATTCAAGCTCAAATAAGCAATTGCTGCTCAATGAAGATAGCCAAGATGGCAGCAACCCAGATCATGAGCAAACCCCAGGGCCTACCACGCCTGACACGCACACACTCTGAGCCCATTACATGTTGGACGGCATTACAATCAATTTGAAAGCATCGATGCAGAGAACCATTGACACTTTCAGAGTGGACCTGCAGGAGCTGGGGACCTGTACTGGAACCCTTGCGACTAAAATGTCCGAGCAAGCAGAAGCCCATAACGATTTGGCAATCAAAATAGAAGAATTAAAGGTGCAAGTAGATCACTATGAGGCAAAACTAGCCGACTTAGAAGACAGATCACACCGCAGCAACCTTAGATTAAGCAGGATCCCTGAAGCGGTAATGGCCCCTGCCTCACAGCGTACGTGATGGACTTATTCAACATTCTAGCACTGGACTTGTAGCAGGATATACCACTATTAGACAGGATCCATAGGGTCACTAAACCAGCCTTTCTAGACAAAGACTTTCCCAGATATGAGGTCCTTAAGACGTCAAAGAGATCATCATCAAAGACTTTCCCAGATATGAGGTCCTTAAGACTGCCAAAAACCTACCCGACATTTACAAACACATATCCATATTTGTGGACATTTTGGCAACCACCCTCCAGAGACAAAAGGTGTTCACACAAGTCACCAGCATTTTGAGTGCCCAATGAATATTGTACACATGGGGCTACCCGACAAAATTGCTCGTTTAGAGTAATGTGACTCTAAATCTGCTTAATTTACCTGAAGATGGCCTCAGCACCATTAGAAGCTGGGACATCAAAGTACCCAATTCACCTGTAGCACAAAACCACTTCACATGTTTATCTCTCAAATGGAAAAGAGAACGATAATATCTGAAGAACTCTATCTGAACCGAATGAGGTCTAAGCCACGAATTTATATAACTTTGGAAGTATTTCACTATGAGCTGTTTTATCTAGCCATGTCTTAAGAGGTACCCTGTAATAGAGTTTAATTATATCATGATAATTCAACTAGCATATGATCCCACATTACTGCTAGGGATTCAGCCATTTTAACCATCAATATTGGCAACTATACGTAGACTTAACAAACACCTCTTCTGGGTGTCTTTTTTTTACGTTCTATTTTCATAGTTACTAGAGCCTAAATCCCCTACATGCCACCTACAACCATCAAACAGAATGGAAAAAAATAATAATTTTGAATTTATTTTTCTGTCTGGTTGTAATTGTGCAGACCACTACCTGGACTGGGATGTTATTTTCTTTAAATACACTGTCGATCAACATGTTGTCCTGCTACAATTTACTTACATGTCTTGTAATATAGAGGTTAGAAAAAATAGAATAAAAATGGATTTGAGCTAATTTACCAAATAAAAAAAAAAATATTGAAAGAAATAGGCAGCACACCTCAGATAGAAGGGCTCCTTCTTTTTTCTTCTTCTTCTCCTTCGTCTTCTTTTCTTTTTTTCGGTTTGGTAAATTAGTGCTGATCTGGTTTTCTATGTCTATTTTTGATTTTAAAAATAATTTTACAATTGATATTAATAATGTTTTTAACACTGAAGAAATAACACATTCCTACCAGATCAGAAATGTATAGCAAACAAGAAATTTTTTAAATAAATTAGAATAAGTTTTAACAACAGAAATAAAACTCAAATGGGGTATGGGACACTTAAAAAAATATATGGATGAACAAATAACCCCAAGAGGTTTGATGTTTTACAAACTACCTACCTCAGAACAGGATGATGATGATGATGATTTTATGAAAGAGTGGACAATAAACTAGAACTGTGTACCTTTTGCCTTATGGAAGCCCTAATCTTAAAGAAAAAGCAAGAAGCTGTCTCCGTTCGACACTGAAATAAATGACCTGAGAGACAAACTTCTGCCTTTTACTGAGATGCAGTAAACAAAGTCTATAAACAAAATTATATTCTAATAAAAAAACAAAATTGAAAAGGTGGAGATGGACACCAAACATATTAAAGTAAAAAAAAATATATATTAGAGATAAACATGATTACTCTATTGATCAAGTGAGGACATATCACCTAAAGAAAAAATAAATATGTTTCCCAAACCATCACAGCTACCAAAATCAAGGAAAACCAGACACCCACACTTCCCGATACAAGCCCATCCGTTTTGAAAAAAGCCCCTTAACCCTACCAAATACAAAGACACTCTAAAATCATTATTCAGGCCCATCACAATCTCAATACTACAGAAGAGACAAAAAATAACAATCTCCATAGAGATATCAAAGAACCCTAAACCACATTCCAAAAAAACACATACCATCACTTCATTACCTCAATTGTCCTACACTAACGGATATTAATTCCACTATTTACCGACCTGCATAAAGAAGAGATGCTTATGATATCACCACTAGACCAAAAAGGCAAATATACCCCTACAAACAATTTGAACACACTAACCAAAAAAAGTCCCCCACCAAGTACAATCACCCCAACATATATCAATTACTATCCATAGATTCAGAAGTGGAAAATTAGGATCGTTTTTTAGAGATCAGAACCCATGCCAACCCACTTGTCAAATCACCTTACCCACCGAGGGCAAAAAAGAGGAGTCTAAGCATAGAGGAAGGAGAGGTGGAAGAAGATTACAAAAGAGAGAGACTAAAAAGGCATTAACTAATAAGAATGAAAAAAGAACATGGTATCTTCAAACTATCCCAAAAAGTGTTAACTTCCACTCAGATTTCTGTTTTAAGACTTTGCTCCTACCAATGCTTTCAACCCATTTCAAGCATTCTTAGACATCAATAAATTTATTAGAAAGGAATCATTAAAAATATTTTTTATTAGTAAATCAAATGCATCTGACACTTAAATAAACACCACCAATATCCCTACAGATATCATCAGCACCCCCACTTCAAACGAATCCTAAATTGTAAGAACTTGTCCAAAAAATGCTCACATTTTTATCCATCAAGTTTTAAATCTGGCCCTATAGAGGTGTTTGAGAAATTAGTTTTATATGACCTGGAAAAGATAAAAAAACACAAATTTCAACACCATTACTTAACCCGTCAAGAACAATCAGCACTTAAGAATTACAGGAAGATGATAACATTATCATCAAACAAGTCAACAAAGGTGGTGGCTTAGTCATTTAATCCAAAACCAAGTACATAGACGAAGCACACAGACAATTAAATTACCAAAACGTTTATGGTGAATTAACCTCAGACCCCACTCCCACTATTAAAGAAATCTTGAGAACTTTTTTAAATCTGGTTAAGAGTCTTACATTCTCAACAAAAAATAATTTGACTATTTAAATATACTTAATCCTAAAATCCCTGTAATTTATTTTCTTCCAAAAATATACAAAAATTAGACTAATATTAGACTGTAGACAAATTGTCTCTGGTATAGATTCCATATTGCCGAATCTATTGGAATATATAGACATTCTTTTACAACCATCAGTCAAACTAATGAAATCATACCTTAAAGACTCCATGACACTTCTCTGTTTTTTAGAAAATTGTATCTGGCACTCAGATTACATTTTAGGCACTTGCGATGTACAATCCTTATATACTATCATCTCTCACAATAAGGGGTGTGAAGCAGTTTTTATTATACTAACAGCAGAAAATTATATCCCAGAAGAACAAATCAATTGTATTTTAAAGAAAAAAACTACTTCTGGTTTTTAGATAGTGATGTACCGAACTGTCCGCCGGCGAACAGTTCTCGGCGAAATTAGCGTGTTCGCGTTCGCCACGGCGGGCGGACACATGCGCAGTTCGATCCGCCCCCTATTCGTCATCATTGGGCAAACTTTGACCCTGTGCCTCTCGGTCAGCAGACACATTCCAGCCAATCAGCAGCACTCCCTCCCTTCCACACCCTCCAACCTCCCTCCCAGCATCCATTTTCGATTCATTCGGAAGATGCATGCTTAGTGAGAGGAGGGAAAGTTTAGCTGCTGCTGATTAGATAGGGAAATTGATAGCTAGGCTAGGGTATTCAGTGTCCACTACAATCCTGAAGGACTAATCTGATCTCTGCTGTAAGGACAGCACCCCAAAAAGCCCTTTTTAGGGCTATAACATCAGGCTGCTTTTTTTTTTTTTCCTGTGTAATGTAATTGCAGGTGCCTGCCTGCCAGCTTCTGTTTCCAGTGTAAGCTAATAGCAGACAGTCAGTGTCCTTCAAGCGGCTCTGTCAGGCCTACTTCAACGTGTGCCCTGCACAACCCTGCCAGCGTACTTTGACAGTTGCCACTCATATCTGGTGTCTCTATAGCGTGCTTTTACAACCAAAATTTTGTTTCCACTGTAATAGAAGAGCAGTTGACTGCCTGCCAGCTTCTGTGTCAGGTTGGATGCCTTGCCCATTTGCACAGTCAGTGCCACCACTCATATCTGTTTTAACAATAGCTTAAGCTTTAGATTTTAAAGAAATCATTTTTTTTCACTGTAATAGAAGATCAGTTAGTTGTCTGCAAGCATCTGGGTGTCAGGCCTACTTCAGCGTGTGCTCTGCAGACCTGTGCCAGCGTGCTTTGACAGTTGCCACTCATATCTTGTGTCTCTATAGCGTGCTTTTACAACCAAAATTTTGTTTCCACTGTAATAGAAGAGCAGTTGCCTGCCTGCCAGCTTCTGTGTGAGGTTCACATTGGATACTGTGCCTACTTGCCCAGTGTCACCACTCATATCTGTTTTAACAATTGGTTAAGCTTTACATTTAAAATAAATATTTTTTTTCACTGTAATAGAAGAGCAGTTAGTTGTCTGCAAGCGTCTGGGTGTCTTCAGCGTGTGCTCTGCAGACCTGTGCCAGCGTGCTTTGACAGTTGCCACTCATATCTTGTGTCTCTATAGCGTGCTTTTACAACCAAAATTTTGTTTCCACTGTAATAGAAGAGCAGTTGCCTGCCTGCCAGCTTCTGTGTGAGGTTCACATTGGATACTGTGCCTACTTGCCCAGTGCCACCACTCATATCTGTCTTAACAATTGGTTAAGCTTTACATTTAAAATAAATATTTTTTTTTTCACTGTAATAGAAGAGCAGTTAGTTGTCTGCAAGCGTCTGGGTGTCAGGCCTACTTCAGCGTGTGCTCTGCAGACCTGTGCCAGCGTGCTTTGACAGTTGCCACTCATATCTTGTGTCTCTATAGCATGCTTTTACAACCAAAATTTTGTTTCCACTGTAATAGAAGAACAGTTGCCTGCCTGCCAGCTTCTGTGTGAGGTTCACATTGGATACTGTGCCTACTTGCCCAGTGCCACCACTCATATCTGTTTTAACAATTGGTTAAGCTTTACATTTAAAATAAATATTTTTTTTCACTGTAATAGAAGAGCAGTTAGTTGTCTGCAAGCGTCTGGGTGTCTTCAGCGTGTGCTCTGCAGACCTGTGCCAGCGTGCTTTGACAGTTGCCACTCATATCTTGTGTCTCTATAGCGTGCTTTTACAACCAAAATTTTGTTTCCACTGTAATAGAAGAGCAGTTGCCTGCCTGCCAGCTTCTGTGTGAGGTTCACATTGGATACTGTGCCCACTTACCCAGTGCCATCACTCATATCTGTTTTAACAATTGGTTAAGCTTTAGATTTAAAATAAATAATTTTTTTTTCACTGTAATAGAAGAGCAGTTGCCTGCCTGCCAGCTTCTGTGTCAGGTTGGATGCCTTGCCCATTTGCACAGTCAGTGCCACCACTCATATCTGTTTTAACAATTGGTTAAGCTTTAGATTTTAAATAAATATTTTTTTCACTGTAATAGAAGATCAGTTAAGTGTCTGCAAGCATCTGGGTGTCAGGCCTACTTCAGCATGTGCTCTGCAGACCTGTGCCAGCGTGCTTTGACAGTTGCCAATCATATCTGGTGTCTCTTTAGCGTGCTTTTACAAAGAAAAAAGGTTTCCAGTGTAAGCTAATAGCAGTCAGTCAGTGTCCTTCAAGCGGCTCTGTCAGGCCTACTTCAGCGTGTGCCCTGCACAACCCTGCCAGCGTACTTTGACAGTTGCCACTCATATCTGGTGTCTCTATAGCGTGCTTTTACAACCAAAATTTTGTTTCCACTGTAAAAGAAGAGCAGTTGCCTGCCTGCCAGCTTCTGTGTGAGGTTCACATTGGATACTGTGCCTACTTGCCCAGTGCCACCACTCATATCTGTTTTAACAATTGGTTAAGCTTTACATTTAAAATAAATATTTTTTTTTCACTGTAATAGAAGAGCAGTTAGTTGTCTGCAAGCGTCTGGGTGTCTTCAGCGTGTGCTCTGCAGACCTGTGCCAGCGTGCTTTGACAGTTGCCACTCATATCTTGTGTCTCTATAGCGTGCTTTTACAACCAAAATTTTGTTTCCACTGTAATAGAAGAGCCGTTGCCTGCCTGCCAGCTTCTGTGTGAGGTTCACATTGGATACTGTGCCTACTTGCCCATTGCCACCACTCATATCTGTTTTAACAATTGGTTAAGCTTTAGATTTAAAATAAATAATTTTTTTTGACTGTAATAGAAGAGCAGTTGCCTGCCTGCCAGCTTCTGTGTCAGGTTGGATGCCTTGCCCATTTGCACAGTCAGTGCCACCACTCATATCTGTTTTAACAATTGGTTAAGCTTTAGATTTTAAATAAATAATTTTTTTCACTGTAATAGAAGTGCAGTTGCCTGCCTGCCAGCTTCTGTGTGAGGTTCACATTGGATACTGTGCCCACTAGCCCAGTGCCACCACTCATATCTGTTTTAACAATTGGTTAAGCTTTAGATTTAAAATAAATAATTGTTTTTCACTGTAATAGAAGAGCAGTTGTCTGCCTGCCAGCTTCTGTGTCAGGTTGGATGCCTTGCCCATTTGCACAGTCAGTGCCACCACTCATATCTGTTTTAACAATAGCTTAAGCTTTAGATTTTAAAGAAATAATTTTTTTTCACTGTAATAGAAGATCAGTTAGTTGTCTGCAAGCATCTGGGTGTCAGGCCTACTTCAGCGTGTTCTCTGCAGACCTGTGCCAGCGTGCTTTGACAGTTGCCAATCATATCTGGTGTCTCTTTAGCGTGCTTTTACAAAGAAAAAAGGTTTCCAGTGTAAGCTAATAGCAGACAGTCAGTGTCCTTCAAGCGGCTCTGTCAGGCCTACTTCAGCGTGTGCCCTGCACAACCCTGCCAGCGTACTTTGACAGTTGCCACTCATATCTGGTGTCTCTATAGCGTGCTTTTACAACCAAAATTTTGTTTCCACTGTAATAGAAGAGCAGTTGCCTGCCTGCCAGCTTCTGTGTCAGGTTGGATGCCTTGCCCATTTGCACAGTCAGTGCCACCACTCATATCTGTTTTAACAATAGCTTAAGCTTTAGATTTTAAAGAAATCATTTTTTTTCACTGTAATAGAAGATCAGTTAGTTGTCTGCAAGCATCTGGGTGTCAGGCCTACTTCAGCGTGTGCTCTGCAGACCTGTGCCAGCGTGCTTTGACAGTTGCCACTCATATCTTGTGTCTCTATAGCGTGCTTTTACAACCAAAATTTTGTTTCCACTGTAATAGAAGAGCAGTTGCCTGCCTGCCAGCTTCTGTGTGAGGTTCACATTGGATACTGTGCCTACTTGCCCAGTGCCACCACTCATATCTGTTTTAACAATTGGTTAAGCTTTACATTTAAAATAAATATTTTTTTTCACTGTAATAGAAGAGCAGTTAGTTGTCTGCAAGCGTCTGGGTGTCTTCAGCGTGTGCTCTGCAGACCTGTGCCAGCGTGCTTTGACAGTTGCCACTCATATCTTGTGTCTCTATAGCGTGCTTTTACAACCAAAATTTTGTTTCCACTGTAATAGAAGAGCAGTTGCCTGCCTGCCAGCTTCTGTGTGAGGTTCATATTGGATACTGTGCCTACTTGCCCAGTGCCACCACTCATATCTGTTTTAACAATTGGTTAAGCTTTACATTTAAAATAAATATATTTTTTTCACTGTAATAGAAGAGCAGTTAGTTGTCTGCAAGCGTCTGGGTGTCAGGCCTACTTCAGCGTGTGCTCTGCAGACCTGTGCCAGCGTGCTTTGACAGTTGCCACTCATATCTTGTGTCTCTATAGCGTGCTTTTACAACCAAAATTTTGTTTCCACTGTAATAGAAGAGCAGTTGCCTGCCTGCCAGCTTCTGTGTGAGGTTCACATTGGATACTGTGCCTACTTGCCCAGTGCCACCACTCATATCTGTTTTAACAATTGGTTAAGCTTTACATTTAAAATAAATATTTTTTTTCACTGTAATAGAAGAGCAGTTAGTTGTCTGCAAGCGTCTGGGTGTCTTCAGCGTGTGCTCTGCAGACCTGTGCCAGCGTGCTTTGACAGTTGCCACTCATATCTTGTGTCTCTATAGCGTGCTTTTACAACCAAAATTTTGTTTCCACTGTAATAGAAGAGCAGTTGCCTGCCTGCCAGCTTCTGTGTGAGGTTCATATTGGATACTCTGCCTACTTGCCCAGTGCCACCACTCATATCTGTTTTAACAATTGGTTAAGCTTTACATTTAAAATAAATATATTTTTTTCACTGTAATAGAAGAGCAGTTAGTTGTCTGCAAGCGTCTGGGTGTCAGGCCTACTTCAGCGTGTGCTCTGCAGACCTGTGCCAGCGTGCTTTGACAGTTGCCACTCATATCTTGTGTCTCTATAGCGTGCTTTTACAACCAAAATTTTGTTTCCACTGTAATAGAAGAGCAGTTGCCTGCCTGCCAGCTTCTGTGTGAGGTTCACATTGGATACTGTGCCTACTTGCCCAGTGCCACCACTCATATCTGTTTTAACAATTGATTAAGCTTTACATTTAAAATAAATATTTTTTTTCACTGTAATAGAAGAGCAGTTAGTTGTCTGCAAGCGTCTGGGTGTCAGGCCTACTTCAGCGTGTGCTCTGCAGACCTGTCCCAGCGTGCTTTGACAGTTGCCACTCATATCTTGTGTCTCTATAACGTGCTTTTACAACCAAAATTTTGTTTCCACGGTATTAGAAGAGCAGTTGCCTGCCTGCCAGCTTCTGTGTGAGGTTCACATTGGATACTGTGCCTACTTGCCCAGTGCCACCACTCATATCTGTTTTAACAATTGGTTAAGCTTTACATTTAAAATAAATATTTTTTTTTCACTGTAAAGAGAAGAGCAGTTAGTTGTCTGCAAGCGTCTGGGTGTCTTCAGCGTGTGCTCTGCAGACCTGTGCCAGCGTGCTTTGACAGTTGCCACTCATATCTTGTGTCTCTATAGCATGCTTTTACAACCAAAATTTTGTTTCCACTGTAATAGAAGAGCAGTTGCCTGCCTGCCAGCTTCTGTGTGAGGTTCACATTGGATACTGTGCCTACTTGCCCATTGCCACCACTCATATCTGTTTTAACAATTGGTTAAGCTTTACATTTAAAATAAATATTTTTTTTTCACTGTAATAGAAGAGCAGTTAGTTGTCTGCAAGCGTCTGGGTGTCAGGCCTACTTCAGCGTGTGCTCTGCAGACATGTGCCAGCGTGCTTTGACATTTGCCACTCATATCTTGTGTCTCTATAGCGTGCTTTTACAACCAAAATTTTGTTTCCACTGTAATAGAAGAGCAGTTGCCTGCCTGCCAGCTTCTGTGTGAGGTTCACATTGGATACTGTGCCTACTTGCCCAGTGCCACCACTCATATCTGTTTTAACAATTGGTTAAGCTTTACATTTAAAATAAATAATTTTTTTTCACTGTAATAGAAGAGCAGTTGCCTGCCTGCCAGCTTCTGTGTGAGGTTCACATTGGATACTGTGCCTACTTGCCCAGTGCCACCACTCATATCTGTTTTAACAATTGGTTAAGCTTTACATTTAAAATAAATAATTTGTTTTCACTGTAATAGAAGAGCAGTTGCCTGCCTGCCAGCTTCTGTGTCAGGTTGGATGCCTTGCCCATTTGCACAGTCAGTGCCACCACTCATATCTGTTTTAACAATAGCTTAAGCTTTAGATTTTAAAGAAATCATTTTTTTTCACTGTAATAGAAGATCAGTTAGTTGTCTGCAAGCGTCTGGGTGTCAGGCCTACTTCAGCGTGTGCTCTGTAGACCTGTTCCAGCGTGCTTTGACAGTTGCCAATCATATTTGGTGTCTCTATAGCGTGCTTTTAAAACCAAAATTTGTTTTTCACTGTTATAGATTGAATAGCAGTTACTTGTCTTCAAGCGGCTCTTTCAGTCCTTCCTTCAGCGTGTGCTCTGCAGAACTGTTCCAGTGCACATTGCCAATCATATCTGGTCTCACAGTAGCTTGCACGCATAGTACCACTAATCCAAAAAAAAATGACAGGCAGAGGCAGGCCACCCCGCAGGGGCCGTCGTGGTCGTGGTGCTGTGATTCCCTTTTGCCCTAGAATAATGCCCAGTTTTCAGAAGCCACGTACCCTGAACTTGAAAAGTTCTGAGGACTTAGTTGACTGGCTAACACAGGACACCCAATCTTGTACAGCCTCCGCTCGGTACCTTGACGCACCATCCTCCTCCAGCTTAGCTTCAGGCACCTCTCAAGATACCACTCACCCGTCTGCCGCCACCACCAAAACTAGCACCACAGCCGCTTTACTTGGTATGTCAGAGGAGTTATTCACACACCCGTTTGAAGAAATGAGTGATGCGCAACCATTATTGCTAGAGGATGTAGATAACAGGGATATGTCTCAGGCAGGCAGCATTAAACACATGAAGGTACGGTGTGATGATGATGATGTTGTACCCGCTGCTGCTTCCTTTTCTGAGTTGTCAGATACAAGCGAAGCGGTTTATGATGACGATGCGTCCATGGATGTCACGTGGGTGCCCGCTCGGCAAGAAGAAGAACAGGGCGAAAGTTCAGATGGGGAGACAGAGAGGAGGAGGAGACGAGTTGGAAGCAGGGGGTGTCATCGCAAGGAGCTAGTGGCACAGTCAGACAGCATGCATCGGCACCCGGGGTCAGCCCGACAGCACGCCAATCAACGCATGCTGTGTCCACCACCAGAATGCCGTCATTGCAGAGCTCAGCAGTGTGGCATTTTTTTTGTGTGTCTGCCTCTGACAACAGCGATGCCATTTGCAACCTGTGCCAAAGGAAACTGAGTCGTGGGACGTCCAACACCCACCTAGGTACAACTGCTTTGCGTAGGCACATGATCTCACATCACAAACGCCTATGGGATCAACACATGAGTACAAGCAGCACGCCTACTCTAAGCCGCCATCCTCCTCCTGGTCCAGCATCTTCAGCCACGTCAACCACTGCTGTCCTTCTTGCCCCCTCTCAACCATCCGCCACTCCGTCTCCCGCCTTGAGCAGTTCCCGCTCATCTGCCCACAGTCATGTGTTTCTGTCAAGGACATGTTTGAGCATATGAAGCCAATGTCACCAAGTCACCCCCTTGCCCAGCGTCTGACAGCTGGCTTGTCCGAACTATTAGCCCGCCAGCTTTTACCATACAATCTGGTTGAGTCTGAGGCGTTCAAAAAATTTGTAGCTATTGGGACACCGCAGTGGAAGGTACCCGGCCGGAATTTCTTTTCACAAAAGGCAATCCCCAACTTGTACTCGATTGTGCAAAAGGAAGTCATGGCATGTCTGGCACACAGTGTTGGGGCAAGGGTCCATCTGACCACTTATACCTGGTCTGCAAAGCATGGTCAGGGCAGGTATATCACCTACACTGCACATTGGGTAAACCTGCTGACGGCTGACAAGCAAGGAATGCGTGGCATTGCAGAGGAGTTGGTGACACCGCCACGAATTGCAGGCAGTCCTGCTGCCACCTCCTCTACTCCTCCTACTCCATCCTCTTCCATAACCTCCTTGGCTGAGTCCTCTTGTGCCGCTGCTTCTTGCTCCACATCAACGGCACCCCCCCAGCTCCCCAGGTACTATTCCACATCCCGGATACGGCAGTGTCACGCCATCTTGGGTTTGACTTGCTTGAAAGCAGAGTCACACCGGACAAGCACTCCTGTCTGCCCTGAACGCACAGGTGGAAAAGTGGCTGACTCCGCAGCAACTGGATATCGGCAAAGTGGTGTGTGACAACGGAAAAAATTTGATAGCGGCATTGAAGTTGGGCAAGTTGACACATGTGCCGTGCATGGCACATGTGTGTAATCTGATCGTACAACGCTTTGTGCATAAGTACACAGGCTTACAGGACGTCCTGAAGCAGGCCAGGAAGGTGTGTGGCCATTTCAGGCGTTCCTACACGGCCATGGCTCACTTTGCCGATATCCAGCGGCGAAACAACATGCCAGTGAGGCGTTTGATTTGCGACAGCCCTACACGTTGGAATTCAACACTCCTAATGTTCGACCGCCTGCTCCAACAAGAAAAAGCTGTTAATGAATATTTGTATGACCGGGGTGCTAGGACAGCCTCTGGGGAGCTGGGAATTTTTTTGCCACGTTACTGGACGCTCATGCGCAATGCCTGTAGGCTCATGCGTCCTTTGGAGGAGGTGACAAACCTAGTCAGTCGCAGTTGTGTGTGTGCGTGTGTATGGCTGTCTGCCTGTGTGTGTGTGTGTGACAGGGTGAAGATTTCTTGCACATGGGTGTGACAGGGTGAAGATTTCTTTCACAGGGCGCCCAAAGGCCTAAGGCTGGCCCTGCGCATGGGTCAGTGGCTCTGTGTCAGGGTACCTGTGGTCTCTACCTCCGAAAGAGGTAGAGACTTAGCTGTTCCTCCATCCAGACGGTCTGATGGCTCCCTTCCCCGCGGTCTATCCGGTCATGCTAGGCCGGCCGCGAGGGAGTGACTGCCTTTTACAGCATCTAGGCAGGAAGTAGTCATCAGGACACTCCCCCGGAACGACCTGTCAGTCAATTGCTGCAGGACCAATCAGGACGCCTCGGAGGCGTGGTTACTGCTCTGAACAGGGTATTTAACAGAGCTTCTTTCATTAGCTCATTGCCCTGTCGTGGTTCTAGCTTGTTCTAGTCACTCAGTGCTTGTGTATTCTATTATCCCTTTTGGTTTTGACCCGGCTTGTTTACCTTACTCTGCTTATCTCTGTTACCCTTGATTCGGCTTGTCTCTCGCTTACCTGTCTTCTGTTACCCTCGACCTCGGCTTGTCTTTGACCATTCTATACTGTACTACTTACGTTAGTCCGGCCATTCTAAGGTCCGGTATACGTATCTGGCTACTGTTTGTACTCTGCGTGTTGGATCCCTGTCCCGATCCTGACATTACGACAGGGCCAATGGATCCTGCAAGTACAAACAGTCAGCTGGCTGCTCCTGATCCTAGGTTTGAAGCCATGGATCACAGAATGGATCAGATGGCGCTTGCGCTACAGGCTCTATTAGCTTGTGCCAATAACCCACCAGAGGAGATACGTAATACCCCTGTTTCTCCTGTCGGTTCAGGTCTAGAGGTAGCCACAGTGGGTGCTTCTTCTCACATTACCCCCCCAGTACGCTATGGTGGGGCTCCTGAGAAGTGTCGTGGTTTTTTAAACCAAATTAGTATCCACTTTGAATTGCAACCTCGCTCTTATCCTACAGATAGGGCAAAAGTAGGATTTATTATCTCCCTACTCATTGAGAAAGCTCTGAGATGGGCCAACCCACTATGGGAGAACGATAATCCATTAGTTTATAACTATAACGCATTTGTAGCTGCTTTTAGAAGAACATTTGACCCTCCAGGTAGAAAGGTTAATGCAGCCAGATTACTGTTGCGCCTGAGACAGGAGAACCAAACACTGGTGGATTATGCACTAGAGTTCAGGTCTCTGGCGGCAGAAATCAAGTGGAATGAGCAGGCGTATATGGATGTATTTTTGAATGGCCTATCTGATGTAATCCTTGATGAGGTTGCTACCAGAGAACTCCCTGAGAATTTAGAGGATTTAATTTCGTTCATCTCTCGTATAGATGAACGTCTAAGAGAGAGACAGAACACTCGAGAGAGGAACCAGAGACCTTCTTTTAGGTTAGCTACCGCTGTTCCAAGTCCTGACTCCACGATATCTTTGCTTACTGAACCTATGCAGATAGGGTATACCCGCCTCTCTGAGGAGGAAAGACAGCACAGGAGAAGAGAGGGTTTGTGTATGTATTGTGGAGCCAAGGGTCATTTACTCTCGAACTGTTCTAACCGCCCGGGAAACGCTCGCACCTAAGTCTCTCTAGAGGACAGGCCTTGGGTGTTTCTATTTTGTCCTCTACTCCTGATTATAAAGATCACAGGCTTCTGCTACCAGTTTCCTTAACTTGGGGGAAGGAAGTAGTAAGGGCTATGGCATTGATAGATTCCGGTGCTGCTGAGAATTTTATCGACCAAGCCTTTGCTAGTAAGAACAATTTCCCATCCCAGCTAAGGGAGACACCTTTGGCCGTTGAGGCCATAGATGGTAGACCACTACTAGACCCTGTTATCTTTCGTGAGACCATACCCATTAATTTAAATGTTGGTATCCTACACGTGGAGAATTTATCTCTTCTGCTCATTTCGTCTCCTTCCGTTCCCATAGTTCTGGGGTACCCATGGTTGAAAAAACATAACCCTATTATCGATTGGGAGTTAGGAGAGATACTCTCGTGGGGCCAGGGCTGCCAGGATCGGTGTTTGTGCAAGGTTTCTCCATTAGCTAATATTAACATACCGGAGAATCCTACTCAGTCCACAGAAAGACAAATACCAGACCTTTACCTAGACTTAAGGGCAGTGTTTGACAAGAAGAATGCCGATTCTTTGCCTCCACACAGGTCATTTGACTGTAAGATTAAGCTTCTACCCGGCACTATGCCTCCGAGGGGCCATGTATATCCTTTGTCTGTTCAGGAAAACTCGGTTCTAGAGGAGTATATTCGGGAGAATTTAGAAAAGGGATTCATCAGGAGGTCTTCTTCTCCGGCCGGGGCTGGGTTCTTTTTCATTAAGAAGAAGGATGGCACGCTGAGACCTTGTATCGATTACCGAGGCTTGAATAAAATAACTGTCAGAAATGCCTATCCTATCCCACTGATTACCGAGTTATTTGATCGTCTTAAGGGCTCCAAAATCTTCACCAAGTTAGATCTCAGAGGGGCTTACAATTTGGTGAGAATCCAGCAAGGTCACGAGTGGATGACGGCATTCAATACCCGGTATGGCCATTACGAATACACTGTTATGCCATTTGGACTATGCAATGCTCCTGCAGTATTTCAAGATTTGATTAATGAGGTACTTAGGGAGTTTCAGCATGATTGTGTTATTGTTTACCTGGACGACATACTAATACACTCTAAGGAGATTGAGACTCACCATAGACAGGTCAGAAAGGTATTACACAAGCTGCTGCAACATGGTCTATATTGCAAATTGGAGAAGTGCAGTTTTGATCAGTCTCAGGTAGACTTTCTTGGATACGTGATTTCTGGGGAAGGTTTTAAAATGGATCCTGTAAAACTTCAATCTATTTTAGACTGGCCCTTGCCCAAAGGACTCAAGGCTATCCAAAGGTTTATTGGTTTTTCCAACTACTATAGGCGCTTCATTAAAGGATACTCCTCTATCATTGCGCCTATTACCAATATGACCAAACAAGGGGCTGATACTAAGTTCTGGTCTAAGGAGGCTCTGGGTGCTTTCAAGACTCTCAAGGAACTTTTTGCCTCGGCTCCCATTCTAGTCCATCCTGATACGACTCTGCCTTTCTTGCTCGAGGTCGATGCCTCTGAGACAGCAGTTGGGGCTCTTCTGTCTCAAAGGTTAGTGGTGGATAAACCGTTACACCCTTGTGGTTTCTTCTCTAAGAAATTTTCTGGGCCTGAGAGCAGATATGACATCGGGGAAAGGGAACTGTTAGCAGTCATTAAAGCCTTAAAGGAGTGGAGACATTTGTTGGAGGGGACCCTACACCCTATTACGATTTTGACGGACCACAAAAACTTGTCCTATATTGGGGAGGCTAAGCGCTTATCCTCTAGACAAGCTCGTTGGTCCTTATTCCTGACTCACTTCAATTATGTACTGACTTACAGACCTGGTTCTAAAAACTCTAAAGCCGATGCATTATCTCGCCAATATGAACCTTCTACTGTACCTGAACCAGTTCTTTCTTCTATAGTTCCGAAATGCAATATCATTGCTAATACGAATCTCAGGATTCATTCTCCATTATTGGCCGAGATCATTAAGTTGCAACATCTAGCACCTAAACAGACTCCTGCGGGCCGTCATTTCGTTCCTCCTGCTCTTCAACTGGAACTTTTACAGTGTTTACATAATAGCAAGATGGCGGGACATCCTGGTATTCGTAAGACTTACGCGTTGATCTCTAAGGACTTCTGGTGGCCTGCTTTACGGAGGGATATTGAGGAGTTCATCGCTGCATGTGAAGTTTGTACTAAAACCAAACAACCCCATATGCTTCCATGTGGATTCCTGCAACCCTTGGAGGTTCCAGAAAAACCATGGTCCTGTTTGGCCATGGACTTTATTGTCGATCTACCTATCTCTAAAAGACAGACTTTTATCCTCACCGTGGTTGACAGGTTTACTAAGATGGCACACTTCATTCCCCTGCCTAAACTCCCGTCTTCTCCCGAATTGGCAGAGATATTCGCTAAGGAGATTTTTCGCCTACATGGGATACCCTCTCAAATTGTATCGGACAGAGGCTCCCAATTTGTTTCCCGCTTTTGGAGGTCCTTCTGCTCTCAACTTGGTATTAAATTAAACTTTTCTTCTGCCTATCATCCTCAGTCTAACGGAGCTGCTGAACGTACCAACCAGAAAATTGAACAATATTTACGATGCTTTGTTTCTGAACACCAGGATGATTGGGTCGGTTTGATTTCTTGGGCGGAGTTTGCACACAACAATCTCGTTTGCGATTCTACTCATTCAAGCCCCTTCTTCATGAATTATGGTTTTCATCCGTCTATTCTTCCTTCGGATTCTCCTTCCCAGGGGGTACCGTCGGTTGATGTTCATGTTGCCAATTTGAGGAAGTTGTGGGATCAAACTCGACAAATCCTTGTGCACAACTCTATGTTGGTCAAGAAACACGCTGATAAACGTAGAAGGGCGGCTCCGGTCTTTGTTCCTGGTGATAGGGTATGGCTGAGCACGAGGAACATCCGTTTAAAAGTGCCCTCCATGAAGTTCGCTCCTCGTTATATTGGACCCTACAGGGTGCTGACCCGTATCAATCCAGTTGCGTATCGTTTAGCTCTTCCTAATACCTTACGCATCCCGAACTCGTTTCACGTTTCATTGCTGAAACCACTCATATGTAACAGATTTTCCTCCACAATAGCCCCTCCTCGCTCCGTTCAGGTGGAGGGTCAGGAGGAGTATGAGGTTAACTCTATTATTGATTCTCGAATCTCCCGGGGGAGAGTACAATATCTGGTTGATTGGAAGGGATATGGTCCTGAGGAGAGGAGTTGGGTACCTCAGGAGGATGTTCATGCTCCCCGTCTCCGCAGGGCGTATCACTCTCGCTTCCCATCTCGTCCCGGTTCATTCCGCCCGGTGGGCGTATCTGAGAGGGGGGGTACTGTCAGGGTACCTGTGGTCTCTACCTCCGAAAGAGGTAGAGACTTAGCTGTTCCTCCATCCAGACGGTCTGATGGCTCCCTTCCCCGCGGTCTATCCGGTCATGCTAGGCCGGCCGCGAGGGAGTGACTGCCTTTTACAGCATCTAGGCAGGAAGTAGTCATCAGGACACTCCCCCGGAACGACCTGTCAGTCAATTGCTGCAGGACCAATCAGGACGCCTCGGAGGCGTGGTTACTGCTCTGAACAGGGTATTTAACAGAGCTTCTTTCATTAGCTCATTGCCCTGTCGTGGTTCTAGCTTGTTCTAGTCACTCAGTGCTTGTGTATTCTATTATCCCTTTTGGTTTTGACCCGGCTTGTTTACCTTACTCTGCTTATCTCTGTTACCCTTGATTCGGCTTGTCTCTCGCTTACCTGTCTTCTGTTACCCTCGACCTCGGCTTGTCTTTGACCATTCTATACTGTACTACTTACGTTAGTCCGGCCATTCTAAGGTCCGGTATACGTATCTGGCTACTGTTTGTACTCTGCGTGTTGGATCCCTGTCCCGATCCTGACACTCTGCACCAGACTTCCCTCCAATTGATCAAAGTTAAAGGATTTCAAGTGGACTGATTACAATTACAGGGCCTCTAAAGAGTCCTGTATTGTTATTTGTCGTCACTACCTTCCCGCGTCGGGAGTGGGTCATTTGCGCCCCTGCTGCCTTCCTTGCATGTGGTAGCTGTTTGTCAGGGATTTGTCAATCCATATCTGCCAAGTGACCCTATGTAGGGGTAACAGTCCCTATTCTGCTCTGTGTCAGTGTGTATCATGGTCTCTGTGGACAGGGAACAGTCTCTATTCTGCTCTGTGTCAGTGTGTATCAGGGGTTTTGAGGACAGGTGTCAATCCATATCTGCCAAGTGACCCTATGTAGGGGTAACAGTCCCTATTCTGCTCTGTGTCAGTGTGTATCATGGTCTCTGTGGACAGGGAACAGTCTCTATTCTGCTCTGTTTCAGTGTGTATCAGGGGTTTTGAGGACAGGTGTCAATCCATATCTGCCAAGTTACCCTATGTAGGAGGAACAGTCCCTATTCTGCTCTGTGTCAGTGTGTATCAGGGGCTTTGAGGACGGTGAATAGTCTCTATTCTGCTCTGTGTCAGTGTGTATCATGGTCTCTGTGGACAGGGAACAGTCTCTATTCTGCTCTGTGTCAGTGTGTATCATGGTCTCTGTGGACGGTGAACAGTCTCTATTCTGCTCTGTGTCAGTGTGTATCATGGTCTCTGTGGACAGGGAACAGTCTCTATTCTGCTCTGTGTCAGTGTGTATCATGGTCTCTGTGGACGGTGAACAGTCTCTATTCTGCTCTGTGTCAGTGTGTATCATGGTCTCTGTGGACGGTGAACAGTCTCTATTCTGCTCTGTGTCAGTGTGTATCATGGTCTCTGAGGACAGGGAACAGTCTCTATTCTGCTCTGTGTCAGTGTGTATCAGGGGTTTTGAGGACAGGTGTCAATCCATATCTGCCAAGTGAGCCTATGTAGGGGGAACAGTCCCTATTCTGCTCTGTGTCAGTGTGTATCATGGTCTCTGTGGACAGTGAACAGTCTCTATTCTGCTCTGTGTCAGTGTGTATCATGGTCTCTGTGGACAGGGAACAGTCCCTATTCTGCTCTGTGTCAGTGTGTATCAGGGGTTTTGAGGACAGGTGTCAATCCATATCTGCCAAGTGACCCTATGTAGGAGGAACAGTCCCTATTCTGCTCTGTGTCAGTGTGTATCAGGGGTTTTGAGGACAGGTGTCAATCCATATCTGCCAAGTGACCATATGTAGGGGGAACAGTCTCTATTCTGCTCTGTGTCAGTGTGTATCATGGTCTCTGTGGACGGGGAACAGTCTCTATTCTGCTCTGTGTCAGTGTGTATCATGGTCTCTGTGGACGGGGAACAGTCTCTATTCTGCTCTGTGTCAGTGTGTATCATGGTCTCTGTGGACGGTGAACAGTCTCTATTCTGCTCTGTGTCAGTGTGTATCATGGTCTCTGTGGACAGGGAACAGTCTCTATTCTGCTCTGTGTCAGTGTGTATCAGGGGTTTTGAGGACAGGTGTCAATCCATATCTGCCAAGTGACCCTATGTAGGGGGAACAGTCCCTATTCTGCTCTGTGTCAGTGTGTATCATGGTCTCTGTGGACAGGGAACAGTCTCTATTCTGCTCTGTGTCAGTGTGTATCAGGGGTTTTGAGGACAGGTGTCAATCCATATCTGCCAAGTGACCCTATGTAGGGGGAACAGTCCCTATTCTGCTCTGTGTCAGTGTGTATCAGGGGTTTTGAGGACAGGTGTCAATCCATATCTGCCAAGTGACCCTATGTAGGGGGAACAGTCTCTATTCTGCTCTGTGTCAGTGTGTATCAGGGCTGGGCTTTGAGGACAGGTGTCAATGTTAGGTGATTTCTGCCCTTTATGGATTAAAAGCAGACTCTGCATCAACTGTGCAATTTTCCATGGGAGTTTTGCCATGGATCCCCCTCTGGCATGCCACAGTCCAGGTGTTAGTCCCCTTGAAACAACGTTTCCATCACTATTGTGGCCAGAAAGAGTCCCTGTTGTTTTTAAAATTCGCCTGCCCATTGAAGTCAATGGCGGTTCGCGCGGTTCGCCGGTTCGCGAACATTTGCGGAAGTTCGCGTTCGCCGTTCGCGAACCGAAAATTCCGGGTTCGCGACAACACTATTTTTAGACTTCTTTTATATACAAAGACAAGGAACAGCTATAGGGACTAGGTTTGCCCCTAGTTAGGCAAACCTTTTTATGGCCAATTGGGAGTCAATGGCCATTTGGGGCAAACATGCCTGGAGGGCAAACCTGATCTCCTATTTTAGATATATTGATGATTTTTTGTTTTAATTGAAAGTTTCAGAAGATTCCCTTAAACTATTTTTGAATCACCTTAACAACAATAGTTATGGCATCATTTTAACTTCGGAACACAGTAGAGAATCTACAAATTTTTTAGACTTACAAATTATAATTTTTTTGCATTGTATTAGAATTTCAAGGCTCAAAATTCATCTGTATCACAGTAAATAGAAAATAATAACACAACATATTAACAACAAGTGTATCAGATATTGCAGGTGTCTGTGTGGGGCCAGGAGCATACAATAGAGCAACAGTCATCACTAAGTGCCTATACAAGAGGTTTGGGCCTAGTTTACTTAGACACAGTACACAGTTTGGCTACTCTGAATGCATATATTCATTGAGAACCGTCTTACATCATCCATCACCATTGTGTGTATACACAACAATAACGATCGTAATATGCTGTCTGTCGCCGTTAGGTGTCTATACACTAGCCTCTATCATAATATTGTTCTGTCACCTTTAGTCACATTTTCACTAATATTATTCTTAGGATATTGTCTGACAACTTGGGATGCGTACCCACAAACATAATTTACAATATATCATCTGGCATTGATGTGTACACAAACAGCATTTACCATTGGCCTGGAATGCCTCTATTACAGGTAACAGACAGTGAAACCTGCTGTATATAGACAGCAACTGGTGGTCTAGAGGTACTTAGACACTGATAAACATATGAACAATAAAATATAGAATAAAACAAAGCACAATGTGACTACTGAAATATGTATTTAGCATGTGCATATGGGTGGCGTATCTGGGGTGTGGTATGTGTGGGCACCTCTCAAGGTGATATCCGAGGAATGGAGATGAGTAAAAGTGGGTCCTATTTTAGCTATATGTGTGTACATGTAGGCGTCCCTGTGGGCTTTATTGTGGCTTCACTGGTGCTAGTCAGCTTCTGAGTGCCTGCTTTGCCCTAGTCTCTCCGCCTCTGTTCTGAATCATGTCCCGTTGGACAGGATCAGCATCTGGAAGAATGCTGCTTGGTCATCTGCAGAGGTCAAGGTGTGTGTCTGGTCCCCCTATTGGACCTGCAGTGAGCCATCAGCCCCACACTGAAAATGGATTGTTGCCTCTCGAAGCTGTTTAGCAATTGTTGTTAGCTTCCTCTGCACCACCAGCTCTGCAAAAGTGATGTCACCATAAATAGTCACCGTATGTCTGTCAGGATTACAGTATGATTCAGCACGTAGAATTGTGTAACACAGAGGACTGATAGGTAACGTATACCGGACCTTAGAATGACTGGACTAACGTTCCAAAGAATAGTCAGGAATAGCCAAGGTCAAGGGATACAGAAAGAGACACAACAATAAGGAAAAAGTCAGGGGTCAGGGATGCCAGAAAACAGGGAAGTCAAAAACAATGCCAAAGTCAAATAACCAGAATTAACAGAATCAATAACGCACTCTCGGACAACCACAAGGGAAACCACGACAGGGCACTGAGCAAGAGGAGAACTGGGCCTAAATACCCCGCCTGTGGATCTGGTTGTAACCGGCCTTTGACCCCAAAGGCAGTTACCGGGATCATATTTGCATGATTGCTGCTCAGAACAAACCCTACTGTGGATTGATTGCTGCTTGGTACAACTTTACCTGTCAGGACATTAATGTTGCTCGGCACAACTTTTCCTGTCTAAACAGTAAATTCCATTAATCACATTTTTATAAGCGGATGAATACGTGACAATGTCCCTCAAATTAGATATTGTTTAGGTCTCTTGAGCGTGATAAAAAAGCGTTTCAAACAGCCAGGTCCTTAGTAACGACTATAATGTCCCTGGGTGCATCATCTGGGGCAGCTGTGACTTTCCGGATTTGGAATGCAGAGAGTAGTGTCCCTGGGTCTGTGCTGCCTTTGATGCCTATTGTGGCAAATAGTCTCTGTACATGTGGCAGTAGGTCAACCCCGCCGATGCGTTCCAGGATACCTTGGAGGCGGCATTCCGTTTTTTCTATGCCTTGCTTCCAGCTCCGTGACAGTCTGATTGAACCATTGGACCTGTTGAGTGATTTCTAGCATTTGGGCTTGGGTGGTTTGCAGGGTATGATCCCTGTCCCATTCTCTGGCTTCCATTGCCCTCTTCATCTCTTGGAACGAGTCCTCCTCTGACTCCACGTCCCGATAGTGGGCCTCAACTGATGGTGAGGTGAGGCTCTCCCAGTCATCGCAGGAGCTCTATGAGGCCTCCTCCTCACTGTGCATCTCTGGCGCCATCTTGGTCTGATCCAGTGGTGTAGGCCCTTTAAATAAGAGCCGAATGTTGGGTAATTTGGATGTCTTTGGTAGGAGGAATTTTTTATTCTTCCGCCCCATTTTGGTCTCTGGGGGAAGAGTGGTTGTGGACTCTGATAGGGAGTTGAATCGCACTATCGGGCCGTGTTTGTCCCAATGCTGGAATGGAGATCCACATGCACACGTCTGGTTTAGCTGGTCGGCCCCGCCCCCAACTTACACATTTTTATCCACAATGGTAACATTAACACCAATTTTTTAAAGGTATGCACAAATATTGTAATCAAACAATCCAGCTGCCATCACAAACCATGGCTGGATGGGATCCCTAAAAGCCACAGATTTCGAAGAACAAGCTCTGACACTAAAGAATAAATTCATCAACAAAAACTATCCATTATAAAATTTAAGCAAAACGTTAAAGACTATTATACAAAATGAGAGAAAAGATCTAAACATTGAGAAAAAGTGGTTCCCCTTTCATGCCAGTT
The DNA here is from genome assembly GCF_036172605.1 of Pelobates fuscus. Taxonomy (NCBI): domain Eukaryota; kingdom Metazoa; phylum Chordata; class Amphibia; order Anura; family Pelobatidae; genus Pelobates; species Pelobates fuscus. The sequence continues at coordinate 116,475,506 of NC_086319.1, forward strand.
ATTTTAATTTTAATAATACAAGTTAGATTGTTAAAAAAAATATCAAAAAACATATGGCATATATTAAAACAAGATGAAATTTTAAGAGACTCCATTCCAGACAGACAGTTTTTATAGGTGCCCAAAATATTAGAACTATTCTTACCAAGAACTACACTAAAGATCGTGCCAAAATAATTTATCTTTTTTATTTAAATCAAAAGTTTTTTTTAGATGCATTAGATGTATAGTATGTGAAAGGTAAATCTGCTACTCTGGTGACTCGATCCCTCTGGTCACTATTCTCCAACCCTCAATTGTCAGCTGAATATTCAGGGAAGAATTATGGAAGCGTAATAACGAGACACACACACACAAATTGCTTTCCAAAAGTCTTCTGATTATGTATTCAGAATGTTCTATATTTATACAGTACTTGTCACGAATATTGGTTACAAAAGGATATAAAAAGGTTACAAAAAGGTTACACGAGATACATAAAAGAGGAAGTAGTTTCTGCTGTTACGTTCAATATTCAATAATCTATTCTTACAAAATATCACATGTACAGTGTGGTTAAGCGCATCCTTTTATATAGAAACTGTTATAGGTTGTGACTTCCTTTCAGTTATGTTTTGTAAGCGGTTCTGCAAAAGAGCTTGCTACTACATTTACAAAATAATTCAACTTATACAATACTGACAGATTAATTGTTGAAATTCCTTCATTTCCCCCTCTTTGAGCAATATTTTGCTCATACCCTATTTAAGGAGTCCTGATCAGACAACTAGCCATCTGCCATGGTATATTCAGGATTGCTAGCCAATCCTGCAACTCTTTCATTATGTCTTCGGCCACTATTCCCATAGCATAGGACTAGGCATTTGACCAGTACCATAAACTTATAGATATGTATCAGCATGTTTACCATTGCTTCGGTTATGTGTATACATTTGGAGATATTCATCATAGCAAGCTGGGGATTTTGCAGGAACAGTGTTGCGTGTATGTTTGTAACTGCAGAATACAATAATCTTAAAAATAGCATAAACAAGTAGAGCAAAGACCAGAACCATAACAATAATTATTGCAATATTCTTTAGCCAGTCTAGGATACTGTCAAACTTAAACCAATCTGCCCATGGGTGATCAATACCTGAATTCCTCTTCATTTCTATGGACAGGTCTTCCAACTTCTTTATAGCTAGGGTTACTTTACCATTAGGGCCAGTGTTCTCAGGAATATAGGTACAACAAACACCGGAGTCAAGTAATTTACAGACTCCTCCCTTTTCTGCTAAAATCATATCAAGGGCCATTCTATTCTGGAAAGTCATTTGTGAGGTAGCCTGTAATTGTTCAGCAAGACCTTGTAATGCATCTCGTGTGTAATTTACAAATCTTTGCTGATTATAATATATATGTATATAATTAATCCAGTTAACATTCTTGTTAGCTGTTATAATGGGAAAAAAATGATTCAAATCCTGCTGCCACCTCGTCTCTAGCTTTAAATTCATTAGGGACCCCTCTTGGAATACCAATGGCATCTAGATATATATGTGGGTCGAAACTACCTTGTGGAGATTCCCTTTTCCTTCTTGTGGAATTAGTTACAACCTTGGTTTCAGGGAGAGAGTCGCCAAATACATGGAGGGGCATGATTATTTTAGCTGGGGCACATTCTCCTCTCCAGGGGGTGGGGAGTCTAGAAGGTATTTTCATATTTCCTCATATCCACAGAGCAGAATCCTGAAGAGAAGTTATCAAATGGTTTACCCACCTTACCATCATTAATTCCTTGAAAACAAGAATAATTACCAGGGTATACTGAGACAGCATCATTTAATTTAAACTTGGGTTCACCAATAGGGTGATCCCTCTTCCATTCTCCACATCCTGTAGTATTAACAGTGGTACCTGTAAACAAACTTAGGAAACATTCCCAGTACTCATCAGGGACATGTAAGGGTACGGTTCCTAGATGAGGTCTGGCACTACCACATACATAACAGTTCGACCTGTTATTGGAATGGGCATTATATCTCATCCATTCTAGCCATAGGTTTGTATCTGTATACCCTGTTTCTAGCGCTATGGTATCTTCAAACGTGGGTTCTGCTATGGCCATCATATCACCAAGGGTTTGAATGTGGGGCTTTAGAGGATTAACAAGGGTTTGTCTAGAGGTGAGGAACTCCCATTCTGAAGAGTTCCACATATCTTTTAACTAGAATTTTCCTCGATTACCTCCAATGCCTCCTCTTAAAAAGGTACTGAGAATATAAATACATTGATCTCCGGGACTGGGGTTTTCAATATTTAAGGTAAATTTCACGGAGTGCCCAGTTTGCCCTCTAAGGTACATGTACCTGGCTTTGTTAGGGTCATTCTAGTCAAGAGGGACTTCCCATTCTTATCCTTTTTATCTAATGCATTCTGTGGCTTATAACCCCAATCTGTCCCGGTGTTCCATCCAACTGAGCCCCAATAATCACAATTGTTTCCCCTCTTTGAGCAATATATTGCTCATATTATCGGTTAACATTCTCCCAGGACAGAGAAATTTCCACATTATGGCATTCCCAAGCAATCAGGTGGTCTACAAGAAACAGAAAGTCAGCAGAAAAAAAAGACACTTAATACTTTTGCAGACAGATATATAGAAAATGGATGTTTAAGACAAAATGGAACTTGGGCTTATAGCAAATATATTATTACACAGCTAAGACCTTGCGTCCTATATCTTTTAACCATTTCCCTATTCCAAAGGTCCAGTCAAAACCAGTCATATCCTCACGCAGTTCCTCAAAACATGGGAATCCAGCCTTGGCACACTCAACATATATCATACACTGCGTGCAGAATTATTAGGCAAATGAGTATTTTGACCACATCATCCTCTTTATGCATGTTGTCTTACTCCAAGCTGTATAGGCTCGAAAGCCTACTACCAATTAAGCATATTAGGTGATGTGCATCTCTGTAATGAGAAGGGGTGTGGTCTAATGACATCAACACCCTATATCAGGTGTGCATAATTATTAGGCAACCTCCTTTCCTTTGGCAAAATGGGTCAAAAGAAGGACTTGACAGGCTCAGAAAAGTTAAAAATAGTGAGATATCTTGCAGAGGGATGCAGCACTCTTAAAATTGCAAAGCTTCTGAAGCGTGATCATCGAACAATCAAGCGTTTCATTCAAAATAGTCAACAGGGTCGCAAGAAGCGTGTGGAGGAACCAAGGCGCAAAATAACTGCCCATGAACTGAGAAAAGTCAAGCGTGCAGCTGCCAAGATGCCACTTGCCACCAGTTTGGCCATATTTCAGAGCTGCAACATCACTGGAGTGCCCGAAAGCACAAGGTGTGCAATACTCAGAGACATGGCCAAGGTAAGAAAGGCTGAAAGACGACCACCACTGAACAAGACACACAAGCTGAAACGTCAAGACTGGGCCAAGAAATATCTCAAGACTGATTTTTCTAAGGTTTTATGGACTGATGAAATGAGAGTGAGTCTTGATGGGCCAGATGGATGGATTGGTAAAGGGCAGAGAGCTCCAGTCCGACTCAGACGCCAGCAAGGTGGAGGTGGAGTACTGGTTTGGGCTGGTATCATCAAAGATGAGCTTGTGGGGCCTTTTTGGGTTGAGGATGGAGTCAAGCTCAACTCCCAGTTTCTGGAAGACACCTTCTTCAAGCAGTGGTACAGGAAGAAGTCTACATCCTTCAAGAAAAACATGATTTTCATGCAGGACAATGCTCCATCACACGCGTCCAAGTACTCCACAGCGTGGCTGGCAAGAAAGGGTATAAAAGAAGAAAATCTAATGACATGGCCTCCTTGTTCACCTGATCTGAACCCCATTGAGAACCTGTGGTCCATCATCAAATGTGAGATTTACAAGGAGGGAAAACAGTACACCTCTCTGAACAGTGTCTGGGAGGCTGTGGTTGCTGCTGCACACAATGTTGATGCTGAATAGATCAAAACACTGACAGAATCCATGGATGGCAGGCTTTTGAGTGTCCTTGCAAAGAAAGGTGGCTATATTGGTCACTGATTTGTTTTTGTTATGTTTTTGAATGTCAGAAATGTATATTTGTGAATGTTGAGATGTTATATTGGTTTCACTGGTAAAAATAAATAATTGAAATGGGTATATATTTGTTTTTTGTTAAGTTGCCTAATAATTATGCACAGTAATAGTCACCTGCACACACAGATATCCCCCTAAAATAGCTATAACTAAAAACAAACTAAAAACTACTTCCAAAAATATTCAGCTTTGATATTAATGAGTTTTTTGGGTTCATTGAGAACATGGTTGTTGTTCAATAATAAAATTAATCCTCAAAAATACAACTTGCCTAATAATTCTGCACTCCCTGTATATCAAAAACACACATAGTACATTCATCCCTGGGTCAGCTAACACTTCCTCTCTCTCTCTGGCTAACTCTACAAAAATAAAAATAAAAATAGTTCAATAGTTCAGCATAGTTCAGAAAAATAGAATAAGTCTTTCACAGAGTATAAAGAAATCAGTTTAGACACCAGACATTTTGTTCCATAAAAATGGCTAAGGTTAGCAATATGGCTGACAACAAGACAATGTCAGCTTCCTCGTAGTTCTTCTTTTGTTTGCTGGATTTTCACCACAATGCTCTGTCCAACACCCCAATGGTTGAAAGGGTTATTACAGAACCAGCGGTATTAGACAGCACTGCACCTTAAGGACTTTCCAGGTTCTTGCGTGCAAAGTTTATGTCCTCATAAATAAGTATCTCAGTTTCTTCGGCCTGCATGGATAATGACCAAACAGATGTAATGGCAAAATACTTATTGCATGGTCAGCCAGAGAGATTGGTGTGTAGTCCCAGAAATCAGGTGGCACAAACACTCCAGGACGGTCTCTACAATCATACAAACACAAGGATCAATACCACATCAATTAATTAATTACCTAGGCTAAAACTTAAATTAGAGATTAAGGTTAAACCCTTAATTTGTGTAAAATGTACTTCTCTTATATTTGCTTATATTTTATGCAATCTGTCTTCTATGAAGTTTTACATAATACCCCTTTGGAATGCCTTTGTACGGATGAGAGAAGCGCTCACTCTATAGAAATGCTTGTTAGGATGAATATTAAAAAAATAACATATACATATGGGGATAATTCCCAATAAAACTATGTTCCTAAACTTGAACCTTGATTTGATACTCAAAATTAATTATTTTAATAATCCCGAATAATTTAATACTCTTGGATTAACACCTAAAACTATATAAAATATTAAAAACATGAACCATCTGTGTATTAGGCTGGGGTTGTTGGGTGTGGATATAGGTTAGAAGCTGTGGTTGGTATTGAGGAATCTGTGGGCTTGGGTTTGGGCACTAATTTTTCCAGTGACCCTGCTATCCACAATTAGAACAGTGTGTTCCACCAATGCTGAAGTTGCTACCTCTACAAAAGTTAGACCCTTTGACCAAATCCTCTACCTCTGCCTTTCTTCCATATGCAGGATGGGATTACCTAACTCACACCCCTCTTTGTGTACCACACAGATATAATATTAATACGCTTTTAAAGGTTGAATGGATAGTTAAATTGTGTATATAAAGCAAGGTTGTCTAGGGGTATATATATCGACAATGAAAGCATAGCCTTCATATAGGGCTTGCAATACTGACAGTCTGTGTCATGAGCGTAATGCAGACATGCAGTTAGGTACTTTTCCATTGTTATAATATATTGAAAACACTAAGACCTTGCAAATTTTTAAAACGCATATTGCTTCCTGTACCTGGTGCCGTGCAAGAATGTAGTTGGGACATATTTCTAATTGAGTATCAAAAGTCTAACCACAAAACTAAATGTTATACGCTTATCAAGAAAACAAGTTTTAACCCGTTAGTGCATACTTTGGATAGCCTCTTTGCATAATTTGGCACCTAGTGAGATTATTATATTATTTATGAATCCTCTTCTGGATCTGCAAAATGCTTTCAATTTACCCATACAAATATAATACAGTAGTTTAGGAGATTAAAATTACCTCACTTATAAATTTCAGAAATTGTCTAATCTCTATTAAAAATACCATGTTATTATTACCCCATAATCAATGAGGCATACTAGATGAATCTTACTTTGACACAAACAATGCAATATACTTTAAAAATAGAGTTAACTCTGAGCTGGACAATACTCCCCTCTTAGAACTCCTTTATGAGGGAGACACATCTTGTCCATTCAATCCTTTTTATCAGTAAAAGAATGACTTTCAGGATTAATCAATTTGCAAATGGAAACATGGACCCACGATTTGAACAGCAGAAGTTTGCGGGGCCCCTTTCACGTGGGATGTAACAAGCGCTTTTCTTGCTCCAGGAGCGATAGCAAACAATTGTTTCATTCTAGCCGGCTGGACAGCATTTCACCTTTTGTAAAAACACTAAATGCTTACGTTAATGATATGCAAATCACTCTGCTAGTTAAACTCCTACACAATGGATAATAAAATACATAAAACACATAACACACCAATTAATTTCAAACCATAGAACTCATACTCAGCATCCAATGTAATATTACGTGTCATCTCACAAAACAGACATCTCACAAAACAGACATCTCACAAAACAGACATCTCACAAAACAGACATCTCACAAAACAGACGTAGTAGAAACACATAATGGATACCCAGCAGATGCCATTACAGAAAACACATTCATTGCACGCAACTACAAACTCTGTGTCCCTCCTAGGAAACACGGGTAGACACAATATGAAAGCAGTCTTCTCCCATATAGCTATATCATCTCCCATCCATTCCCATATAGCTATATCAGACCACAACACAGAGCCTCTCTGAGCTGATAGAACTATTCTTGGCCAAAACATTAGTATTCAACATCTAATAAAACAGTTATTTGCTAGGTTATATGGCTGGCATTCTTATCAGTATCACTAGACTGAGACAAACTGATTCAAATATAATTTAAAACAACACAGCAAGATATAAATTAAACCACTTTCCAGTTAAGCTGCACACTTCACACATTATCACAGTCACCATTTACACAGAATAAACAGTTAACAGCTGTACTCAGAACATATTATTGTAAGGTATACCAATTTTAGTTTGTATTAGATTTATTTTAGGGATTCTTATTGTAATGCTTACATGGATTTATATGAAACACAACTGCAGATAACTCAGGAATTAGATTAATTACTAGGATAGTAGAGAATAGTACAGGTACTGTATCTTTAATTACGAGGAGGTTTGTTAAACGGAGTAAGCAGCTTCTGATATGCATGCAGTATAGCAGAAAGGAAATTGCCAGTCCATGGAATCAAAGCAAATTAAGATTTGTAAGTTGCAGCAGGTAATAGTTAGTTTGGAGTTATAGAAGTAAGCAGACTTGCAAGCAGGCAGAATCCAATTACGGTTGAAATTGTTACTTAGCTTTTTAATGGTGGTAGTTCAGGTTTGCCTAAGTTCTCCTCCAGGGAGGATAGGGGATTTAGCAGGAAGAGAAGGTCCTTTTACATTCCGTGGTCGAGGTGAGGAGAGAGTGGGTCAACAGGTTCCAGTCCAGGTTCGATACACATAAAGGGAAGAAGATTCTTGCTAGCCGGTTTTGAGATTCGCGGTAAAGCTTTTCAATAATCCAGCGTTTTGAATCTGGTGCGGTCTCCCTATGTAGCGTGGGGAGACCGCGTCAGGGAAGGGGGTGTGGCCAAGCTCCGTCTACCCGGAAGTGTCAGGGTAGCGGTAATGCCGGCAGTTAGGACATGACACTTATGTATACATGTTTTTCTTAATTAACGTCATTGCTTTAATCTACTATAGTATTGTATATAAAGAAAGGATCCATTTATATAGCGCGCTCATAACTCAAATATTTGTATGAAACTTCCATTAACTAATCTGAGATGATACTGCATCAACTTAAATCTTCTAGAAATTGAGCAAACATCTGGACCAGATTATACAGACATGGTTTCACCCGAATCTTTCAGAACTCTCAGAGACTTAAAAATGTATACTATACCATGTTAAAAGGCATGGCAAACCTTAGACCGGTCAGTCTCCAAGAGCCTTAGTAGCACAGGTAGAAACCTTTGTCCATGATCTCTGATTCAGGATATATACCACAATTTAAAACAACACATATAATGTGAGACATAAAAAATCATATTTACAGTATGGATCCTTTGCAACAAACACACAGGGCAGAGAAGATGTGCTGATTGGTGTTCTGTACAATTAATCCCATATGGGGAATTAACTTTCAAATACTAATGAAGTGACTTTTTGTCTCAGTATAAAAATACTGAGCTTATCATGCAAATAATGCAACACATTTACACTAACCCACTCTCATAGAAAGTGTAGTGGGCTTATAGTAGTAAAATAACTTACAATAAAACAGAGTAATAAGCTTATACTTCTATGTGACAGAAAGAATAAAGCAAAAAGAGTTTAACTATTTCATATCCTTACAGTCAGCACTAATGATTATAAACCTTATCTAAGCATAAAATACATATGAACAAGAAATGTTAACTACTTCATATTCTTGCATGGCTATTTCCCATTCCTAGGACAAATCTTTCAAACACTTATTCACACTCACAACCACCACAAGATTTAACTAATGCCAATTAGAGGGTGGACAAGGTGAACCTATTTGTCTGTGTACACTTTTTCTTTTATCCTAGTATATTCACTTATATACTTAATCCTATGTCTATTTACTTATAGACACCTTAGTCTATTACTGTCAAGTTCTCTTACTAGACCTATCTAGTTCACTTACTAGAAATATAGTCTATTACTGTCTAGTTCTCTTACTAGACCTATCTAGTTCACTTACTAGAAATATATGTATCCTGTCTAGTTCCCTTACTAGACTATTTAACGGGACCTTACGTAAACTGAGTCACAAAAAACACATATACTAAATAACCTTTCCTAAAATGATGTAGGCTTACAAAACCATGGGGATCATAGATTCAGGGCGTCAAGATAGACACAAGGAATTACTACTCACCGCAATGGTTTGGCTACAATCCCACTTACTAACACCAAGCTGAAAGGTAAATCTGCTACTCTGGTGACTCGATTCCTCTGGTCACTTTTCTCCAACCCTCAATTGTCAGCTGAATATTCAGGGAAGAATTATGGAAGCGTAATAACGAGACACACACACAAATTGCTTTCCAAAAGTCTTCTGACAATGTATTCAGAATGTTCTATATTTATACAGTACTTGTCACGAATATTGGTTACAAAAGGTTATACAAAGGTTACAAAAAGGTTACACGAGATACATAAAAGAGGAAGTAGTTTCTGCTGTTACGTTCAATATTCAATAATCTATTCTTACAAAATATGACATGTACATTGTGTTTAAGCGCATCCTTTTACATAGAAACTGTTATAGCTTGTGACTTCCTTTCAGTTATGTTTTGTAAGCGGTTCTGCAAAAGAGCTTGCTACTACATTTACAAAAGAATTCAACTTATACAATACTGACAGATTAATTGTTTAAATTCCTTCAGTATGCAAAACAACAAACTCAAGCATTAAATCAAAAAACTACTTACTTCACATCTAATAACAACAAAAATTGCTATTCCATCAAAGATCTTATCTGTTGCAATACCAAAAATGTCATATACCTATTGGAGTGTAGTGATGTACAGAACTGTTCGCTGGCGAATAGTTCCTGTCGAACATAGCGTGTTCGCGTTCGCCACGGCGGGCGAACACATGCGCGGTTCGATCCGCCCTCTATTCGTCATCATTGACTAAACTTTGACCCTGTGCCTCACAGTCAGCAGACACATTCCAGCCAATCAGCAACAGACCCTCCCACCTCCTGTACTGCATCCATTTTAGATTCATTCTGAAGCTGCATTCTTAGATAGAGGAGGGAAAGTGTAGCTGCTGCTCATTTGATAGGGAAATGTATAGCTAGGCTAGTGTATCCAGTGTCCACTACAGTCCTGAAGGACTCATCTGATCTCTGCTGTAAGGACAGCACCCCAAAAAGCCCTTTTTAGGGCTAGAACATCAGTTTGCTTTTTTTTTTGTGTAATCTAATTGCAGTTGCCTGCCTGCCTGCCAGCTTCTGTGTCAGGCTCACAGTGGATACTGTGCCCACTTGCCCAGTGCCACCACTCATATCTGGTGTCACAATAGCTTGCATTTAAAAACAAAAAATATATATATATTTTTTTAAAAAACATTGTTTCACTGTAATAGATTAATTAGCAGTTAGTTGTCTGCAAGCGTCTGTGTGTCTGGCCAACAGCGAGTACTCTGCAGTGCACAGTGCCACTCATATCTGGTGGTACAATAGCGTGCATTTAAAAACCCCAAAACTAGATTGAATAGCAGTTAGTTGTCTGCAAGCAAAAAAGAAGAAAGGAAACCGCGCCTTAAATATAAAGAAATATATAGATATACAAAATGTATACGTACACAATGGTCGGAGTAGTGGTCTCTAATACAATTTGACCTCAAAAAGAAAAGAGCATACAAGATAATAGTGCAATATGTCAAATATAATGAGTATGTGGATGATAAATGGAGGTAATTTTCACTCACATTTCCCAGAGCTAACTAAGAGCTCTGCTGTTAATACACGTGGACGGAACAATCCCCGTCTAAGGATATATGTGAAGCAGTAGATGTCTTGGTCGTCTCAGATGGAGTGATATGTGGAGAGACAGAGGAATCCAAATAGTGCAATATGTACTGGTAAAATAAGTGAATAAAATAATATGAATTCAGTACTCACATTTGCTAGAGCAGAACTTGCTCTAGTTTCTATAGCATTGGTGGTATAGTCCCCACCAAGGAGCAGGATGGTAACCAGGAGGTAAAAAATAAAATTCAAATATATATAAACAAAGGGTAGAATTTATTTTTAAAAAAGAAATAAAATAATTAGAAATACTGTATAAAAAGTCTTTCCAAAATCCACTTTATGTGTTTCGCCTGTCAAAAGGCTTCTTCAGAAGTGTGGATGATGTCCTTGAAAAGTCAGTTTATATAGGAGATTCTTAAATGTTGATTCCGTCCTGGTGTGTGTTGATTGGAGTTTCCTGCTTCCTGTAACCATCGGTGAACCGCACGCGTCACACCGGAAGTGACGCGGCATTGAGTCACCGTGGTTTCGTATGTGTTCCACGAGTGGAACGCAAACGCTACAAGAATAGTAGCATTGCGTTACGGTAGAGCAAAGTGATAGAAAAAATATGGTAAAACATATATAGATAAAAGACCGTGGTAGTTATGTTACTATTTGGTCGTGATGAAAAATGCTAGAAGTGTCGCACCGGAAATGACGTGGTGCAGTGGGGACGTGAATGACTATGCGTTCCACGTATGGAACGCAAATATCGTTACCATAGTCATAAGTGTAAATATTAAATGGAATATAGAGAATAAGTAATGAACACAAATATAAGTAGTAAATACCTGGGAGAGTACTGGAATAGGCATAATGGTAATGAGGCAAGTAATATAAAAAAAAAAAACATAATAACAATTTGGGGTATACAACTGAGAAATTCTCAGTTGTATACCCCAAATTTTTATTATGTTTTTTTAATATCGTTACCATAGTCATAAGTGTAAATATTAAATGGAATATAGAGAATAAGTAATGAACACAAATATAAGTAGTAAATACCTGGGAGAGTACTGGAATAGGGATAATGGTAATGAGGCAAATAGAATGCCGTCATTGCAGAGCTCAGCAGTGTGGCATTTTTTTGTGTGTCTGCCTCTGACAACAGCGATGCCATTTGCAACCTGTGCCAAAACAAACTGAGTCGTGGGAAGTCCCACACCCACCTAGGTACAACTGCTTTGCATAGGCACATGATCACACATCACAAACGCCTATGGGATCAACACATGAGTACAAGCAGCACACAAACTCAAAGCCACCATCCTCCTCCTGGTCCAGCATCTTCAGCCACGTCAACCACTGCTGTCCTCCTTGCCACCTCTCAACCATCCGCCACTCCGTCTCTCACCTTGAGCAGTTCCCGCTCATCTGCCCACAGTCAGGTGTCTGTCAAGGGCATGTTTGAGCGTAAGAAGCCAATGTCAGAAAGTCACCCCCTTGCCCAGCGTCTGACAGCTGGCTTGTCTGAACTATTAGCCCACCAGCTTTTACCATACAAGCTGGTGGAGTCTGAGGCGTTCAAAAAATTTGTAGCTATTGGGACACCGCAGTGGAAGGTACCCGGACTAAATTTCTTTTCACAAAAGGCAATCCCCAACCTGTACTCGATTGTGCAAAAGGAAGTAATGGCATGTCTGGCACACAGTGTTGCGGCAAGGGTCCATCTGACCACTGATACCTGGTCTGCAAAGCATGGTCAGGGCAGGTATATCACCTGCTGACGGCTGCCAATTATGGAATGCGTGGCTCTGCAGAGGAGTTGGTGACACCGCCACGACTTGCAGGCAGGCCTGCTGCCACCTCCTCTTCTCCTCCTACTCCATCCTCTTCCATAACCTCCTCGGCTGAGTCCTCTGCTGCTGCTGCATCTTGCTCCACATCAACGGCACCCCCCAGCTCCCCAGGTACTATTCCACATCCCGGATATGGCAGTGTCACGCCGTCTTGGGTTTGACTTGCTTGAAAGCAGAGAGTCACACCGGACAAGCACTCCTGTCCGCCCTGAACGCACAGGTGGAAAAGTGGCTGACTCCGCAGCAACTGGATATTGGCAAAGTGATTTGTGACAACGGAACAAATTTGTTGGCGGCATTGAAGTTGGGCAAGTTGACACATGTGCCGTGCATGGTACATGTGTGTAATCTGATCGTACAACGCTTTGTGCATAAGTACACAGGCTTACAGGACGTCCTGAAGCATGCCAGGAAGGTGTGTGGCCATTTCAGGTGTTCCTACACGGCCATGGCACACTTTGCAGATATCCAGCGACGAAACAACATGCCAGTGAGGCGCTTGATTTGCAACAGCCCGACACGTTGGAATTCAACACTCCTAATGTTCGACCGCCTGCTCCAACAAGAAAAAGCCGTTAATGAATATTTGTATGACCGGGGTGCTAGGACAGCCTCTGGGGAGCTGGGATTTTTTTTGCCACATTACTGGACGCTCATGCGCAATGCCTGTAGGCTCATGCGTCCTTTTGACGATGTGACAAACCTAGTCAGTTGCACCGAAGGCACCATCAGCGACATCATACCATTTGTTTTCTTCCTGGAGCGTGCCCTGCGAAGAGTGCTGGATCAGGCCGTAGATGAGCGTGAAGAGGAAGAGTTGTGGTCACCATCACCACCAGAAACAGCCTTATCAGCATCGCTTGCTAGATCCTGCGGCAACGCTGGAAGAGGATTGTGAGGAAGAGGACTCAGAGGAGGAATGTGGCTTTGAGGAGGAGGAAGAAGACCAACCACAACAGGCATCCCAGGGTGCTCATTGTCACCTATCTGGTACCCGTGGTGTTGTATGTGGCTGGGGGGAAGAACATACCTTCATTGAGATCATTGAGGAGGAGGAACGGGAAATGAGTAGCTCGGCATCCAACCTTGTGCAAATGGGGTCTTTCATGCTGTCGTGCCTGTTGAGGGACCCTCGTATAGAAAGGCTGAAGGAGAATGACCTGTACTGGTTGTCCACGCTACTAGACCCCCGGTATAAGCAGAAAGTGGCTGAAATGTTACCAAATTACAACAAGTCGGAAAGGATGCAGCATTTGCAAAATACATTTAAAGGTATGCTTTACACAGCGTATAAGGGTGATGTCACAGCACAACGGGAATCTAACAGGGGAAGAGGTGAAAGTAATCCTCCTCCTCCCACAACCACGCCGGCAAGGACAGGACGCCTTAAAGATGTGTTGTTGATGGAGGACATGCAGAGCTTTTTAAGTCCTACGCATCGCCACAGCCCTTTGGGATCCACCCTCAGAGAACGACTCAACTGACAGGTAGCAGACTACCTCGCCTTAACTGCAGATATCGACACTCTGAGGAGCGATGAACCCCTTGACTACTGGGTGTGCAGGCTTGACCTGTGGCCTGAGCTATCCCAATTTGCGATAGAACTTCTGGCCTGCCCCGCTTCAAGTGTCCTGTCAGAAAGGACCTTCAGTGCAGCAGGAGGTATTGTCACTGAGAAGAGAAGTCGCCTAGGTCAAAAAAGTCTAGATTACCTCACCTTTATTAAGATGAATGAGGGATGGATCCCGAAGGGATGAGATGAGCTGCCTTGGGCTAAAAATGGTCCACATGCTGCTGTATTTTAGCTCTGAATGCCGGTTGACTTGCGTGACTTATCTGCCACCAACTAGGGTTCAAGCCGTAATGTTTTAGGGCACTTTCTGCCTGGGAAACAAACATCAATTTTCAGGGCGCTGCTACAGCAGCGGTTGCAACAATACCTAATTTTTCAGGCATGTGTACATTCCTAATTTTTCGGCCCTCTGGTGCTGCACTGTGGCTTCAAAAACCAAACCAAAAAAAAAGGCAATTAACAGGGATTAAACTGATAGGAATAGTACTACTTAACACACCACTCCTATCTGGTGGCACATTAGATTGCACGCGTAGTGCCCCAAATTTGAAGTAGGAGGACCGACCAAGCATCTTTTTCCATCTTCCGGTTCCTAAAATCGATGCCATATACACGTCCCCTGATAGGGCGCCAGCTCGTTATTCTCTTTGGCGCCAGCTCGTTATTCTCGTTTTCACTTCACTAGGGACACTTTACTGCACTATGGGCACTTAGACCCACTCTTTGTCTTGCACAGTGTTATTCCTAGCCAGCATCTGTGATGGGAAATCAGGCAGTCATCTAAACATTTAGATTGAGCTTTAGCTTAGAACACCCTTGAAGGTGTTTAAGGAGATTAGGGATATTTTAGAGGATTCTTCTTAGACCTCTCTGAGTCTTTATAGCCCTTCTACCTTTCCAGCATTTCTGGAAACTAGCTAAGAGAAAGGGTCGCTGTGTGTCTGTGATACATTTAACTTTATATCACCTTATTGACACTTTTTATGACAGCATCACTCCAATCTCCATACTCTCTGCCTATACCCATCTATTTAGAGGGAATTTCCTTGCCCCTGGCAATATTATATAATAGGTAATAGTATTACCATTATTACACAATTAGCCACTATAGGGGAATGAGTATAGTATCCCTTTGTTATTTATAAATGATACAATAAAGACTTTTGTCCATTACTCAATTTACTTTAACAAAGGGTACTAACCACGGTATTAGGAAGCATTACTCTGCTTTCCCTTTCTCCCTCTATTATACACCTATGCTCACTAGGATTTGTAGGTATCACTTTATTATAGTTGTCTAACCTTTTCCTATGCCAGTTTTAGATCTCCTTCTTGGGAGATTTTTTTTTTTTTTCAGTTTATTAGCATACCTGGGTACAAGTCCTCGGTGGGGCTGGCACCACCACCTGACCACATTTCCTCGTTTCTTCCACTCATACTGCTTTTTCCATCTTTGAAGGGGTTTGGCGAAACAAGGAAATAGTCCTCTACTCGTAACAGGGATTAAACTGATAAGAATAGTACTACTTAACACACCTTATAATAACACAGAGAGAGACAATGCAGAGAGAGGAGTCTGAAGAAGAGGAGTCAGAGGAGGAATGTGGCTTTGAGGGGGTGGAAGACCAAACACAGCAGGCGTCCCAGGGGGCTTGTTGTCACCTTTCGGGGACCCTTGGTGTTGAACGTGGCTGGGTGGAGGAAGAGACCTTCAATGACATCAGTGAGGACAAGGAACGGACATGGCTAGCTTGGTATCCAACCTTGTGAAAATGGGGAGTTTACGGTTGTGCAAATGGACTGTTTGCGGTTGTTTGCAGTGCGTTAAACGGGGAGTTTGGTCTGTCACTGTGAAGCGGGGGTAACCCTTACACTACCTGATCGATACAACATCATACAGTAGGTCCCGCCTCATTCGTTTTATGGCCCCCACCCATCGCTCACGGGTGGGGGCAGGCAGGAGGACAGTAGGTCCCCCCATTGTGATTTATGGCCCCCACCCACCGCGCAGGGGTGGGGGCCGGGGGGAGGACAGTAGGTTCCCCCCTTATCCTTATTTACTGAATATTCCCCTGTATAACAATGTTTGGCATTTAGTGAATATTCCCTATTCTGCTCTGTGTCAGTGTGTTTCAGGGTCTCTGAGGACAGGTGTCAATCCATATCTGCCAAGTGACCCTTTGTAGGAGGAACAGTCCCTATTCTGTTCTGTGTCAGTGTGTATCAGGGTCCCTGAGGACAGGTGTCAATCCATATCTGCCAAGTGACCCTATGTAGGGGGAACAGTCCCTATTCTGCTCTGTGTCAGTGTGTATCAGGGTCTCTGAGGACAGGTGTCAATCCATATCTGCCAAGTGACCCTATGTAGGGGGAACAGTCCCTATTATGCTCTGTGTCTGTGTGTATCAGGGTCTCTGAGGACAGGTGTCAATCCATATCTGCCAAGTGACCCTATGCAGGAGCAACAGTCCCTAGTCTGCTCTGTGTCAGTGTGTATCAGGGTCCCTGAGGACAGGTGTCAATCCATATCTGCCAAGTGACCCTATGCAGGAGGAACAGTCCCTATTCTGCTCTGTGTCAGTTTGTATCAGGGTCTCTGAGGACAGGTGTCAGTCCATATGTCAAGGTGTCAATATGTCATATGTCAGGTGTCAATCCATATCCATTGTGATTTAGGAATATTAGGTTATTTATGCCCTTTATGGATTAAAACCAGACTCTGCATCAACTGTGTAATTTTCCATGGGAGTTTTGCCATGGATCCCCCTCCGGCATGCCACAGTCCAGGTGTTAGTCCCCTTGAAACAACTTTCCCATCACTATTGTGGCCAGAAAGAGTCCCTGTGGGTTTTAAAATTCGCCTGCCCATTGAAGTCTATGGCAGTTCGCCCGGTTCGCCAGTTCGCGAACGTTTGTGGAAGTTCGCGTTCGCAAATCTTATGTTTGCGACATCACTATTGGAGTGCCCATGTGGCCTCCAATATGTAGGGACAACCTCCAGATGTCTAAAAATTAGACTGGCAGAGCACTGCAGTAACATCACCAAAGGATACAATAATCATTCTGTATCAAAGTACTTTTTGCAACACACCAAAACAAATCCTAAATATTAAAAATGTGTAGGCTGAAATGTCGATTTTAGATCTTATAGTCTTATAAAAGTATCTTACAGCTTTTTTTTTTTTTTAACAAATATTGTATTTGTACAATATTTAGCCTTCAAAAAGATATATCTGAAAACATAAGTTCAAATACAACTTTTGCAAACAGTGTTATACCCTGCACTAAAAAAAACAGAAGTGTGAAATGCAACTAATGTGGTTGAAGAGACACAGAGTGGGGCTTAGGGGGGAGAAAGAGACACACAGAGGGGCTGGGATCAAAAAAGAGACAAACATAGGGCTGGTGCATGAGACATACAGCAGGAATGGGTGGAGAACGAAACACATGGGGGGCTGTGGAAACTTTAAAAAAATCAGAGGTTTTGGGAGGACAGAGACACACAGAGGGGCTTAGAAAGGGGAGACAAATGGGCTGGGGCTAAAAGAAACAAAAAGGGCTGGGGGTAAGAGACAGAGGAGGATAAAAAGAGACACACAAAGGGAGGTTGTAAGAGACACAAGGGGGTTGTAAGAGATGCAAAAGATTGGTAAGGCACAAACGGCAATATATATATATATATATATATATATATATATATATACACACATGTATATTAATGTGTGCATTATTAATATATAGTGATTTACTGAACTGTTCGCTGGCGAATAGTTTCTGGCGAACATAGCGTGTTCGGTTCGATCCGCCCACTATTCGTCATCATTGAGCAAACTACAGTCCTGAAGGACTCATCTGATCTCTGCTGTAAGAACAGCACCCCAAAAATCCCATTTTAGGGCTAGAACATCAGTCTGATTTTTTTTTTGTGTAATGTAATTGCAGTTGCCTGCCTGCCAGCTTCTGTGTCAGGCTCACAGTGGATACTGTGCCCACTTGCCCAGTGCCACCACTCATAGCTGGTGTCACAATAGCTTAAGCTTGACATTTAAAAAGACAAAAAAAAATGTCACTGTAATAGATTGAATAGCAGTTAGTTGTCTGCCAGCTTCTGTGTCAGGCTCACAGTGGATACTGTGCCCACTTGCCCAGTGCCACCACTCATATCTGGTGACACAATAGCTTAAGCTTGACATTTAAAAACAAAAACATTTTTTTCACTGTAATAGATTGAATAGCAGTTAGTTGTCTGCCAGCTTCTGTGTCAGGCTCACAGTGGATACTGTGCCCACTTGCCCAGTGCCACCACTCATATCTGGTGTCACAATAGCTTAAGCTTGCATTTAAAAACAAAAAAAATGTTTTCACTGTAATAGATTGAATAGCAGTTAGTTGTCTGCAAGCGTCTGGGTGTCAGGCCTTCAGCATATACTCTGCCAAACTCTGCAAGTGCACTTTGCCACTCATATCTGGTGTGACTATAGCGTGCCTTTAAAAAGAAAAAATGTTTTTCACTGTAAGCTAATAGCAGTCAGTGTCCTTAAAGCGGTTTTCAGACCTTCAGCGTGTACTCTGCCAACCTCTGCCAGTCCACTTTGCCACTCATATCTGGTGTCACAATAGCGTGCATTTAAAAACAAAAAAACGTTTTCACTGTTATAGATTGAATAGCAGTTAGTTGTCTTCAAGCGGCTGTCAGGCCTTCAGCGTGTACTCTGCCAACCTCTGCAAGTGCACTTTGCCACTCATATCTGGTGTGACTATTGCATGCCTTTAAAAAGAAAAAACGTTTTTCACTGTAAGCTAATAGCAGTCAGTGTCCTTCAAGCTGGTGTGTAAGGCCTTCAGCGTGTACTCTGCCAACCTCTGCCAGTCCACTTTGCCACTCATATCAGGTGTGACAATAGCGTGCCTTTAAAAAGAAAGAACGTTTTTCACTGTAAGCTAATAGCAGTCAGTGTCCTTCAAGCTGGTGTGTCAGGCCTTCAGCGTGTACTCTGACAACCTCTGCCAGTCCACTTTGCCACTCATATCAGGTGTAACAATAGCGTGCCTTTAAAAAGAAAAAACGTCTTTCACTGTAAGCTAATAGCAGTCAGTGTCCTTCAAGTTGGTGTCAGGCTTTCAGCGTGTACTCTGCCAACCTCTGCAAGTGCACTTTGCCACTCATATCTGGTGTCACAATAGCGTGCATTTAAAAACAAAGAACTTTTTTCACTGTTATAGATTGAATAGCAGTTACTTGTCTTCAAGTGGGTGTGTCAGACCTTCAGCGTGTACTCTGCCAACCTCTGCCAGTCCACTTTGCCACTCATATCAGGTGTGACAATAGCGTGCATTCAGAGCCGGACTGGCCCACCGGGATACCGGGGAATTTCCCAGTGGGCCGGTGGACTTGGGGCCGGCAGTGCAGCATTTGACACATGTTTCCCTCCTGTGAGGTTTTGTTTGGAGGCTGGGGCAGACAATAACCGAGGTGCCTGCTACACAGTCAGAGGTGGCAGCCAGCTGCAGCAGGGAGTGAGAGTCTCTCTTACATTGCCAGCTCTTCTGCACGGCCTGTCTGGTAAGGATCCAGCCCCTGCACTGGAGCTCCGCCCACCAGCCTCAGCCTGGTAAACTTTCACACAGGAAGAGGAAGCACCTCATGAAGGATCCTCACACTGAACTTAGAATCCACACTGCCAGGGACAGGTAAATGTAAGATTGATACTGAAACAGAGAGAGAGAGAGAGAGAGAGAGATAGAGAGAGAGAGAGAGTGTGTGTGTGTGTGTGTGTGTGTGTGTGAGAGAGAGAGCGAGAGAGCGTGAGAGAGAGTGTGTGTGAGGGAGAGTGTGTGTGTGTGAGAGAGAGAGAGTGTGTGACTGAGAGAGAGAGAGTGTGTGTGAGAGAGAGAGTGTGTGTGTGTGTGTGTGTGTGTGAGAGAGAGAGAGTGTGTGAGAAAGAGAGTGTGTGTGAGAGAGTGTGTGTGAGAGACAGAGAGTGTGTGAGAGACAGAGAGTGTGTGTGAGAGAGAGTGTGTGAGAGAGAGAGTGTGTGAGAGAGAGAGTGTGTGTGAGAGAGTGTGAGAGTGAGAGAGAGTGTGTGAGAGAGAGTGTGTGTGAGAGAGAGTGTGTGTGAGAGAGAGAGTGCGTGAGAGAGAGAGTGTGAGAGTGAGAGAGTGTGTGAGAGAGTGTGAGAGAGAGAGAGTGTGTGAGAGAGAGTGTGTGTGTGAGAGAGAGTGTGTGTGTGAGAGAGAGTGTGTGTGTGAGAGAGAGAGAGTGCGTGAGAGAGAGAGTGTGAGAGTGAGAGAGTGTGTGAGAGTGAGAGAGTGTGTGAGAGAGAGTGTGTGTGTGAGAGAGAGAGTGCGTGAGAGAGAGAGTGTGAGAGTGAGAGAGAGAGTGAGAGAGAGAGAGTGTGAGAGTAAAAGAGAGAGTGAAAGAGATAGTGTGTGAGAGAGAGTGATAGTGTGAGAGAGAGAGTGATAGTGTGAGAGAGAGAGTGATAGTGTGAGAGAGAGAGTGATAGTGTGTGAGAGAGAGAGTGATAGTGTGTGTGAGAGAGAGAGTGATAGTGTGAGAGAGAGAGTGATAGTGTGTGTGAGAGAGTGTGTGAGAGACAGAGAGTGTGTGTGAGAGAGAACATGTCTGTAGTGTGCAACTGTTTGTCAGTGTGCATGTGGCTATCAGTGAGCTTGTAGTGTGTATCAGTGAGCTTGTAGTGTGCTTGTGGCTATCAGTGAGCTTGTAGTGTGCATGTGGCTATCAGTGAGCTTGTAGTGTGCATGTGTTTATCAGTGAGCTTGTAGTGTGCATGTGTTTATCAGTGAGCTTGTAGTGTGTATCAGTGAGCTTGTAGTAAGCTTGTGTGTATCAGTGTGCTTGTGTGTGTGTGTGTCAGTGAGCTCGTAGTGTGCTTGTGTGTGAGTGAACTTGTAGTGAGCTTGTGTTTGTCAGTGAGCTGCACGGACCGGCGCGGAGGAGGAGGGAGCTGACAGGAGCTGCAGGAGAGGTAAGTGCTCTCTGCCAGCCCGCCTCCCCCCTCCACTGAACTGCCAATGCCACTGGACCACCAGGGAAGGAGAGCCCCCCCTCCCTGGCATGTATCAAGCAGGGAGGGGGGACGAAAAAAAAAATAATAATAAAAATAATAATAAAAATAAATAAATAATATTATAACAAAAAAATAATTAAAATAATAATAATAAAAAAATATTAAAAATGCCCACCCCCCACCAAGGCTCTGCAACACACACTGCACTCATACACACACACACACACACACACACACACACACTGCATTCATACACACTGCATTCATACACACACACTGCACTCATACACACACACACACACACACACACCCACTGCATTCATACACACACACTGCACTCATACACACACTGCACTCATACACACACTGCATTCATACACACACACACTGCACTCATACACACACACTGCACTCATACACACACACTGCATTCATACATACACACTGCACTCATACACACACTGCACTCATACGCACACTGCACTCATACACACACACTGCACTCATACATACACACTGCACTCATACATACACACTGCACTCATACACACTGCACTCATACACACTGCACTCATACACACACTGCAGTCATACACACACTGCACTCATACACACACTGCATTCATACACACACACACACACACTGCACTCATACACACACACTGCATTCATACACACACTGCACTCATACACACACTGCACTCATACACACACACTGCATTCATTATATACACACACTGTAAATAAATATTCAATTAATATAATTTTTATAGGATCTAATTTTATTTAGAAATTTACCAGTAGCTGCTGCATTTCCCACCCTAGTCTTATACTCGAGTCAATAAGTTTTCCCAGTTTTTTTTGGTAAAATTAGGGGCCTCGGCTTATATTCGGGTCGGCTTATACTCAAGTATATACGGTACATATAAACAATACAAGCATACTATGTGACACAATGAATTAGAGGGCTGGAATAATTTTTTTCCAGGGCTGCTTTCTGTTCCCAGTCCGGCCCTGCGTGCATTTAAAAACCAAAAACTTTTTTCACTGTTATAGATTGAATAGCAGTTACTTGTCTTTAAGCAGTTGTGTCAGGCCTACAGCGTGTACTCTTCCAACCTCTGCCAGTGCACATTGCCACTCCTATCTGGTGTCCCAATAGCGTGCATTTAAAACCCAAAAACTTTTTTCACTGTTAGAGATTGAATAGCAGTTAGTTGTCTTCAAGCGGGTGTGTCAGGCCTACAGCGTGTACTCTGCCAAACTCTGCCACTGCACAGTGCCACTCATACCTGGTCTCACAGTAGCTTGCACAAATAGTACCACTAATCCCCCAAAAAATGACAGGCAGAGGCAGGCCACCCCGCAGGGGCCATCGTTGTCATGGTGCTGTGATTCCCTTTTGCCCTAGAATAATGCCCAGTTTTCAGAGGCCACGTACCCTGAACTTGAAAAGTTCTGAGGACATAGTTGACTGGCTAACACAGGACACCCGATTTTCTACAGCTTCCGCTCGGAACCGTGACGCACCATCCTCCTCCAGCTTAGCTTCGGGCACCTCTCAAGATACCACTCACCCGCCTGCCGCCACCACCAACACTAGCACCACAGCCGCTTCACTTGGTATGTCAGAGGAGTTATTCACACATCCGTTTGAAGAAATGAGTGATGCGCAACCATTATTGCCAGAGGATGTAGATAACAGGGATATGTCTCAGGCAGGCAGCATTACACACATGGATGTACGGTGTGATGATGATGTTGTACCCGCTGCTGCTTCCTTTGCTGAGTTGTCAGATACAAGTGAAGCGGTTGATGATGACGATGCGTCCATGGATGTCACGTGGGTGCCCGCTCGGCAAGAAGAAGAACAGGACGAAAGTTCAGATGGGGAGACAGAGAGGAGGAGGAGGAGACGAGTTGGAAGCAGGGGGAGGTCATCGCAAGGAGCTAGTGGCACAGTTAGACAGCATGCATCGGCACCCAGGGTCAGCCCGACAGCACGCCAATCAACGCATGCTGTGTCCACCACCAGAATGCTGTCATTGCAGAGCTCAGCAGTGTGGCATTTTTTGTGTGTCTGCCTTTGACAACAGCGATGCCATTTGCAACCTGTGCCAAAAGAAACGGAGTCGTGGGAAGTCCAACACCCACCTAGGTACAACTGCTTTGCGTAGGCACATGATCGCACATCACAAACGCCTATGGGATCAACACATGAGTACAAGCAGCACGCAAACTCAAAGCCGCCATCCTCCTCCTGGTCCAGCATCTTCAGCCACGTCAACCACTGCTGTCCTCCTTGCCCCCTCTCAACCATCCGCCACTCCGTCTCTCGCCTTGAGCAGTTCCCGCTCATCTGCCCACAGTCAAGTGTCTGTCAAGGACATGTTTGAGCGTAAGAAACCAATGAAATGCACACTAGTGAAGGAAACTGACTGCTATTATATTACAGTCCAAAAAGTTTTTTTTTTTGTTAAATGCATGCTATTGTGACACCAGATATGAGTGGTGGCACTGGGCAAGTGGGCACAGTATACGCTGTGAGCCTGACACACACGCTGGCAGACAACTAACTGCTATTCAATATATTACAGTCAATTTTTTTTTTTTTAAACGTATACTACTGTTACACCAGATATGAGTTGCACTGGTGTGACACTGTGCCCTGGCAGGCCCTGAAATGCACACTCGTGAAGGAAACTGACTGCTATTATATTACAGTCTAAAAAGTAGTTTTTTGTTAAATGCAAGCTATTGTGACACCAGTGAGTGAGTGGTGGCACTGGGCAGGCCCTGAAACGCACACTAGTGAAGGAAACTGACTGCTATTATATTACAGTCAAAAAAGTTTTTTGTTTTTTTTTTAAATGCAAGCTATTGTGACACCAGTGAGTGAGTGGTGGCACTGGGCAAGTGGGTACAGTATATGCTGTGAGCCTGACACACAGGCTGGCAGGCAGGCAACTGCAATTACATTACACAGAAAAAAAAAAGAAGACTGATGTTCTAGCCCTAAAAAGGGCTTTTTGGGGTGCTGTCCTTACAGCAGAGATCAGATGAGTCCTAGCTATCAATTTCCCTATCAAATCAGCAGCAGCTACACTGTCCCTCCTCTCACTAAGAATTCAGCTTCACAATGAATGTAAAATGGATGCTGTCCAGGAGGTGGGAGGGTCTGGGAGGGAGGGCCTGCTGCTGATTGGCTGGAATGTGTCTGCTGACTGTGAGGTACAGGCAGGGTCAAAGGAGGGGAGGGGGAGGAAAGTACACTATGGGAGGGGAGGGGGGGAAGTACACTATGGGAGGGGAGGGGGGGAAGTACACTATGGGAGGGGAGGGGGAGGAAAGTACACTATGGGAGGGGAGGGGGGAAGTACACTATGGGAGGGGAGGGGAGGGGAGGGGGGGAAAGTACACTATGGGAGGGGAGGGGAGGGGAGGGGGGAAAGTACACTATGGGAGGGGAGGGGGGGAAATACACTATGGGAGGGGGGGAAATACTATGGGAGGGGGGGAAATACTATGGGAGGGGAGGGGGGGAAATACTATGGGAGGGGAGGGGGGGGAATACTATGGGAGGGGAGGGGGGAGAATACTATGGGAGGGGAGGGGGGAGAATACTATGGGAGGGGAGGGGGGAGAATACTATGGGAGGGAAGGGGGGAGATTACTATGGGAGGGGAGGGGGAAGAATACTATGGGAGGGGAGGGGGGGGAATACTATGGGAGGGGAGGGGGGGGAATACTATGGGAGGGGAGGGGGAGAATACTATGGGAGGGGAGGGGGGAGAATACTATAGGAGGGAAGGGGGGAGATTACTATAGGAGGGGAGGGGGGAGATTATTATGGGAGGGGGAAGAATACTATGGGAGGGGAGGGGGGGAGAATACTATGGGAGGGGGGAGAATACTATGGGAGGGGAGGGGGGAGAATACTATGGGAGGGGGGAATACTATGGGAGGGGGGAGAATACTATGGGAGGGGAGGGGGGGAGAATACTATGGGAGGGGAGGGGGGAGAATACTATGGGAGGGGGGAATACTATGGGAGGGGGGAGAATACTATGGAAAGGGGGGGAGAATACTATGGGATGAGGGGGGAACACTATGGGATGAGGGGGGCATACTATGGGATGAGGGGGGAATACTATGGGATGAGGGGGGAATACTATGGGATGAGGGGGGGAATACTATGGGATGAGGGGGGGAATACTATGGGATGAGGGGGGGAATACTATGGGATGAGGGGGGGGAATACTATGGGAGGGGGGGAAATTTCCTGGAATTTCTTTCTAAAAATGAGGTGCGTGTTATACGCCGATAAATACGGTATATGTAAAACGAATTATTAAAAAATAAAAAAATAATAATTCAAAATTAGTACAAAATGAGGTCTGAGTAAGCAGCATTATAGAGAAATTAGCAGTGGGAAATATAATATATATATATATATATATATATATATATATATATATATATATATATATATATATATGTTCCTTTAGATAAAAAACATAAACATATAATTCCTACTCCTTTAAAAAGTGACACAGCTAGAAATCCAAGTTCAAACCATTAGGGATCAACGTTTTAAACTTAAAAATTTATTTATTCTCCGCTTCCCCCATTTTCTTGCCAAGGTCACTTCCTCTCAAGTCTTTCTGAACTAATTTGATTGCACAAAAGAAGAGGTTCCTAGGGTTTTGGTCATGGTATAGTTTAAAATGGTGTGGGACGCTGTGTGTTTCCACACCTTTTTATAATATTTCTTAAATGTTCTGCAATTCTAATAGGCAGACATCTAGTGGCTCTTCTAACTTAAATCAGATTGCATGGACATTTTAAAATATAAATAGCATTCTTCGAGAAACAAATTAGTTGGTCTTGAATTATGAACTTTTTATTGTCCTGAATTTTGAAATATGTTATATGTCATTTTATGTTATTGGTCCCTCTGCATGCTAAACAAGATCCACACCCATAAAGTCTTTTGTTATTGTTAAGAAAATGGTTTCAGCTCTTCTGCATTGTTCGGTCTCATGTCTCTCATCTTTCTCTTGGCAATGCCCCATAGATTCTCTATGGGGTTCAGGTCAGGCGAGTTTTGCTGGCCAATCAAGCACAGTAATCCCACAGTCATTGAACCTTTGGTGCTTTTGGCAGTATGGGCAGTTGCCAAGTTCTGCTGGAAAATTAAGTCAGTATCCCCATATAGCTTGTCTGTGGAAGGAAGCATGAAGTGCTCCAAAATCGCCTGGTAGACGGCCACATTGACCCTGGACTTAATGAAGCACAGTGGACCAACACCAGCAGATGACATGGCTCCCCAAATCAACAGAGACTGTGGAAATTTCACACTGGACTTCAAGCTTCATCTTACAGTGTGTTCCTCTCCATTCTTCTTCCAGACTCTGGGTCCTTGGTTTCCAAATGAGATTAAAATGTTGCTCTCATCAGAAAAGAGAACTTTGGACCACTTCTGATGTTTTTTGTTGTTCAGGAGTGGCTTGACAAGAGGAATATCTGAAGCCCATGTCCAGGATCTGTCTGTGTGTGATGGCTCTTGATGCACTGAATCCAGCCTCAGTCCACTCCTTGTGGAAGTCCCCAACACTTTTGAATGGCCTTTTCCTAAAAATCATCTCCAGGCTGCGGTCATCCCTGCTGCTTGTGCACCTTTTTCTTCCACACGTTTCCCTTCCCCCTAACTTTCTATTAATGTGCTTTGATACAGCACTTTGGGAACATCCAACTTCCTTCGCAATTACCTTTTGAGGCTTTCTCTCCTTATGGGGGTTGTAAATTATGGTTTTCTGCACAACTGTGAGGTCAGCAGTCTTCCCCATGATTGTGATTCCTACTGAACCAAACTGAGAGACAATTTAAAGGCTCTGAA
Organism: Pelobates fuscus; assembly: GCF_036172605.1. Classification (NCBI taxonomy): domain Eukaryota; kingdom Metazoa; phylum Chordata; class Amphibia; order Anura; family Pelobatidae; genus Pelobates; species Pelobates fuscus. The sequence goes on from NC_086319.1 coordinate 116,502,508, forward strand.
AGCCTTTGCAGGTGTTATTGCTTACTTAGTATTGGAGTGGGACACTGTGAGCCTAGAATATTGCACATTTTTCATAATATTCTAATTTACTGAGATTGTGGATTTGAGGGTTTTCATGAGCTGTAAGCCATAATCATCGCACTTATGACAAATCACGGCTTGAACTATCTTGCTTTGCATGTAATGCGTCTATCTCATATATTAGTTTCCCCTTTTATGTTGCATTACTGAAATAAATGAACTTTTGCACGATATTCTAATTTTTCGAGAATCACCTGTATTTAAATGCGGACAGCGTAGAATGCCATAATGGTGTTATACGGTTAACAGAGTAGGAGATATGAACTTTCAAAGTAAATACTCTGTGCTGTAAGCTCTGATGTTAAATGAAGGCTTCTTTTTCATGGTTACTGTGTGTCTCAGCAAGGGAAGGTGTGGCTATTGCATATATATATATATATATATATATATATATCCTTTCAAAACTTGATGAATGAATTATTATATTAATTTTTTTTTTTCCTAGATGACAGTTGTCCTGTAACTCCTAAATGCCCAAGATTTGTAGAAATCTTTGGAGAAATGTAGGGTTATAATATACACCAAGAGTGCTTATTGTGTCTTTTTAAGGAATTTTATTGATTGTTTGTACTGTTTTACCTTGGAAAGTGTGTATTTGAGTAACGTATTCAATTCTTTATACACATGGCAAGTAAGGCACATAAAATCTATATTAGTACACACACTATCAACAAAATAAAAACGTTGAGTAAGTAACAGTGGTACCACAAAGGTATATTCAAACATAATCTTGTTACTACTACACATCTCCATATAAGTGAATTCAAAAAGACACTCATATAGAGAAGATAAATAGCACAAATTAGACTCAAGTATCCTCTAGTGCAATTTGAAATGTTGTAGGACTGCATAGAATGAACGTTTTAAGATACTCAAATTGTATTAATCCTGGACATCCCTTGCATTGATCGCAAAACATTTTTAAACTGTGCTATCCACATAAAAAATTTAGATTGCACTACCAAACCTTAAAGTCTCATTTGCACTATTAACTTAATCTAAATGGAGATAGATATAAGTTTATACCAAGTAATCACTGATGAGAACATGTGCAAATCTCTTGTTATAACATTATTGATATAAACATTTTGAAGCCTTAACTATTGTTGCAATATATATATTTTTTTAAATACATTTTAATACTTATCATTTCCCACTTTGTTTTCTTACAGACCAATAATTTACCACTTCATTAAATATAGATGCATATAACTAACATCCATTTGGTAAAATAAATAAACACAACCACAATTTACTGAATAAGATAAATGCCAACAGTTCAATACATTTTTATTATGAACGATATTAACAGAAAGACAGACAGACCTACAAAAAGTTGTTTCACAGCAGAGATGAGATAAATCAATAGATACTATAGTCTAAATTATGTAGCTTGTTTCATACTTAACAATACTTTTGAAATGTATGAAGCACCATGAGATTGGCATAAAAAAACAACAGTATCATTTCTGTCTTCTTTTGTTAGCTGAAGCTGAACAATAGAGCCTGGTGTCTGAAAAGCAAATTTGCTTTGTCCTGCACATTCTGTGTTTTTTTGTTCACATATATCCACTGAACTCAGCAGGGATTTATCCAAGACAGCTGGATCATTCCTTCCAGAAAAAAAAACACTATTAAATCTTTCAAGCTTTGCTATTTGTGCAAGATCTGAAAGCAGCTTTTAGAATGTGCCGGAGGAGTCTTGTATAGCCATGAGTAAGGAGATTATGTAAACTACTGAGAGGGTTGATATTGTTTATTTTGGGAATACAGTTTAATCCGCCAGATACCTCGCTAACAAGGAAAGAAAAAAAAAAGCCTTTTTGCTTTGTTGCCTTCTTGTAGCATACACAGAATCAATTCAATGGTTTAAGCAATGATCCAATTATAAAACCACGGATATAACTTCCTTTTTTATAGAATGCAATGTTCAGGACAATAATTTAGTCGAATGATTAATAGCTACATGTAGGACGACACATGGTACATTCATAATATATATTTTGTCTGCAACAACCAGATTATAATAGCACAGACACAATTATCTATGTTTCTCTTTACTAAAAGTCTGGAGTGACATTCCTTTCCATATTAATATTATCCAACATAGGGGAATCATTACAATGCTGCAATTACATTCCAGAAATAAAAACATTTTAGTTTAATTTGAATGGGTTGTAATAATTGAAATTAAAGATTTTTTTACACTATATGACCCAAGTTACCTGAGATGATATATTAGTAAAGAAATACATTAACATGCAGTTAGAGACATATTAGATTTTATATTTTGCTACTGTCTTGCTTTTAATTTGTTACATGTATATTAGAGTCACACACAGATCACTACTGGACTGCTTAATAAAGGTTATATCATTAACCCACAAAATATGTTCAATTATTGCAACTGTAATAACAAAATATTTTATTACTTCTCCCATATTATCCATTTTACATTATTATTGAGACATACTAAACCACCAGATCAAGTTAAAATGGGGTAAACTGCATTATTTTCACAAAATGCTTACTTCGAACCTGTATCTTTTATATTGCATGATTTTTTAAAGTTATTTGGGGTTGCTTTAAACTTACGGTAGACCCTTCTGGACTGCCAGAGATTAGTGATCATTACACTGCCACAGAACTGTATCTCCAATTATGGGGATGTTGTTCTCATGTCAGTTCCTCTGCCTACAGTGATATAATGGGAGAGCAACTAATGATATCAATGTATGTATTTTTCTAGCCTAGCCCAATATATTACTAATGAGAAAAGTATCTGAATTAATGGAAATAGTTACACATGGAAACAGCTTTCCATGACCGTAATGACCACTAATCAGAGACAGGTTAGGAATCTACTTGTTAATATATGTGTAGTTGTCTAAAACATTGATAATATTTTAGTATTTTTGTATTCAATTATTAATTTTAGCACCCCTGAATGTTTCATTATTAGACACTCATAAACATGAATTAATGTGGCTCATTTCAAGGCTGCAACCAAAGCTCTCAGTGGGAGATCTTTAGTAGCTCTTGAAGTTTTAATAATTTTAAAGGGATGCTCACTGAAGTGGTAAATGTGCAGTGTTCTAGTCCCACTTAGTACTGCAATGGAAATCATTGCCGTTTTAGAAAAACTCAAGCTCTGCATGAGGACATCCAGCATCAGAGAAAATCCAACAGGAAAGCATTGCAGCAATGCTTTCGTATGGAGAAGGCCTAATGTGTTTGCGGCTCTTGCTGCGCATGCACATTAACCCCCCCACCCGCGCCAACCCAGCACAGAGGGAGATTGGTGTTAGAATTGGATGAGCACAGTTTTTTTTTAGCCCTTACAGTGCTGGGGGCAACAGAGGGTGGGGTCTAAAGGATAAGTATAGTGTAAGGAATACAGATTTTTATTTCTTGAACTCCCATTAATAATTGGCAGGTACATGGAAGCACATAAATCCTGAATTGAATTATAGTTAAGAGACCCCACAATCCATACTAAAATGACATTATACTGAGAAATAAAAGGTTTAAAGACATCATCTGCCCACTACCATAACAGATAAGCATGTAATGCACCGACTACACATAATTGAGTTTTGCCATATAACAAATGTATGTCATGGAAGGGTTAGAGTTAGGAAGGGAAAGCTAATGGATGGCAACATACGTGATCATAATTTTGTCGCAAACACATGCTATACTTTTATTGTAATTAAAATGTTTATGTATTTGCTGCAGCTGAATTGCCAGACATTTGTCTATCCTTTCATATTTGATTTGCTGTGAAATTGAACCCTCACACAAATAAATACATTTATACACTTGTTGGGTATATTACAGGCTGCTGCCTCAACTCATTGTGGCTAAGGCTACCACCATTATTTTGGTCCTTTTTGTCTTACTCATATGCTGGGTGATGTACCTTTCAATGTGTGACACTGACAAGGTTATTGACCTAACCATCTATTGTCAGGAATTCACCAAACCAATGCAAATAACTAGAATAAAACAGTGGGCTTTTAAAATACCTGATGTGGAGAATTTTTCAAATGTAGTTCTTTTGCCACATTTTACCACCAGAAATTAGACTTTTAAAAAACATACCTGAGAAAAAAAATAATAAATAAATTAGGTCCAGGCATTCAGGATTTTCTCAAATTTGCCCTATACTGTGAGAGTGTTAGAGCCTTTTTTGCTTTACTAACTATCACGGACCGCCTGCCACCCCGACCAGGTGCCTCCATCAATTAATGCTCCTAGTGCTCACCGAGGACTCCAAGCTCTCCTCCAGACACCATTAGCACTGTAGCCCCCTAGCTGCTGTTGCTTGGCTGAGGGTCTCGCTGTCCATTCCCACCCTCGACCAAGCTCCTGGATCCAGCTCCCAGTGGGAAGGCCTCTCCTCCAATAGAGTATTGTTGTAAAGCTTCTTTAAGAGCTAGTGAGGCAAGGCTCTATGTTGAGGGTAAAGCAGGACTGAATTTTAATGGTGCCACACTGGCCTTTTATGTCAGTCTCCATGCAAGGGCGTCCAAAATGACTTTTTCAAGGGGGGGGCATAATTGTAATGACATCCATGCTTGGTCTCTTTTTGACAGTGTCATGAAAGGGAAGGGGCATAGTCATTATCACATAAAGCCAGGGTGAATAGCGTTTTCACAACTATGGCGTCAGGAATACATGTTTGTATTCCTGACACTATAGTGTTCCTTTAAGCAAATTAAAGGAACATTCTGGTCACCATAACAACTTCATCTAAATGAAAATGCTTTGATGCCAGGAAGCCCCTGGGTGCTCTCCTTCCTTTAATGTGTTAAACCGCTCTCAAATGGTTTAACCCCAAAGGCTTCCTCCAGCTCCAGATCGCTCAGTGGTATTCGGCTTCTAAAACGGAATGTCAGGAAGTGCAGATTGATGTCAGGCATGGGTGGTGGAGACTGTATAGAGTGGTCAGTTGACGCTCTAAGCCAATCACTAGTTTCCTGTTCATAAAAATGTTTTACTTTTCTATGAATGGGGAGCTACTGATTGGCTTAGAGTGCCAGCTGACCACTCTAGCCAATCATCGACACCCCTACCCAGCGGCACTCTGTGCTTCCTGACACTCAGTACATAAAACTGAACACATTAACACTGATATTTTTTTTTACGTGGGGAGATGAGAAGGTTCAAAGTTTCCCTGCCAGGCCCAGGTACCAAAGCCTTATGATGTGGTGTCCAGAATAAAGTGGAGGGTTCACTTCACTAGTCCTTCCTGCTCCAATCTCATTTTCTTCTCTTTCATTTGACACTATCTTCTTTTTCTTCTGACACTGTCATCTCTCCTCCTTGGCTCCTTCTGCTCCTTTACCTTTCTGCTACTTTCTGCTCCTTGCAGACCCTTTCTCCTTTTTGCAGACCCTTTCTGCTCCTTCTCCTACTTAATCTTTGTGCTCCTTGCTGTCCCTTTCTGCTACTTGCTACCCTTTTCTGCTCCTTCTCCTACTTTACCTTTGTGCTCCTTCTGATTCTTTCTGCTCCTTTACCTTTGTGATCCTTCTGTCCCTTTCTGCTTTTTGCAGACCCTTCCTGCTCCTTGCTGTCCCTCCCTACTCCTTGCTGACCCTTCCTGCTAATTTCTGCTCCTTCTACTACTTTATGTTTGTGCTCCTTCTGCCCCTTCCAGCTCATTGCTGACCCTTCCTTTCTGCTCCTTGATGTCCCTTCCTGCTCATTTCTGTTCCTTCTCCTGCTATACCTTTGTGCTCCTTCTGTCCCCTTCCTGCTCCTTGCTGCCCTTTCCAGCTCCTCGATTACCCTTTCTGCTCCTTTCTGTTCCTTTCTGCTCCTTCTACTTTACCTTTGTTCTGCTTTAGCTTCAAGCTCCTTGCTGACCCTTCCTCCTTCTTGCTGACCCTTCCTGCTCCTTACTGATCCTCATGCTCCGTGTAGATCCTTCGTGCTCCTTGCAAACCCTTCCAGCTCCTTGCTGCCCCTTTCTGCTTCTTGATGTCCCTTCCTACTCTTTTCTGTTCCTTCTCCTTTCTGCTCCTTCTCCTACTTTACCTTTGTGCTCCTTGCTGTCCCTTCCAACTCCTTGCTGTCCCTTTCTGCTCCTTGATGTCCCTTCCTGCTCATTTCCATTCCTTCTCCTTTCTGCTCCTTCTCTTACTTTACGTTCCTGCTCCTTGCTGACTCTTCCTGTAGGCTGTCTCCCCCACCCCTCACTTACCTGATCTAAAGGCTGCCTCCTCCCACCCCTCACTTACCTGATCTATAGGCTGTATCCGCTCATCTCTAACTTGCCTGATCTGTAGGTGGATCCCCCCATCTCTCACTTACCTGATCTGTATGCTGCACCCCAAATTTCTCACGTCCCTGATCTATAGGCTGTCTCCCCCCTCCCCCTCCCTCACAGTCTGCTGCCCCCTCATAGTCTGCTGCCCCTCCCTGATTTATAGGCTGCCCCGCCTCTCGCCCTTCCTCACTTCCCTGATCTATAGGCTGACCCCCCAATGCCTTACTTCCCTGATCTATAGGCTGCCCCCATGCCTTACTTCCCTGATCTATAGTCTGCTGCCCCCATGCCTCACTTCCCTGATCTATAATCTGCTGCCCCCATGCCTCACTTCCCTGCAGGAATCCTGAGTGCCTGGATCAAATTTATTTTATCTGCTAAACTGAGTTTTGCAAAGCCTGGCCCTGATAAGCACCTGCATTCCTAAGTGTGAGTGCGGTCTGCTGCCCCCCATGCCTCACTTCCCTGATCTATAGGCTGCCCCCCATGCCTCACTTCCCTGATCTGTAGGCTGCCACCCATCCCTCACTTACCTGATCTGTAGGCTGTCCTGCAGTTTGGGAGTTGCTGGGTGCACTCTGTGCTGCTCCCCTGCGGTTTCAGTCAGGAAAGAGAAGCAGGGATAAGATGTAGATTCCTATCCATGTCTCTCTCCATACACAGCGCATCTACTGGCCGGCGCCGGTATTGCACTGTATTTTCAATCTCACATGAAAAATAGCAGAACAAGCTGAAAAATCCATGTGCAAGGCATACACCAACATGGACCTTGTTGGGGACTCCAACACAAAGACACAGACCAATAAGAACAGTGATTAAATGCACGACACTCCTATAACAAACATGGGAAATAATTGAGTCAGATACTGTATTAACTGAACTATCTCCAGGCAGAAAAAACACATACTTCTAAAAAGTCTCAAAAGTACCCCAAAACACATAATATCCCCACAAATGTGCCCTGATCTGGGTGACCAACATATCTAAAAATCACCCAGATCAGTTCAGGGGTTTAGAAATACTATGGAAGTCATTTATTTAACCGACCCCAGGCATGGTCCCATGTGCAAACAGGTCTAGAGAATCAGGGCTTGCGGTCAGTCTAGTTCGGTAGTTTGAAAACGAACAAACTACCGAACAGAGTCAATAGTCTTACCCTGGAACTTGTTCCCTTCATCCAGACGAATGATCTCACCCAGCAGTGCCCTTCTAAGTTGAATAAAACTGAATGCAGGTGATGATGGAAGTCCAGCAGTGTTTGGGAGTGTCTGTATCTGATTTTAGTTCCAGAAGATTCATGCCCAAACGCCGCTGCCTGCGTTCATGAGCACAAGATGGCCACCACTTCGTGGTTGTCCATACTAATTGTGGCCACCCAGATGAACAATTAGAACACTGAGAAACACTCCAAGTTTTTAATAGGTGTTAACAAGTTCCAGGGAGGTCTCTGGTTCATGCGGTTGTTCGGTAATTAGAAGTGCCGCTTCAAATTACTTCGGGAGTTCGAAGTGCCGCTTCAAATGTTTGAATTGTTCTTGTTATAAGTCCAAGAGGCACAACCAGAGTCTTTAACCCACAGTTCATTACAGGGGCCATAGTCACAGGGCAAGAGGCTGGCAAGTATGCTCCTCCAAGTACCCGTGACAAGGTCCAGTTTGTCACACTAACCTTTTTGGACCCTGTTGGCTTTGGTTGGAACCTCCATTTTTGTGAGTGCATTTAATTTATTGTTTTAGTTCAGACAACCATAGATCCCTCCACCTACGGTTGGCGACAGACATGGTCGCCTGGTTTGCAAATTATCAGGTAGTCTCCATAACCATATTCTGTTTTAGAATCTTTTCTGGTGTATGTAGCTAAATGGCTATTGTTGCTCTTATTTTTGTTAATTGTGGTTACGGTTGACACCCTTTAAATAGTGAACTGTGACACTGAGGCGATAGCTTGATAAAGGCCTCTGTGTATGCCAAAACGTTGCACTTTTTGTTGCAATACACCTGCCTTCCTGCAGGAATCCTGAGTGCCTGGATCTAATTTATTTTATCTACTAAACTGAGTTTTGCAAAGCCTGGCCCTGATAAGCACCTGGATTCCTGTGAGTGTGAATGCGGTATCCTCCGCTTGTGAATTGCTAGAGAAAAAAAATATATGGCAGGAAGAAGCTTAGGGAAGTCCATTTTGGCTCCATTTTACTAGGTAAACTCTGCAGACACACACTTCCATTGGCAATTTACAAGCAATCATTGGGAATTACATTTGCAACAGATGCTAGGACTATATAAAGGAAATGATAAAACAAAGACAAGAAGAGAACAATAATAGTTAACTTTTATAATGTGAATTTCCTTCGAATGTGACATTTTCTGTAATTCTCTGCAAAAATGGTTTATCCTTCATATTATTGAGCTACATTAGTTTGTATAATGAGTAAAATCAGATACTTTATTGTGATAATTATTAGCGAAAATATAAAAAAAATCTCTTAAACATTTAACATGTACATTAAATTAAATGTTTTGATATTTATAAAGCAGGTTTTCATGGTGTTATAATTCAGGCCAAATCAATATGTATATTTTATATTAGCCAAAAGAGAAGCAGCTGAAACATCTTGCCAAGAAATAGAATTTTTTTAACAACTGAAGGGAAGCGATATATTTTCAGGGAGAGAACTGACCATTCATGGTGACCTCAATATCTATTAAACTGGAATGCTAAAAGAGAAATACTGATGCTGCAGTATGACAGAGTATAATATTGGGAAACTGACAAACTGAGAACATTTATTTATTTGAAAACTCCAAACCAGCTGAGGACCTGCTTGAGAAATTTGAGAGAAAATTGTTGCGTAATGAGTTGAATCTTGACTCTGAAGTTAAAAAATTGAATTGAAATCTTGTTATAGTGCTGATTTATAAGTCCTTGTCCACTTTCATTTGTCCTTTTAGGGCATTAAAAAGTCTGTTTTTATTTTCTGTGATTTTCATGTCTTTTTTGCTTCTCTATTATAGTCTGGTTGTGTGATGGGAAGAATTGGATCAAAACCATTGCCATGAATAGTACTAAAAGATACATATAGTCCTACAGATTGTAAGAATGCATTGTGTACATAAAACCAGCGCTAGGTTTATTTATTTAAAAAATCACCAACAAAATGTCCCATATTGAGATTTTAAATGGATTCCTAGCAAATAGTTACCTAATTTAATTGGTATTAATGTATTTTTATATATTGTGCATTAATATCTTTACATCTTTCTTATAAAACAAGTAAAACATTACTCTGAAATAAATGTTTTGCAAACAGTTGTGAACATTTTGTGTACTTTATTTAGTGTAGCTTATCCTTGCTTTTACAGTTTTGTATAAAACATTTGTTTTAACTGAACTTCACTGTGCTTACTTAAAAAAGTATCAGAGTACTTGACAAATGTAAATAATTCAGAATTGTGGGGTGCCCCTTCTATCCAGCACTTTGAATGCTAAAATGTTTGGCATGTGTGTTTCAGATATACACTAATCAGCCACAACATTTAAAACTACCTAATATTGTGTAGGTCCCCATTGTACTGTCACAACAGCTCAGATGCATCAACTCATCAGACCAGAGATTCTTCCCTTGCTTCATGGTTTAGTTCTCACACTCATGTCTCCATTAAAGGCACTTTCAGCTGTGGACAGGGGTCATCATGGGTACTCTGATCATCTGCGGCTTCACAGCCCCATACGCAGCAAATTGTGGTGCACTGTGTATTCTGACACTGTAACGGGACGCGGTATATTAGTCCACGATATCCGTTGGTATCCTCAGGAAATCCACAGTCAAGACAGAAAGCACGGCAATATTCCCCATCCTCCCAATAACCGGACGAAACACAGTTTGGGAGTCAACTAACTCGCTTTATTCACAGACTTCCATATTTATGCAGTTCCCCTTGCAAGGGGTTTCCTTACAGCTGTTACAGGGGATTTCTCCCATCAGGCATTGTAATTATCCCAACAGGCATTGCTACACGAGAGGGATACTCCCACTAAAATGGACGATTAAGTGGATTATCCCCTCGTGGAGCAAAACCGACAATTTATATAGAAATCCATATTTTATACATTTTTGCTCGCTTTTAGACGAATGACCGTTCGGTAGATAGCTGGGGTCGGCGGGCACATTTAGTGAGAATACCGCTCTGATCCCAGCTAAACTAACCGAACGCCGCACAAAATACATTAAAACATTGAGTTCGGTTTAAAAGTACCGAACATCTATGGGGAACAGAATGTGCCGAACGCGGAACTCCCGAACGCTCTAGAAGTCCAGCGGTGTTCGGATCATTGAGTAGCCGTTTTCAGTTCCAGGCTCTCGACGACCGAACACCGCTGCAGAGACAAAGGATCCAAGATGGCCGACCGCCGCATGGTCGGTAGCAGGACGGCGGCCACCTAGGAGAGCCCTTAATTACCGATTGCAACATTGTTGCAATCGGTTAATTGGTGCCACACGACTTGTGAATGTGTGGTCTACCTGGGGAGCCCGCATTCGTACGGCGAACGGCTGGAATAGCCGTGTTTCGTCGAACTAATGCTTTGTATGCTGGCAGCGTACGGCTGCCAGCATGCGAACGGCCATAACACAGCACTTATACAGGTAAGGACATACAGTATACATTCAGCCTATGGACAACCTGCAATACATATAGTCCAGAAGTGGCTAGGTTTGCCACAATGCTCCCCCAGAACCAAGCCGGCATACACAGTCTGATCCCAACGGATCGGCTTGGGGATGTCCGGGGGAGTACTCACAGATCACTTCTCTAGTTCAGTCTGTCTGGATAACCCGTCAGCGTTACCGTTTTGTTTTCCTGGCCGGTAGTGGATGGTAAAGTCAAAGGGCTGCAGCGCCAAACTCCAGCGCAGCAGCCTGGCATTGTCCCCAGATACACGGTTTAGCCACACCAACGGGTTGTGATCTGTGAGTAAGGAAAAAGGTTGTCCATACAAATACGGCTGTAACTTTTTAAGGGCCCACACCACGGCCAGGCATTCTTTCTCGATGGCGGCGTAGCTTACTTCGCGGGGTAACAACTTGCGGCTTAAGTAGGCTACGGGATGTTCTCCGCCATCGGCTCCCACTTGGCTCAGCACTGCCCCCAATCCAAACATTGAAGCGTCTGTGTGGACAAGAAATCTTTTAGTTGGATCAGGAGCCATTAACACAGGAGCATTAGTTAGTGCGGTCTTGAGCTGTTGGAATGCCTGCTCACACTCTGGGGCCCAGACAACCAGTCGGTGAAGGTTCTTTTTGGTCAGGTCCGTCAGGGGTTTGGCCAGGGTACTGTAGTCGGGTACAAATTTCCTATAATACCCTGCGGTCCCTAAAAACGCTAGCACCTGGGTTTTGGTCCTGGGGGTAGGCCACTTGGCCACGGCCTCAATTTTGGCTGGCTCGGGTCTCTGCTGCCCACACCCTACTCGGTGTCCTAGATACTGCACCTCGGCCATCCCTATGTGGCACTTACTCGGTTTCAGCGTTAACCCCGCTCCCCCAATACGATCTAGGATCGCCCCTATATGTTGGAGGTGGTCCTCCCAAGTCTGGCTGAAGATGGCTATGTCGTCCAGGTAGGCACAGGCATAGTCTTGGAAGCCGTCCAGTAGTCGATCTACCATCCGCTGAAAAGTAGCCGGAGCGTTTTTCATCCCGAAGGGCATGACCTTGAACTGGTACAGGCCAAACGGGGTGACAAACGCCGACTTGGGGATGGCATCGTCGGCTAAAGGAATCTGCCAGTATCCCTTACATAAGTCAATTGTAGTGAGATACTGGCCCCGTGCCATTTTATCTAGCAGTTCGTCTATACGGGGCATCGGGTAGGCGTCAGACACGGTCTTGTCATTCAGCCTCCGGTAGTCAACGCAGAATCGGGTGGTGCCGTCCTTTTTAGGCACCAGGACTACCGGTGATGCCCAGGGGCTATCTGAGGGTTCGATAACCCCTAACTGCAGCATTTCATCCAGCTCGGCCTTCATATGAGTCCGGACGGATTCCGGGACCCTATATGGGGCCTGCCGCATAGGTAGCTGTCCCGGGGTTTCAACTCGGTGGGTGGCCAGCGGAGTGTACCCAGGTAAATTAGAGAACGTAGCCCCTTTAGCTACGATCAGCTCCTGTATCTGGGCACGCTCGCGAGGGCTTAGCCGCTCCCCCAGTTGAACCCCCCGGGAGGGCTCTACCGGCTCTTCCTGTTCTAGCAGATCAGGTAGTGGTAAGTTCTCCTGATCTTCCATGGCTGAGGCACAGATTGCCGTCACATCCTCTATCCGCTCGTGGTAGGGTTTGAGCAGGTTGACGTGAAGCATGCGTCTCTTCCCTACCCCGGAGCAGGGGCCAATCACATAGGTAGTGTCGCATCGCTGCTCCACTACCTGGTATGGGCCTTGCCAGACGGCCTGCAGCTTATCTGTGCGGACAGGTTTTAAAATTAAAACCTTCTGCCCCACTTGAAAGCTGCGGTCCCTGGCTCCCCTATCGTACCATCGCCGCTGACGTTGTTGGGCCGCCTGGAGGTTGGTGTGTACGGCCTGGGTTAGCGCCTCCAGTCGGTCTCGGAACTCCAGCACGTACGATACTATAGGGGTTTCGCTAGCGATACTCTCCCCCTCCCAGTGCTCCCTAATTAAGTTTAAAGGTCCCCGTACTCTCCTCCCGAACAGTAGTTCGAATGGGGAGAACCCAGTCGATTCTTGGGGAACCTCTCTATACGCAAAGAGCAGGTGAGGTAGAAATCTCTCCCAGTCTTTGTGGGTTTCCCCGAACGTCCGAAGCATCTGCTTCAGCGTCCCATTAAAGCGTTCACATAGTCCATTGGACTGGGGGTGGTAGGCTGAATTGACTATGGGCTTAATGCCACACACTTTCCACATTTGTTGGGTAACCTCAGCAGTAAATTGGGTGCCCCGGTCAGATATTATCTCCTGGGGGAACCCTACTCGGGAAAATACTTTTATCAGAGCTTCCGCCACGGTTTCCGCGTGAATGTTAGAGAGGGCTACTGCTTCGGGATATCGGGTGGCGTAGTCCACCACAGTTAAAATGTATTTCTTCCCAGAAGGACTGGGTTTTGGCAGGGGCCCTACTATATCTACGGCGACCCTGCTGAAGGGTTCGGCGATAATGGGAAGGGGGCATAACTTGGCCTTGTGGCGATCCCCTCGTTTTCCTACCCTCTGGCAGACGTCGCAGGACGTGCAATATTGTCGCACATCCTGTGAGATCCCGGGCCAGAAGAACGCGTGTGTTAGGCGGTACCGGGTACGGGTCATCCCTAGGTGTCCTGATAAGGGAATATCGTGAGCAATTCTGAGCAGCTCCTGCCTATACTTCCGGGGTACCACTAGTTGTTTGTTCGTCAAAGTGACGGACCCCCCCACATCCTTGGCCGTGATACGGTACAGTAACTCTTTTTCCCACGTGTAATGCTCCCCCTCTAGCCCGGTCTGGGCAGCTTGTGCCCGGTCCCTATAGACTTGTAATGTGGGATCGGTCTGTACTTCGGTGATAAAGGTAGTCGGGGTATCCCAGGATATGGAAGTCGAGGAAGGGTCGTGGTCTCTTACCTGAGCCTCAGAGTGTATCGGTGTAGCCGTGGTGCGTGCCTGTTGCCGTGTGGTTACTGGCTGGGCTTCCTGGTAGGGTGCCTGTGGAATAAAGGCAGAGGTCATCTGACCCAAATCATTCCCTAACACCACATCTGCTGGTAAGTTCTGCATGAGTCCCACTTCTACTGTCCCCTCTCCCGCACCCCAGTTCAAATGTACTTTCGCCGTGGGTAGTCGGTATACAGCTCCCCCGGCTACCCGAACGGCCACAGATCCGCCGGTATGCGTGCCTTCCGAAACCAAATGGGGGGCTACCAGGGTTAAGGTAGCTCCCGAATCTCGCAGACCCTGCACTTCGGTTCCCTCAAGAGTTACCAGCTGTCGATGATGTTGCCGGTTATCCGTGGCTCGGACCGACATGACTTCGTGCAATATGCCCAGAGGTTCCTCCGCCTGCACACTCCATAAATCCTGAGTGGCGGGGTCCCTCTGGTAATGGTGCGCAGCCGCCCTGGGTGCGGGGTTTGGACGGCCCTGATTCCAGGTGGGCCTGCTGCGATTCTGGGTGCATTCCCGGGCCATATGCCCCCATTGTTTGCAGGAATGGCATTGGATGTTGGCCCGCCCGTTGTATCTGGACGGTGGCGGTATCTGTCCTTGTGAGGGACGGAACGGGGCAGCGGTGGGCGCTAGGGGTGTTGTAGCGCTAGGTAGTCCTGGGGGTCGGGAGTAGCTTTTGGCTACGGGTCCCTGGGGTCTCCGGGCATCAAAATGTTGATCGGCCAATCTAGCCGCTTCCGTTAGGGTAAGGGGTTTCCTATCCCGTACCCATTCTTGTGTCTCCGGGGATAATCCATTAAAAAATTGTTCCAGCAACATCAGCTGGCGCAATTCCTCCATGGTGGTGGCGTTGCTGGCCTGGATCCACCCTTGGGAGGCTTGATCCAATTTGTGTGCCCATTCTGCGTGCGAATCTCGCTCTGGTTTGCGTAAGTGTCGGAACTTGCGCCGGTATGCCTCTGGGGTAATGGCATACCTCTCCAAGATTGCCCGCTTTACTTTGGCATAATCTTTGCTGTCCTCACTGGGTACAGCACGGTACGCTTCGGCTGCCCGACCTGCTAGTTTGCTTGCTAGCAGTTGCACCCATACGGACGGTTCTAGCTCATGCAGATCACACAGTCTTTCAAAGTCCTGCAAGTACCCGTCTATCTCGTCCTTTTCCTCGCAAAAAGCCCTGAAGGCCTGGTACGGGATCTTGGGCTTTACTGGGTTGTAGAGGGACCCTGGGTTTGACTCGGTTCGAGTCAGGGTGTGTTGTGGGCTGTGTGCCATAACATATTCCTGCACATTTGCCATTACCATATGTAACGTGGCATCTGATATCGGTTGCGGCAAAAACGCTAGCCTGGTCCTCATTTCTCTTTCATAGAGCGTTTCCTCCATAACTACCGGGGGGGTAGCGCTGCGGGCTTGGTCTCCCTCCATCAGCTCGGCAATGATTGTCGCCTTGTTTTTGCTGCTGGCTACTTTCCCTCTGGCTTCCAGTAGTTCCTTTAACGTCTGTCGCTTCAGTATGGTATAGTCAATCTCCATACGAATTGCCTTTGCTTTCCTCGTTCGGTAGTTCCAGTTACACGAACTCCGTTTTTCGGCTGTAAGGTTCGGATCCCGTCGCTTGCCACCAATTGTAACGGGACGCGGTATATTAGTCCACGATATCCGTTGGTATCCTCAGGAAATCCACAGTCAAGACAGAAAGCACGGCAATATTCCCCATCCTCCCAATAACCGGACGAAACACAGTTTGGGAGTCAACTAACTCGCTTTATTCACAGACTTCCATATTTATGCAGTTCCCCTTGCAAGGGGTTTCCTTACAGCTGTTACAGGGGATTTCTCCCATCAGGCATTGTAATTATCCCAACAGGCATTGCTACACGAGAGGGATACTCCCACTAAAATGGACGATTAAGTGGATTATCCCCTCGTGGAGCAAAACCGACAATTTATATAGAAATCCATATTTTATACATTTTTGCTCGCTTTTAGACGAATGACCGTTCGGTAGATAGCTGGGGTCGGCGGGCACATTTAGTGAGAATACCGCTCTGATCCCAGCTAAACTAACCGAACGCCGCACAAAATACATTAAAACATTGAGTTCGGTTTAAAAGTACCGAACATCTATGGGGAACAGAATGTGCCGAACGCGGAACTCCCGAACGCTCTAGAAGTCCAGCGGTGTTCGGATCATTGAGTAGCCGTTTTCAGTTCCAGGCTCTCGACGACCGAACACCGCTGCAGAGACAAAGGATCCAAGATGGCCGACCGCCGCATGGTCGGTAGCAGGACGGCGGCCACCTAGGAGAGCCCTTAATTACCGATTGCAACATTGTTGCAATCGGTTAATTGGTGCCACACGACTTGTGAATGTGTGGTCTACCTGGGGAGCCCGCATTCGTACGGCGAACGGCTGGAATAGCCGTGTTTCGTCGAACTAATGCTTTGTATGCTGGCAGCGTACGGCTGCCAGCATGCGAACGGCCATAACACAGCACTTATACAGGTAAGGACATACAGTATACATTCAGCCTATGGACAACCTGCAATACATATAGTCCAGAAGTGGCTAGGTTTGCCACAGACACCTTATATCATGTGTAGTAGAAAGAGGGGGCAGCGTCTTGGTATATTATCAGAGGTAGATGTGTTTTTAATGGTAGTTGAATATGTAAAAGTGAAGAATACAGAAAAATATAGTGTAGTATATTATGTACAGGTAAATATAGGGGGATTTGCAGTTACAGAGTGTAGAGCTTGAGTAGCTCTACTTTGAGCCTGGGTCTTATAAACCCCGCCTAAGGATAAGTTGTTTTTTTCTTTTATAAAGTGCTCAGTGCTTGAGGCCATCAGGCAGGTAGGATGGTTGGGCATGGTATGTTCCACACCCAACATTATGCTGTGCATTCTGTAGCCAAACATCCAATGTAAACAGTGCTGAGACTAGCCAGCCCAGAACTCTTTTTTTGAGCTGGTTAATGATGACTCGATGATGCTGTCAGAGGTGGAGGTATGCTCTCACAGCAAAGTGTTTCATAGCAAAACATGGCACACACAGACTCCAGGCACCATTGCAACTTAAAATCTATGAATGGGCTGTTGTGCTTAAGGTAGTATTTTAATTGAAATCATTGTAGAAATAAGAATGATTATTTTTTTTTAATCAAGAGACTGAGGTTATACGGGTGTTTTATTAAAAAAGAGGTCTAAACTCTATTCAATTTGTAGGCTTTTCATAAATATGCCGTATATTCATGTATATTTCACTGCTGTAGTCTATAGACAAATCATTTTTAAATACAGAAGTAATAATTCATATTATTTTCTTTTTTTAAGATATTGTTATTTTCAGCTTCAAGGGTTGCTGGTGAATGTCAGATATGTAGCTTACATCTTCAGATGTCAGTTAATATACGTCATACAAGGAAAATGTTTTTGAATTAGGGGTGATATTCTCTTTATTCAATATATCTCTTGGTATGGGTGCTACATCAATTGCTTTTTATGTTGAACAAGACTGCAGGAGGAGTTAAAAATAGCACAAATTCTGAAAAAAACAGGACGTCTATTTGAGGTATAGTGACAACACAATCATGTTTAGTGTTAGAACATATATTTCTCTTAAAATTATACTATCTCTTTCTATTTTAAGGTATAGCAATACTCTAGGAAATAGATGGCTCGGCAATCCAGGCATGTTGAAATGGTGTCATAAATTGAAATATGGAATATTTTTCCAGAAGTGAATGACTTATTTCAATGATAAATATATACAGTAGTAATCAAATGATTCAACCCACATCGAAAATCAGGTTTATTGTCCAACTTTCAGACCTTCAGCTGTTTGCAATTAACAAATCAAACTGACATGACAATAATGTGGCCAAACTCTCATAATTAAGTTAAACACTGAGAAAGTACTAATATAGATAATCGGATAACTGGACCTTAGAATGGCCAGAATTAAGATACAAGGAATAGTCAGTAACAAGCAAAGATGAGTGTCATGTTTGGCTGCATGTTAGAAATATGGCAAAGTCGGGGGGCGGAGCTAGCTGTTGAACAGAAAAGAAGCATCGTGCATAACTCTGAGCCAAACTGAGCAACTTAACCGATCTACCGGCGGAGATTGGGCATTTACCAACCCCACACTCGACCATTTGGCAGGGGAAGCAATAATGGGCAAGAAAAACAAAAAAACGAGGCCCGACAAGCCACCTTTCAGCCACGATATAGGCGAACTCCTGCGGAACTCACAGAAGGCCGCATGGGAGAAAATGGCTCTGGGGGAAGCAGAGTATTCTGACTCCTCAGAAGACTTTTACCTGGACTTGGGTGAAGGCGCAACGGCAACCCAACCTAAGGTACACACGACCAAATCCTCCCCAGCAGGGGAACCAGTCACTGCAGCCCTCCTGACAAAAAGGTTTACAGACCTCAGACAAGATCTAGCTGCAGACAGAGCTGCCTTCAAAGAGGCTATGGAAAGGGCCAATACGCGACTTACCACCTTGGAGACAAGCGCCAATGCCCACGACGGCCGACTCACTACTCTAGAACAGAGAATGGCAGACCTCTACAAACTGCAATAAGATACTGCAGATAAAGTTGAAGCCTTCGAAGATCACAGGCGATGGACAAACCTGAAAATCAGAGAGGTTCCTGACACCATCGGGACTGACGACCTCCCACACTATGTGCGGCGCCTTATGGCTACGCTACTGCAAGCCAAGCAAGCCAAACAGGTGAAAATGGACGGTTGGTTCCGACTGCCCAAATTAGCCAAAGCACCATCTAATGCCCCAGCTGACCTCATAGTGAGATTTTAAACTCACCGAGATAAAGCCACGGTCCTGGCAGCCTGCAAGGGGAAAACCCCAATACTGTTTGAGGACTCAAATTTACAAATGTTCCCAGATCTAACCAGGAGCACACTCAGCTGGCGCAAAGGGCTACAACCGAGCCTGCAACACCTTAGATCACAAGACATCCAGCACCGCTGGGGTACACCGAGGCTAGTGACATTCACCTTTCAAGGGACCACATACAGGGCAAGAAGCCTACAGGAACTGGACTCCCACCTGACACAGCTGGGCCTGATATCACCGCACAAGGACACTGCGACTGCTCTGGCCAGAGTGGACCCCACAACAGTCAAGGAGTTTGTGCCCAGAACACCCCAGCATGCCAACACGGGCGGCACAACCTGAAGGAGGAATACAGGCAGGAAACCTACTGAATGCCACAGACCCCGCCGATACACTCAGTGACTATACACACCATGTATAAACTTGTTAATTTGCTTGTTGGACTCTATGTCTATGTTTACTACTTGCACCCATAGTTTTCTATCTTTTATTTTCCGTTGTTGATATTTGTTTATAACCCTTTGCGGAGTACACACCAGTACCCGACCAAGCCATATAGGGCCAAAGTGCAGCCTTACATATGTAGCCATGCTACTGTGAACTAAATGTGCCCACGACAACATTGTCACAAGACCCTCCCCCCCTCACTAAGATAGTTCAGTAAATCGATCCTGATCTCTGATCCCCAGAGGGGGCCTCCCATGATCCCTGGGGCACCTCAACCTGCGGACCATCTCTTCAATGTTTCATATATAAGTGCCAAGGGGTCTTCTTTATATTGTTGTTTGCATATTGTGTTATCTGACATGTTACCTTTTAAAAACAAAAAACCCACTCGGCAGGACACTGCGTCTAACCTAGTGCTACTGCTTTTGATCATGCATGTGACCGTCATGGGAACTAGCCCACATCTTGTACTGTAATGATTACTCTATACCACCTGCTGAGTGACTAAAATAAAGAATTAAAAAAAAAGAAATATGGCAAAGTCAAAATAATGGTCCACAGTTAGGAGAAGAAATCATTGACCTTCACAAACAAGGAACAGGATATAAAAACATAGCAAAGGCACTGAATGTTCCTCAAGACACTGTTGTTTGCATAGTTTGCAAGTTTAAAGTTGAAGGAACACTGTTTACCTGTTAACCTGGATGGGGAAGCTACCAGAGGAGTCAGGTTGTGGAAAACTCTTGAGTGACAGCAAAAGACCTGTAACAAGACTTTATGGCAACAGGCACTGAGGTTTCAGTGAGCACTGTAAGACACATAGTTTAGTATCAGGAAATCCTAGGGGGGAAAGTAATGCCGTCTGTAAGGAAGCTGAAGCTTGGGCATTATTGGACCTTCCAACAAGCCAATGATCTCAAACATACCTCAAATTCTACCAAGTCTTGGTTGCAGAAGAAGTCCTGGGAAATTCTACAGTGGCCATCACATTTAACTGACTTGAATCGCATAGAAAATCTATGGTGGGATTTGAAGAAAGTGGTTGCAGAATGCAAACTCAAGCATATTACTGAACTGGAGGTCATTGCTCATGAGCAATGGACTAAGATTCCTCAGGAACGCTGCCAGAAGCGGGTGTCTGGGTATGCATCTTGGTTGCAGCAGGCAAAAAGTTGCTCTAGTAAGTACTAAAGATGCTTGCCATGAAGGGGTTGAATAATTTTGAGACTGGAGAAGTCATTGAATTTGGGAAAACCACTTGAAGCATTTGCTGTGTTGAGCCATTTCAGTTGCTTTTGTGTGATTTGTTCATTACAGACAGTGGAAAGTCTGTAAATGTTGATAATAAACCTTATTTTCAATGGGGGTTGAATAACTTTGATTACAACTGTATATATTTTCATGTAAGTTCATTAAGCAGGGCCTCAACCCCTCTGTTCCTGTGTGTCCAACTTGTCTGGTTACAGTTACATATTTGTTGGTCCACCCATTGTACTGGGAGTATGTTGGAGCTATATAAATAATTATAATAATAATATGTATGTATATATATATATATATATATATATATATATATATATATATATACATATATATATATATATATAAATTCTTATATATATAAATTTATATTGCATATATAGATATATATTTAACATTTAACATTTAAAAAAAATTTGATGTTAGGGACAACATTTTAATTCTCTACTGTACCTTTAAGTATATCAGTGTCATCGCTGTATTATCGTATTGCACATATTCACACACCTTGGATCAAGTTATATCTCCGAGAATTATACGACCACATCTATGTAACTGTTAGGAGGGTTGACAACATTATTTTTGCCACTTTACATCACTTCCGTATCTATCATATCAGGCTTATACTGATGACAAAATTGTTATCATATATGATGATATATGCCGTACACCAAATGTATTGCTTTAGCATTGTTACATATATAATTGCCATATGTAAAAAGTCTCCTTGTCATGTTAAGTACTTCATTGGATGTTTGGTCCTTTTGTTCTTTGCCTCTGTCTTTAAGTATATAATCAATAAAAATTATACATTGAAAAAAAATATATATAATTGTAACAAACATATACACAATCATAAAATAATAATTGGCTATACATTGCTTTATATATTGCATACCGTATGGTATCTGTACACACTATGATGTTGTAGTCGATCTAGATATTCAAGCGTTTTTATTTTTAGTTACTGGCAAAAAAAGTATTTTTTTATTTCTTTAGTCACTCTTATTATGTCTTTTAGTTCTAAGGATGCATAAAGTTTACAACATAATATCGGTAGCATTTAAAATACACATTGTGCATTATAATCATCTATCACTAATTTGTTTTTCTCAATGAACATTATATATATCTTATGTGTACACAGTTACTTAGCAACAGAGGACTGGATTTATTTTATAGAGTGCTGATTTACTATGCTTACCAAATTGCATTTTCTTCTGTATATGTCAATTGAGGAATTATTATTTAGTAAGCAGACTAAAATCTTTCTCTGCTAATATAATCCAACCTAGTCACAATTTTAGAAAAGGAGACTCCTACGCTGATTGCTGGTCATCAGTTCAGCAATGGCCGCATCCAAGATGAATTATAAATTATGGTTTTAGTGTTCTCGACACCCCAGATATTGCATTTAACCATCAAAATGTGTACTTTCATTGAAACTGAGATGCTTCACTTGCAGGTTGTGACTGCCTTATGACCTGACTGAATGTATAATACACCAGGATGCACCTATGTTAGTGCGGACCCCAGCTGTCTTGAGCTACAGTGAGTCCCACTATAAACAACAGTAATCCTCAACATGGCTACTAAGACAATATGTGAGTGTCTGATTTGTAAGGTCTAAGCCTTACAAAATATTTATGTCCCCTATTTAATAAAACTCTGACATTGCCTAATGGGGAATACTTGCAACCAACATTCTTATTATTCATATTATTATTCATCTATTTATTTTTTTTTCAAATCTATGCATTTTCAATGGACAATAATATAAACAGATTTTTATTTTATTAAACCCTAAAATAATCTGCAATGTTGTTGCAAAAAAAATAGCTTATACTTTAGTCTATTCTATTGAATTTTTGGTTTTCAGAAAAATAATATTCAGTACTAGAATGGGACCAGCGTGTGACTAGATTATTTTTATTTTTTTTTATTTATGGATTTAAGGAACAATATTTAAAAATTGAAGAAACAAATTAAATTATTAAAACAATAATTTAAAACAGATGAAAAATTTACAATTCTATTTACACTACTAAATCAGTTTAACACTAAACAATATAACCAAGTCATACATAAAAATATTATATATCATTAAATATAATGTACATATTTTTGCACATCTAATTTTCACCTGGATGATTGCAATTATTTTTATTTAAGTAAAGTATCTTTTGTCAACAATTCTAAATATTGTGAATAAACCAAAACAAAAAGGAACGTGTTTTAGTATGAGTTTTCTTAGCAAACCTGCCATAACTATATGTTATAGTGCCATTTCATTTGACATTGAAAACACAGATAATGCCATATCGCAAGACAAGTGTCAAACTCAAAGACCTAGCTTAAATGTATGTGTGGCCTTACAGCTGTTTTCAAAATATCTGACCAAACCAAGTTCTTTTCAAATTAACACAACATACATTAATTTAGTTCTAGCATATATTAGTAAAAGAAAAGATGGGATAATGATTCCTTATGCATATCCCATCATAACAGGTAATAGCACTACATATCATCTTGAATTGGCTTTCGCTCCATTATTAATATTAAGAAAGAGAGAAAAGAGAGAATCATTAAGTACATACGAGTTGTCCTCACAACAGAGTGGTTTCCTATAGAACTCAACAAGAATGCAACATGTCTATATTTCCCCACTCGGGACTTTCATTAGATTAGATTAGTCATATTAAATAATAATCTGATCCTGATGAAAGTCCAGAGCATGGACTGAAACCTCGATCAAACTGGATTATGTTAATTTCATGAAATAAACTTTAACATTGAATGAAGACCATTAGTGCAGCCATTATTTTACATATTTTCTTTTCATGTACCCTTGGACTAGAACCGAGCAAACAAAGCAATTTAAGTCTGAGTGCAAGGATTCTCTTCAAGTTTTGCTCCACTTTTAAATGGAACAAAAACAATTTAATGTGAAAACATATATACTATACATTATTTTGTTAACAAAGTATCCAAATTAGGCTTTGTCATCACTTTGTCAGTGTTTCAAGAACCTAAATATAGAAATTTCAGATTCAACAAGCAAGTGAACACCATTGCCTTCATCTAAATCAGCCTGGAAGTGTTAATCCAAAGTGTCTTGGTAGCAGATAACATGTGGATGTGCAGTAACGTTTGCATAGCAACCAGTAAACAGTGATGGTGCACTATTGAATAGGTGCTTCTGACTATCATTATAATAGGGAGAGTTAATTCAGACCACGTCCCTTAACAGGCAGGGGTGTAAACATGTGAGAGGTTGCTACAAAATAAATATACAGTGCTCAGGCACTGAAAATAAATACATATCTTTATTAAGATCTTTTTTAAATGTGAATCAATAAAGAAGTGAAGATTTTAACTGCAGACTGTGAGTGCAGCTACATTTGTTGCTTTTTGCTTATATATATATATATATATATATATATATATATATATATATATATATATTTATTTGTGGTCGGAACTTAAATTTGTATATGGAAATAGATGAGAGGAAGAAAGTTGGCATGTTTTGCTGAAACCAACGTATGGGTAGGCCTGTATAAAGAGGGTATAAAGAGGGCCCACCAGGGATAACGTGATAATAAGTTAGTAGAGGGAGTGGTGGGTCACTCCAACAGGAAATCGGCATAGGTACGTAAAGGTGGGGTGAGTTTATATAGAGAAACTCCTCCCACAAATTCAGGCCTCTAATTTGTGGTCGGAACTTAAATTCGTATAGATAGGCCTGTATAAAGAGGGCCAAAAAGGTATCGGTGAAGAACACTCCTTTGGCATGCTTACAAAGATAAACTTGAGCAATTCCCTGAGCTCTACTCATGAAGCAGAATCTAAGAACTGAATATAGGGATAGCCATCTATTTGATTTAAGGATGTGGACTGGGTTGAGTGGATGCCCGTGAAGTGACTGCAACAGAGTTAGGTGGAAGCTGTATCGTATGCGTGTCTCTAGTATTAACATGGGCTAGATGTTGCCTGTCAGGAATAGCGATATTGTGGTTAGATGGTTGATCTAGTTAATTTGGAAATCCTTAACGGTGAGAATGTAAAGGTCGATGTGCGTGACAAGGTCGGAGTTGACTTTATATGGTGTACCAACGTGAATTCTCTGGGCCATGAGAAAATGTAGAAGGTAATATAATTATTACTTGAAAACTGTGTTATCTTACTATCGACTGGTTTGGTATACGATAATTTGGATAAGCTTCTGAATGTATGTTTGGTTATGAGTACTATAATGGATGAAAGATAGTGGTCTGTTTGTGAAGCCTTAGGAGATTGTTGTAATGGAATATGATGAAAGAACGGGAGTAAGATTGGGACAAGTAGTTAGGTAGTAATGTAATAATCCTGGAAGGTAGGAATTAATGATGTAATGTGTTATTTGTAAATGGTAGAAAAGCCAAAAATCATCATGTTCTTGATGTAGTCATTACCTGCGGAGGGATGCTCAAATGTAACCTACTAAAACTGAAATATCCTGACGTAAATTGTTTGGCATGCATAGAACGAGTGATGGGGTAGTGATTGTGCGAGTAGCATAAATCCATGACTAGCTTCTGTAAATGCTGGGATTGTTGAATGTATGTTGATGGCGGTTGCAAGTTGAACATTGTTGAAATTGCGGTTACTCTACTTACCCTTTGTAATAGATGGTGCACGTATTGGACTGTAATGGAAAAGTCTGACTGTGATCTATGAGTAATACATGTAGATCTGATATCAATAAACAGAGGAATAACGTACGAGATTACAGTATACCTGTGAAGATTAGTGGGGACGAGAGAGGTGCTTCTATACGAACATAACAGCCGACGTGAGACAAAGAACGTAGACAAAGAGCATAAATGAGCATGAAACATGAATTGATTAAAAAGCTAGAATGTGTACATGTGGTGGACCATGTGTGAAAAAAGCATTAAAAGTCATGTTTCAGTGTTTGCAGATGACACAAAACTCTGTAAAGTAATACAATGCAAGCTATTACTTTGCTGCAGAGGGATTTAGATAAACTGGGGGACTGGGCACTCAAATGACAGATTACATTTAATGTTGAAAAATGCAAAGTTATGCATTTCGGCAAAAAGAATGCACAAGCAACGTACACCCTTAATGGAAGCGAATTAGGGATAAGAACACATGAAAAGGACTTGGAGATTGTTATAGACAACAAACTATGCAGCAATGTGCAATGTCAATCATCAGTGGAAAAAGGGCATTCATTCTTGGGATGAGAATATCATTTTGCCTCTTTAAATCACTGGTAAGACCACATATTGAATATGCTGTGTAATTTTGGGCACCTGTTCTAAAGAACACTAGAAAAAGTGCATAGGCGGGCTACAAAATTAATAAAAGGAATGGAATATATCAGCTATGCAGAAAGGTTAACAAATTTAAACCTCTTTAGTTTGGAAAAACGTCACCTGAGAGGGGATAAGGTAACATTATACAAATAAATTCGAGGCCAATACAAACCATTGTGTGGAATTCTATTATCAAACCGGACTTTACATAGGACATGAGGTCATGCATTTAGACTGGAAGAAAGAAGATTTTTTCTAAGGCAAAGGAAAGGATTTTTTTTTTACTGTAAGAACAATAAGGATGCGGAATTCTCTGCCTGAAGCAGTGGTTTTATCGGAGTCCATACAGATGTTCAAACCGCAACTAGATGCATACTTGCAAAAGCAGAATATTCAAGGATATCATTTTTCAAGGTAGGGTAATCGCTTCTTCATCCAAGGATAAATCTGACTGCCATTCTGGGGTCAAGAAGGAATTTTTTTTCCTAGTTTGTTGCAAAATTGGAAGTGCTTTAAACTGTTTTTTTTTTTTGCCTTCTTTTGGATCAACAGCAAAATACTAATGTGAGGAAGGCTGAACTTGATGGACACAAGTCACTGTTCAGCTATGTAACTATGTAACTATGTAACCTGTCGAGATAAGCATAGATGCAGGGCCGGTGCAAGGATTTTTGCCGCCCTAAGCAAAAGAAAGATTTGCCGCTCCCCTCCCACCCATCCCCCAGTGACATCGCAATGCCCCACCCATATGATCTGCCATATGAACTAATGCCAGTACTGCACACAGTGTGTGTTTACATTTAAAAGCCTGCAGGGACAAACTATAGACACCAGAACCACTTTATTAAGCTGCAGTGGTTCTGGGGACTATAGTGTCCCTTTAATGTGAGGTAAATTAGAGATGAGTGTCACTAATAATATAGATTGCCTACTTACAATCAGATGAGGATGGTGATGGGCTATGGCTGCAGTCTGGCTCCACTGGTCTAGTGTAGGACAGGATCTCTGGAGGCTGTTTGTAACTGTGGTCACAAAATTCAATGTTCTGGAAGAACGGGAAGCAGCTCCATTTTTTGAGGCCCCTTTCACAGCTCAAGGTCTGGGCCCCAGGGCCTGACGGTGAGTATGCCAATAAGGCCCACCCATAAGTCCTCCTACATGTTCCACCCATGCGTTCGCTCACAGGGAGTGGAGTGTGTAGGGGGTGTGTTATGTGTTACTGTAGAGGATCTAATGTGTGTGCTTATGGAATGTAGTGTATAGGGATATCAGTTTGTGTAGATGATGCAGTGTGTTTGTGTGTAGTGGAAGCAGTGTGTTTTTGTGTCAGGGATAGAAAGCAGTGAGTGTTTGTGCATAAGGGATGTGTTGTGTATTTCTTGTTGTGTGTAAGGGATGCATTGTGTGAATCTGTGTGTGTATGCATAAGGGATGCAAAGTGTGTTTCTGTGTATGTAAGGGATGCAGTGTGTGTGTCTGTAAGGGGTGCGTTGAGTGTGTGTAAGAGATGCATTGTGTTTCTGTGTGTGTGTAAGAGAAGCAGTGTGTTTGCACGTGTGTGTAAGGGATGCATTGTTTGTTTCTGTGTATATGTGCAAAGGATGCATTGTCTTTATGTGTAAGGGTTGCAGTGTGTGTGTGTGTGTTTGTGTAATGGATGCATTGTGTGTTTCTGTGTGTATAGGGATGCATTGTGTGTGTGTGTGTGTGTGAGCGTAGTGTGAAAGAGCTCCCTGTCCTGCCCCCTGTCCTATAGAGCTCTCCCTTCCATCCCTTAGAGATCTCCCCTGCCCCTTAGTGGTCTCTCCTCTCCCACCCACCTCCCTTAATGGCCTCCTCTGCCCCCCCCTCCCCTAGTGGTCTATCCTCCACCTCCCCTCCCTTAGCGGTCTCTCCTCACCCCCTCCCCTAATGGTCTCTCCACCACCCCCTCCCTCTTTTAGTGGTCTCTCCCTCCCCCACGTTCTCCTCAACCCCCCCTCCCTTTGTTCTCATCTTCTTCCCCCCTCCCTGTGTTCTCCTCTTCTCCCCCCTCCTTGTATTCTCCTCTTCTTCTCCCCCCGTCCCTGTAATCTCTTCTTCTGCCCCCCCTATAATCTTCTCTTATTCTCCCCCTCCCTGTAATCTTCTATCTTCCCCCCTGCAATTTTCTCTTCTTCTCCCCCTTCCCTCCCTGTAATCTCTTCTCCCCCCGTAATCTTCTCTTCTTCTCCCCCCTGTAATCTTCTCCACTCCCCTCCCTCCCTGTAATCTTCTCCCCCTCCCTGTAATCTTCTCCACTCCCCCCTGTAATCTTCTCCCCCCACTACCTGTAATCTTCTACACTCCCCCCTCACTCCCTGAAATCTTCTCCCCCTCCCTCCCTGTAATCTTATCCACTCCCCCCTCCCTCCCTGTAATCTTCTCCCCCCACTCCCTGTAATCTTCTCCACTCCCCCCTCCCTCCCTGTAATCTCCCCCCCTGTAATCTTCTCCACTCCCCCTGTAATCTCCCTCCCCC
Organism: Pelobates fuscus; assembly: GCF_036172605.1. Classification (NCBI taxonomy): domain Eukaryota; kingdom Metazoa; phylum Chordata; class Amphibia; order Anura; family Pelobatidae; genus Pelobates; species Pelobates fuscus. The sequence goes on from NC_086319.1 coordinate 116,530,921, forward strand.
ACTCCCTGTAATCTTTTCCCCCTCCCTCCCTGTAATCTTCTCCACTCCCCCCTCCATATGGGACATAAGGTAAAATTGTTGTAAACAAATGAGTGACAAACCAACAGATATGTTGCAAACAATTTAGGGGTAGATAAAGTAGTCAACTGGGTTCATACTGTTGAAAAATGAAGATTAGTATAAGTGACTAGAATTACCCAGGTGCCATACGTATGGTTAGCAGCATTTAACCAGAGATCAAACCATACCGCTTTATGTCTTAAATAAAAATCTTATAATGATTAAACTCTTCTAGATTGTATGTGAATTGTGAATCTATAGCTAGACCATATTTGTTGGCAGGTAATTGCCCGATATGTCAGCCCGTGTTGGCCTGATATAAATTGGGCTGACTCGGAGACGGATAAGTGATTTACGTATCAAGTGATGAACCTTGAAGGGCAACTTGTAGATTGAAAATTTAATGGAGAGTTGGATAGGTTGAGAACCGGGAAAGTAGTGATACTGGAGAAGATAGACATATTAGGAAATTAAAACAATGTCAATGAGAACATATGATGAAAGTATTTACGTGGAACGTAAAATGTATACAGAAAATTTTGGCATTATTGTAAACGTGCTAAAACTGTATGTTAAAATATAGAAATTGGAGGTACCGTAATTCCCCTAATGGGTTGCAAAAGTAATAAATAGCCAACTAATAAATTACCAGCAGCCTAATGGACTAATTGTAAAAGTTGGAAAGCAGATAGTACTACAGAAGTCACTATATGAACATTAGCGTATTGAGGACCGGAACGTGGGTCCAATGCAATGCCTAAATAAGCACAACAAGTTAATGTAAAAGGCAGCGTGAGGCCTAATATACGTGTTTAACTGAAAAATATAAACGTATAAAGGAATACAACACATGAAACAAAATTGCTGGAGGAACACCGCTGTTCTTGGTTTCTCCAATAAGTATGCTACTAAATTGATATGGGCACATAGAATATGTGGTATAATAGGAGAACAAAGTGAAATAATGGGGAAATATATATATATATATATATATATATATCAGACTTACGCACTGAATTAGTGTGTAACCTAACGTTATTAAAAACAGGCGTGAGTGGCCACCAAGTGCTATTGATTCATGAGCAGGAACCCCAGATGAACTGGACCAAATTGCATGGATATGTGAATTTAAAACGTGCAGTATATTTAATAACTATGGTAAAGAACTGAACTGTGACCAACATTTAAAAGCACAGGTGAAGGTAGTGAGCGAAAAACAGCGAAAAGCAGGTTTATTTAACCAAAACAAATGTCAATTAATAAGTGCAGGAAAACCGAACAGAAAAGCCTGCATGAATGGAGTGAAATTCAGCCCATGCTGAAATGAACAGTGAACCCTGTACCAAGCACTATGGTTTATAAAACAAATGAACGGTGAAATTAGGAGAATGGCCAATCGAATGGTTTGAAATGAAAGCTAAAGTGGCAGCATCTAGGCAGGATTTTAAACGAATGAACGCATGATTCAACCAACATACGGACGGAACAAGTAAACGAAAGTACGGCTTGAACCAGACGAATGAACAGGATAAGTGAACAAACAGGCTATACGGGAACAAGCGGAAACCTGAAAACGTGAGTACTAGCACAGGGATTTTTAAACAAAAGCACACGAATGGTACATATATATGTAAACGTAATGGGAGCCAATCCCCACGTTTGGTAGGCCTGAACATTCCCACGAATACATACGTAAGCGTGCCGGGTCTCATGACCGGAAGCCGGTGTCTGTGATACAGGAGCCAGGTCGGAGGTACTGATGGCGTGTCGGATGCAGGATGGTCAGAGAGAGCTGGGTCCGTTGGCTGCTACTGGAAAATTGGCTGGTAGGACTGAACCGGAAGCCCTGGTTGTCGTGGCAACATCAAGTCACTCCAACAGGAAAACGGCATAGGTACGTAGAAGTGGGGTGAGTTTATATAGGGAAAACTTATCACACAAATTCAGGCCTATGGCTTTTTACATATATATATATCTCCTAAATATATAAATACAGGGAGTGCAGAATTATTAGGCAAGTTGTATTTTTGAGGATTAATTTTATTATTGAACAACAACCATGTTCTCAATGAACCCAAAAAACTCATTAATATCAAAGCTGAATATTTTTGGAAGTAGTTTTTAGTTTGTTTTTAGTTTTAGCTATTTTAGGGGGATATCTGTGTGTGCAGGTGACTATTATTGTGCATAATTATTAGGCAACTTAACAAAAAACAAATATATACCCATTTCAATTATTTATTTTTTACCAGTGAAACCAATATAACATCTCAACATTCACAAATATGCATTTCTGACATTCAAAAACAAAACAAAAACAAATCAGTGACCAATATAGCCACCTTTCTTTGCAAGGAAACTCAAAAGCCTGCCATCCATGGATTCTGTCAGTGTTTTGATCTGTTCACCATCAACATTGCGTGCAGAAGCAACCACAGCCTCCCAGACAGAGGTGTACTGTTTTCCCTCCTTGTAAATCTCACATTTGATGATGGACCACAGGTTCTCAATGGGGTTCAGATCAGGTGAACAAGGAGGCCATGTCATTAGATTTTCTTCTTTTATACCCTTTCTTGCCAGCCACGCTGTGGAGTACTTGGACGCCTGTGATGGAGCATTGTCCTGCATGAAAATCATGTTTTTCTTGAAGGATGCAGACTTCTTCCTGTACCACTGCTTGAAGAAGGTGTCTTCCAGAAACTGGCAGTAGGACTGGGAGTTGAGCTTGACTCCATCCTCAACCCGAAAAGGCCCCACAAGCTCATCTTTGATGATACCAGCCCAAACCAGTACTCCACCTCCACCTTGCTGGCGTCTGAGTCGGACTGGAGCTCTCTGCCCTTTACCAATCCATCCATCTGGCCCATCAAGACTCACTCTCATTTCATCAGTCCATAAAACCTTAGAAAAATCAGTCTTGAGATATTTCTTGGCCCAGTCTTGACGTTTCAGCTTGTGTGTCTTGTTCAGTGGTGGTCGTCTTTCAGCCTTTCTTACCTTGGCCATGTCTCTGAGTATTGCACACCTTGTGCTTTTGGGCACTCCAGTGATGTTGCAGCTCTGAAATATGGCCAAACTGGTGGCAAGTGGCATCTTGGCAGCTGCACGCTTGACTTTTCTCAGTTCATGGGCAGTTATTTTGCGCCTTGGTTTCTCCACACGCTTCTTGCGACCCTGTTGACTATTTTGAATGAAACGCTTGATTGTTCGATGATCACGCTTCAGAAGCTTTGCAATTTTAAGAGTGCTGCATCCCTCTGCAAGATATCTCACTATTTTTGACTTTTCTGAGCCTGTCAAGTTCTTATTTTGACCCATTTTGCCAAAGGAAAGGAAGTTGCCTAATAATTATGCACACCTGATATAGGGTGTTGATGTCATTAGACCACACCCCTTCTCATTACAGAGATGCACATCACCTAATATGCTTAATTGGTAGTAGGCTTTCGAGCCTATACAGCTTGGAGTAAGACAACATGCATAAAGAGGATGATGTGGTCAAAATACTCATTTGCCTAATAATTCTGCACTCCCTGTATATATATATACAAGCAAAAAACAGAAAGGTTATGGTGGGGAAAAAAATGTGATTGAAAACCCTTCCACCTGAAGTCTGTGGATAGTTAATACAATGTTAAACAAACATCTGCACACCAATCTAGCCATAAGGCTTGCTTTTCCAACACAAATTTGCATTGATTTTACTGCCGCAAAGGATTCTGGGTGGGCATATGCAATTTAGTTTAACAAAGAATCACATTTTCACTGTTCACTGGCTTTGCATCTTTTCCTAAGTTGTGTTTCAAAGCTGTTGTATACAGCAAACATAGACTCAAAGGAATCCATGTTTAAAATGGAAAGAGGCAAAAATTTGAATCTTTGTTCAACTAATTTGAATATGCCCACCCAGAATCCTTTGCGGTAGTAACATCACTGCAAATTTGTGATTTCTGTGGGAAAAGCAAGTCTTATGGCTTGACTGGTGTGCAGATTTTTGTTTAACATTGTATTAACTATATATATATATATATATATATATATATATATATATATATATATATATATATATATATAGAGAGAGAGAGAGAGAGAGAGAGAGAGAGAGAATGTGTGTGTGTGTGTGTGTGTGTGTGAATTATAAAATATCAAAATAAGAAAATCCCACACAGTAGCCCAGAGGGAATGGGAACATATGGAGGAGAATATGTAAGAGATGTGTGCACCTGTATGTGTAATATGAATGCAGAAAGACAAAGATATACACAATGTATTAATTATATAATAGGTTTTTCCTTCTGTGTTGTTTTGGTGTCATGTGTCTCTTTACACTGTGTAGCAGAAGCACCAGGGTTAAACAATGCAGCAAGCATGGAGTCAGCATGTAGGCTACATTAGGAGATGTGGAGTTCTGCCAACTCCATGCCTCATGGAGCTAGCATCCTTTGACTGCCCAGTAGGTCTGTATTTTAGGGCAGAATATTTACTGCCCAAAATTATACACTGGGAAGAAAACTAATGAGTGTGATTCAAACAATTTCTCATATGGTTTACTCAGATTTGTGGGCAAACGACCATAATAAGGTAGACCATAAGGAGCATACTAAGGGTACGGGGAGGGAAACTTCAGTACTAATTGTTAAAAGGACATAAACAACATAAACAGACACAGCTCAAAGGTGTAAAAGAACCCCAACAATATTTTTTTTTTTATATTTCAACAAAACTTAGTGGGGCATTGCAACAGCTACCCATATAGAAAAGACTCCACTGCTAGTCTCTTAGATTTAGAGATGTCATAATCATTAGAATATAGTTCAGTACATTATTTATCAAGGAAGATGGATAAGAAGAGACAAACAAAGAAATTATGTTATTTAGGTAGATAGATAGTGATTAGAGATGATGATGATGAAGTAAGCACATGCATGTGTACGAGCGCACTGACGCTGGGAGGAAGGGACACACACACACACCCTGTTCGGTGGTCCGACAGAGCTCTAACATCAGAGAATCAGAACAGATAATTCAGTTAAAACTGCGGGGGCGACACCACAACGGCAAGGAACATGGCGAACATGGCAAAAAGGGGTACTGAAAATTAGTGAAGCTGCATAATTCAATGGTGAGAATTTATACATAAAACTGCTCGCTGGAGTTCTGACTAAACTTAATCAGCTTGTTTGTGGAAGCTAGAAAAAAGAGTTGTTTAGGCTGAGCACGTGTACTGGTAAGATGCCAGAAAAGATCAAGTAAAGCTGTTGGAGCTAATTTACATGGAATTCTGAAGCTACTGAAGCTATTTGAAGTTAAAATGTACAAAAGGTTTAATTTGAAAGTGCATAACTTCAGGAAGGAAAGAAAAAATTACGGCTGAGTCTTGACAATTTTTAAATATTGCTGAAGAATCTGGGACTGTCTTATATGAAGGCTGAAGTTACTATTGAATCAGCAAGTGACTTGAGGAATCTGAATATAGTTGAATATATAAATACAACGTTTTCTCATTTTTTCTGGTTAAACAGGAAGTGTTTTGCGCGCTGAAATTTTTAAAGAGCATATTATAAATAGATAATATATTATATAACTGCAGAGGTCTATCATATAGAAACCATCGCCTCTTTTTGTGTTGTTTTTTGTTTTTGTGTGAGATATATAACTAAGTTCTAAGTATGCGGTGGTACCAGTGAGGATGGCATAAAGTTGCAAGTAGCAGTATCAAGCTTGAATAACTTATTTTGCAAAAAGGCAGGTACCTGAAGTGCAGAAAATCGAAAATACTGAAAAACCTAATGTAAGCAGTGATGCCACTGATGCGATAGTGATTATTTTGGGTTACAAGAGGCGGTGTTAAGTCCTAATAAATTACTCTTCAAACAAGTATAAGTACCTGAAGAAATTTAAGTTATAGAAAACACGACCTGTGAGTAATTTGTTGTAATTTTACAGTTGGGCAAAGAGGAGGGAGAGAGAAGAGGAGGAAGAGAAAAAGATAAGGAAAGGGTAGAGGGAGAGAGAAGTAGAAGGGGGAAAGTATAAAAAAATTGCACAATTGCACAATAGAAAAGGATAAGAAGAAAGAAAAGGGAGATGTTAAGGACTCTAAATCAGAAAAAGACTTTCAGGCTTCCATTCACCTATTTCCCTAAAAGAACAAACAGAAAAAATGGGAGAGGAAGTGTCAGGTATTCAGAATATTAGTTATAAAGAAACTTCCCAAGAAGAAGGGCTACAATCTGAAGGAGGAGTAATTACTAAATAGTTCTTGAAACAATGTTTAACAGAAATATATTCTACATGGCGTGTAAACGACTATCTCTTATATGATAGATCAAATATCGAATTAATAAAAGAAAAATAAAATATTTTTTTTTTTAGAAAATAACCCTAAGGATACATCTCCCACAATAAATTTGTGTCCGTTCAAATCCGTTTTAAGAAGGCATCTGATAAAACGTAATACTTAATTAAAAAAAAAAAAAGATGAGAAAGCTTAGCACAATTATATATAAAATTTTATCAAATAGTTAATACAAATAAATTAGAAGAATCAAACAGGTATCAATCAGAATTGAGGGAGGTACAAAAACGCATAAATCAAAAATTAAGGGAAAATGACTTACAATATGGAAAAACTTTAATTAAAATATTATAGCAAAGGCAATAACTAAGGAATGACTAAGATAATAAGAAATGGAGAGATAATACTAACACCACAAAACATAGGTCAAAGTTATAAGGAGTATTACAGCTCTCTGTATAATCTAAAAGAGGCAAATGATAAATCAAATATAAAGAGCTATTCATACGAGCTAATTTAAATAAAAAAACAGAGTCCCAAAGAAATGATTTGAGCCATCCTATAGCTAAACTGGAAACTGACAATGAGATAAATAAAATGGAGAAAATAAAGACACCGGGCCCAGATGGTCTTAGTAATTTATTTTATAAAACTTTCAAAGACCAATTAGTAGAACAACTGACGAAAATCTTTAATTATACTGTCTCGCAAGGGTCTTTACCTACTGAAATGCTACAAGCCAATCTATTACCAATCCTAAAACATGGGAAAAATTCAACAGCAGTTGAAAGCTATAGGCCAATTTCTTTACTTATTTGAGATACTAAAATATTCTCTGCAATTTTAGCTAATAGATTGAAAAATATATTGAGTACTATAATACATTCAGATCAAATTGGTTTTGTACCAGGAAGAAGGGTCTGATATAATACAAGGAGAATAATTGATATTATTGATTCTGCCACAAGAAAAAAGTTTCCTTGCTGACCCTGCCGATTGATGCTGAGAAAGTGTTCGACAGGGTCAGCTGGGAATTTATGAGTCAATCATTACAACAATTTGGGATCCAAGGTTGAATATATCAGACCATTATGGCTTTATATGCAACACCTTTTGCAGGAGTAGTGGGACCAAATTTATGTTCAAATTGGTTTTTGCTTAGTAATGGTACTAGGCAGGGATGTCCCCCGTCTCCACGTCTTTATATTATGTCCATCGAGTCCTTTTCTAATAGTATAAGAAATAATAAGAACATCAAGGGATATAGATTTAAAGAAAGGCAACAAAAAATTATTATGTATGCAGACGATCTACTGATTACAATTTCAGAGCCGAACAGGTCACTAGAATATCTTGTGAAAGAGATAGAAGAATATGGACAAGTAGCAAACTATAAAATTAACATTGGTAAAACAACAATAATGGATCTTAACTTAGATAAAAGTTTAAAACAAGATATTAGATTTAAATATAATTTTACTTGGATGAAAAAAATATATGCCCTACTTAGGAATAAAATTAGCAAGAGATTTAAATAATATTAGAGAAATCAACTTCTTGTCACTCCTTCATCACACAACCCATTTGTTAAAGAACTGGATAAATATAGAAAAATCTTGAATGGGAAGAATTAATATAATTAATTCATATATTCTCCCAAAATTGCAATATATGCTTAGGATGATTCCTCTAAAGTTTTCAGATTGGTGGCTAAGTTTGATTCAGAAGAGTATTACAAACTTCATCTGGCGGGGGGAAAAAACAAGACTTAATCAAAACATTTTAGCGCAAAGTAAGTTAAATGGAGGAGTTAAATTCCCGTTGTTAAAAACTCTTTTTCGGATAGCATGATATACCATATATATAATACTCAATTAAACAAACAACAAGAAGAAGCATGGTATTGAATTGAGACTGAATCTTGCATCTAAAGGATCTGAGTTCTTTGCTATGGCAAGCAAAGGACTCAAATTAGATATTAATGGCCAGAATCTCCAGCACTGTTTTGGATCACCCTATCGGTTTCTGGATTAGATTAAAAAATAAATGTAATATATTTAACTAGATACCTGAATATATTAATTTAGCTTCTTTGGAACATTATATTATGAGCTTGAAGGGGTGGAGACAGAGGGGCATCATAAAAATAGAGCAAATTTTTATAGCAGGAAAAGTTTAAACCTTTTCCACAGATTGTTCAAGAACACCAAATTACAGGATCAGAGATATTTAATTATCTAAGAGTAAAAAATTATATAACATCGGATTTATTGAAAGACAAATCAGGCATAACAGACAAACCTTTCAGTACTCTAAATTATGATTTAACGTCTACAGTTTTGTCTAAAGTATGGATCTGTTAAATACGACTGAAATATTACAAACATTCCCTGTTTTTCAAATATAGCAAAAATACATAAATTGTAATATAAATATGAAAGAATGGTGTGAGGCATGGATAAAGGTTAAAAAAGTAATGCACTGTATAAACTGTGCAGAAATACAATTCAAAGTAATACATAGGTGGTATTTAGTACCGACAAGATAAAAAAAAAATGTACCATGAACAATCACTGTTATGTTGGAGATGTAACACGGTTAATGGAACACCTGAATTGGCCAAAACTAAACAACATGCTATGTTTTTTCATTATACAATGTTTTTTGGCCATAAAGATTGCAATTGCACGTAGTTTGAAAATCCCTCTAGCTCCACTCTGGTCGAATATATATAAACAGTTAATACACCAAAATAAAATAGAAATGAACATCAGCAAAACCCTAGGATGTAGTTCCAAAACAACCAAAATATTTGAAGAATGGTTAAATAAATTAGATATAGAAAACATTAATCAACCCTGAACGTTGAAAAACATTTTGAAATCTTAAAATAGATTAAGAATATACTGGTTCTAATTACAACTACATTACAGCGGATTGATTTTGTCTTAAATGTAAAGTCCTGCATTAATGTTTAATATATATATATATATATATATATATATATATTGTACTGTGTAATAATTAGTTATATGTAAGTTATTAATATTCCTCTTATGAAGGTCATTGTGGATTTGCCGATGATGAAACAAGTTAACAGTGGTTAATGTAGATATAAATATTCTCAGATATAATCAATTCCTGAATAAGAGGAACAGTAAAAAAAAAGAAAGATTATATATAAAAAAGGGGGAAAGAAAGAGGAAAGAGTAGGGCAAAAAGGAAAGGGGAAAAAAGAGAAGAGAATTTATATATTTTTTTCTTTTTTGTTAATTGTAGCACTAATAATTATGAAAACAAGCTTAATATGTTTAATAAGAAATAGTGCAATGGTGTATGTATTGCTAGTGGATTGTTTGTATCTATGTTATGATCAAAACCCAATAAAAATAATATAACAAATGAAAAATAGTGATTAGAATAGAGAGAGTAGTTGCTCACCTTGGATTAGCAGCATTAGCAGAAATGTGAGAAATGCTGAACTTGGTTTAACTAGTCTTTTTTAAACCACATTACTATGTAACAATCTATCTTGAGAGGTAAATATTCACATAACCATAATACACCTTTCTAAATAAAATCAAGTGGTAATCGTCCCTCACATCATACACAACAAACAGAAGATAGATTCAGAGAGATGATGTGCCTCTAGTTAATTGATTTTACCCTATCACCTGGCCTGTAATTATAAGGAAACTATTTAACCATGACCACTAGTAATCCATTAATAAATACTGCTCTTTCTTCTATTCCATTTGTTTGTGAGGTTGAGTTAAGGTTGTTGTGATGGAGTTGCTTAGCTTGCCAGTGCCCATGCTGATATATATTCTTAATTCCCTAGAAATAGTGGCATTTGACATTCAACATATAGTGCCTACCCATAAAGAGTAATAGGGGACTCAATAACTCTGACATGCCCCTAAATGTATAGAAAAGAGGGGAATTGTGGGCAGAACTTGGCAGCGCACACACCCAAAAATTACAGTTTTAAAATTTTAAGAGGGTACTTCAAAGCGACCATCTAGCAAACAAATATGGAGATATAGTTCCACCATATGGCCATATTGTGTTAAGCCCACCACTATTTTTCAGTACCCTACTACAATATGACCAAATTGAAATTATTATTCCTTTGGTAAATTGACAAATTTACATGATTCATATATAAATTTGGTTTACGTTTTAGCAGACCCAAATTGAAGATGCAAATTTGGAAACAATGACATATGGTGCATTAATACAAACATTTAATTTTATTTTTTTTAAACAAATATTATTTGTCATACGAGTAAAATTTACCTTTATGGAATTTATTTTATAAACAATATGTTAAACAGCATTTTGCCAGCATTTTGACTATATAGAAGAATGTATATATACAAATCAGGTTACCTAAATATATGCAACCTGATGTACCCTAGTTTTAGATTCATTTACCTATTATCCTTACAAAGATTTATTCTGTGTAATGTGAACATAAATTTAAGTAAATGGTAATATAGTTATATAGATATTGAATTCAACACTTCAATATTTTAATATTTGATATTCTAATTTGTATAACAATTATGTTTGTAGTTAAAGTATTTGCCATAAATTCTACATTGCATTTTAATCATTTTTTTTTACTATGTTTTCTCATTTTATAATCACAAGTAATCAGTTCCGTCAGAATCTAATATATTTTGCTGCATTTATTATTTCTCTGCTAACATTTTGCAGGGTATTTTCATGTAAATTACAGCAGGTGCGCCCAACCAACAACATTACAATTAAAGGCAATCATAAGTTTTAGTGACTAATGAACATTGCATGGAAAGCACAGCAAACGTATTTAAAAAATGTTTTACTAAGTGGATTTTCAAACACTCTGAGCAATTGCTGAAGCAATTAAAGGACTGAATATCAAAACACTCTAGCATTAATTATGTTTGTGTTTAGGGAAATAAAAAATAAAAGCAACAATTATCATAATAAATCCACACAAACTGCTTGTAAACTGGCTGATTTCAAGTACACCTCTGTTTTATAGATTTAAGCAATCCTTGAAAATATCCAATCAGTGTGTTAAGAGCCTAATATGAAAGCACGGCTATTTTTTCCACTGGGAAGTATTGTTCTTTGAAAAAAGACCACTTCTGTTAATATTTCAAATGATATTTAATTTGTTGTGCTTGGAAATATATTCCACAATTAATTCAGTTCCACTAACATATACAAAATATGAAAGCCCTATTGCTGAGTGTAAACATGTTCTCATTATTACTGAATTTATATATGTATTGATAATTTTAGTATAGTACAAATGTTACCTGAAAAAACTATTCATGTGATTGTATTATATATTATACAGAATCAAAATGAGAAATGTGCACAAAGCAGCATAAAATTCCTCCCAACACTTCAAATGACCAAAGAGGGACACTTATATGTTAGGGGTGTGAGTGGGGGTGTTTTCAGGGACGAGGCTGTTCTGAATATTTTTAGGTGTCTTACTAATAATAATTTATGCAACTGTAATGTAATTAAGAACAATGTATCTTATATACACAGATTTATTTCTAAACACATATATTGCAGTTTAAAGACACATTACTGTGAGTATTATTGCTGTAGAGCTTTGTGATACACTCCAACACACCAACATTATGAAGGTCCTAGAAAAGAGGACATTAGCCTCTCTACATTATGGTCAATGGTATCAGTGGAAGTAGAGTAACTTGGCTTCATGAATGAATGAATACTTTCAGTTGACAAAATAATTTGAATTTCTGCATATGTTTAGTGATGGTATTTAGAAACCTTTACAAGACACTTTGGTATTTAACTAAGCACTACAACTATGCATATTGCATACGTTCCACAGTCACATTACAAATTGGCTTATAATGCCAGCAATTTGCTAAAAGCACTGCAACTAATAGTAATAAAAATAATAAGTGTATGTTTGTTTCTTAATGTACATTAATTTCTCTCTCTATATAACATTAACTCCAAAGATGGTCTATGACATAATAACAATAACAATAATATGACTCCTAGTCAAAATATAATATCCTAATCATTTAACATTAGTAGGGCTTTACCCCTTAAGGACGGCGGGCGTACTATGCCATCCTTGGAAGGGTGGCTCTAAACTCCGGAGGGCGGCATAGCACACCCAGCTGTCCTCACCTGGACCGGCGATCCGCGGCGATCCCAGTAAAGGAGGACTGCCTGAGACCCCAACAGTCCCCCTGCAGCAGCTCCGGTCTCTCCGACCTTCCAGTGCCATGTGATCATGATGGTCACATAGCTGCATCAGGATTCTATGAAGCTGCCTGCAGGGGGACAGTCTGAGCTGTCAGGCAGTCCCCCTGACACCTAAAAAGTGAAAAAAAGTAATTAAAATAATTAACTAAATATATTATACATATATTATATATGTATCATATATTATAAAATAAAGCATTTTATAATATGTTATACATATATAATACATGTATATGATTTCATTATAAGTGTACTTTTTGATATATATATATATCACAAAGTACACTTATAGTGAAATCATATACATGTATTCGGTTTGGTTCAGCACTTCGGAACTGCCGAATGTCGTCACTTCAGAACTTTGTCACTTCTGAACTTCGGCACTTCGGACATTCGTAAGCATCCGAATGGCATAAAATTCGTATGAATGTACATTCGGGACGAAACAAATTGCACATGTCTACTGCTCAATTCATTGGACAGGGAATAGTGAAACCGGATTGGGCAAGAAAGCATTACATTGCAGAAAAGGAATTACTTTATTGCTAAAGATTCCTCTCATCATTCACGTAATTTCCCCCCCCTATCTCTTGTTTTGCCACTTTTCAAAAATCCGAATCACTTTGGCGCTTTGGCGCTTCCGAACTACTGAACTTTGTCACTTCAGAACTTCGGCGCTTCGGACATTTGCTAGCATCTGAATGTCCAAATGGCATGAAATTCATACATATGTACATTCGGAACTAAATTAATTACACATGTCTAGACCCCTGTAAGTTTACAAAAAAAACATAAAACCTGTAAATGGTGGATACTGTTGTATTTGTGAGACATTTTTGAATACAAATATGTGTTTTTTTATTTCAGTAAAAGCCAACCGTATTATGACATTCACAGTTAAAATGTCATGCAGAACTTGAAAAAAAAATAATTTCTAATTTTTAGATGTTATTCCTATTAAATTGTGTTTCATGTAGAAATATGTGATATGAATTGAAAGCCCTGTTTTTCCTGAACAAAATTATATATAATAAGTGTGGGTGCACTTAATATGAAAGAGGTGAAATATGGTTTAACAACATATAGCGCAAATTCCAGGTTATGTTTACATTTTGTTTTGATCACAACTTCTACACTTGACTCGGCCCTTAAGGGATTTAATTACGTAAGGTGTCTAGGAACAATATTATTCTTATCTATATTTCAGAACACATTTATCATATGATAAAAACACAAATAAAAATAATCATGAGGATATATAGATAGATAGATAGATAGACAGACTGACTGACTGACTCTTGGGATATCATAAAAAAACCACAAGACCAAACCAGAGGTAATTCATTACGAGGGCATAACTGCATGGATGATTTACCATCATATAATATTATATAATATTCTTTATATTTACATATATAAATAGTTTAATCCATTTAACAATTTCACATGTCAACTTATGTTTTAAATCAAATTAACATGATACCAGATGCTATTTAAATGTATTTTTTTTCTTATGAACACAATATTGCAAAATGTAAAACGTATTTATTATTCAGAAACCCAATTATACTGATATTAAAATATGCACTTCTCTGGTTATATTTAGAGAGAAACAACATGTTTAAATGTGTTGCAGTATGTATCTATTTATTTTGATTAAAACTTAATGACTTACATCCATCTTGCTTTCTGGTGATTAAAAGCAATAATCATATAGTTCTAATTGGATACTTCTTTTTGCATGTTCACTTTTAAAGGGCTTTTGATTTGACTGTTACAGCATGCTGTGCTGTTCCATTCTAGGCATCCAAATTGTTCCTTGGGGGTGTTCTTAATCCTTGACCTACATAGCTAAAGGTCCAGATACTATTAACAACATTTTGTATATTAAATGCAAATTTGAGACCTTTGTTATTGCAATTGATAGTCACATAAATTAAAGTGGATATTGCTTACATTTTCTCAAAATAATAATTGTAATCATAAACCAAGCAGGCATAATACTTCCATATGAGCTAAATGGAGACTAAAGAGAATATGTATGAATCACAGCATGTTTCATTAACTGCATAATCAAATATCTAACTATAATTGTATGCATTACTAACATAGGAGAGATCTGTATTTACACCAGATGTTGTTTCGAAGTTAAAACTTCAGCACGCTGTCTTGGTTATGGTGCAAGGATCATTTCCTATGGTATAGCAAGTTATATAGGATCCACCTGGGACCAGACACCTTCTCTAAGAAAGCTGGAAGATCTCTGCATTAAGCTAAACCTAGTAATGATATTGCAGGATTTTTCTCAGGAGAGTGATGTAAAGCTCTATGGTACATAGCACCATATTAAGGTTTTTAAGCATCCTAGACAGGGTACCAGACTCTTCCTAGCACCCTAGGCTCTATTGTGTGTTTTGTCCTCTATTATAGGTACACTAGCAGAATCCCAAAAACTTCCTATCAATTATACAGTTTTGTTATATGGTTATCAGCTGGGAGATAACCTTGGGAAGCTGTGTACCCGTCAGTTAAGTTTTTTTCTTGTGTTTTATCACTTGTTCATGGGTGTCCGTGTGTTTGTTATTTGCTGCTTTTCCCAGTATTGTAAAAACATATCCATATTGTTGTTTATACGCAATGGCAGAAAGTAGTAGTAATTATCTACAAAGGATACAAAAAGCAAGATCACAAAAGTTTGAACTAATGTTTAAAAATGTGACTAAACCAAAACCCATGGGGGGGTTTGAGGAATTTTTCAAACAAAAGGAGAAATTGTTAAATTTGGAAACGAGAAAATGGTGGGATATTGCATATCTGGGGAGTTATCTAGACGAGGGTCTCATCCCTAGGGGACTCCGTATAGATAAAACCCCAGCTTTTGGTTTAGAGAATGAGGAGTTTTTGAATAAATGGGATGAAATCTTGTTTAACTGCTCCCGCCAACTAATGACTTTACTATTAGACTTCTCTAAGGCAAGCAAATTAAAGATTGAGGAAGATTTAGATATTCTAGATAAGTCAGATATTGGAAATAGAGAAGATGCAGAGTTTAAAGAAAGGGAAGACACTCTATTTAAAAGATTACAATATTTAGATGGGAAAATTTCTGACACAAAAAATAATAAATATTTAAGGGATAAAGATGATATGGCCCATAATAACTTTTCAACTAAGAATAAAATTGCTCGCAAAAGATTGGGAAGAACAAATGTCAGAAATAGGTTCATCAGAACTCCATCTAGAAATTTTAGGAGAGGAACTCCTGAGAGAGAAAAAAAATCTCAGTATAACTCCAGAAAGAGATTTCCTTCCTTTGATGCTAGGAAAAAACTCCAGTTAGAGGTAGGTCCCCTAGGATCTTTGAGAAAGGTTCTCCAGAAAGAAAAAGGGATATTACACACAAAAACCCAGAAAGGGGGGGGCAACCATCCTTCAGAGGAAGGATAGATAGGAACGACACTGATGTCATCAGTGACGTTACCCAAAACCCACATAGAAGGGATAACCTCTCTGGTACCTATGCACAGGTGGTGAGGAACAAGGATGAGAGTAGAAAAGGGAATCCTTTGGAGATCAGGGAAAATTAAAATTTTCAAGAGAGATCAAGAGCTCCAAAGGAGAAGACTATTACCAACTACTTCCAGCCACGAGAGAAGTGGACGATTTTCAATTATATATTGACTTTAAAAAGTTTATTAGATCAATGACAGTTACCAGACATTTTTTAAAATTCCCTAATCCGATTGAGAATAAAGATGACAATGAGCCTAATGATATACGGAGGAAATGTAAGCCTAAGTCCAAATTTTTCCCTGTACATAGCAAAGGGTCACATTTGGAAACTTTTGAAAGCCTGGTCGAAAAAGATTTTGAAAAATGGGTAGGTAAGAGGAAAAGAGGTGGAAACCAAGTACAAAATTTAACTAAGGGGGAGCAAGCAGCACTAAAAGATTTGACCTCAAGGGAGGATATTGTTATAAAGGAAGCAGACAAAGGGAGGGGCAATAGTCATCATGTTAGAGCAATACTATCGCCAAGAAGCTTCCAACATTCTAGCTGATGGCAAAACTTATAAAAAACTTAAAAATGATCCCTCTCAGGCGTTTAATATAGAATTAAAAACTCTCTTAGAAGAGGCTAGAAAAGAAAACATCATTACAAAAAGAAATTTTGATTATCTTTGGAATCCTCACCCGGTTATTCCCATTTTTTATTTTATTCCAAAGATCCATAAAAATCTAACAAGCCCCCCAGGGCGCCCAATAATCAGTGGGATCGAATCAATTACGGCTAATTTGTCTGCTTTCTTAGATTCCTACCTACAAAAATATGCACCAATGGCATGGTCATACACAAAGGACACAAAATCTTTTTTACAGGAAATCGAAAGTTTGGAGTGGCAGGAAGACTACAGTTGGGCCACACTAGATGTGACCTCACTGTATAGGTCATTAGCCATAACCTTGGGCTAGAGGCAGTGGCCTTTTACTTGTATCAGGATGAAAACATCTCCTCTGGTCTCAGATCTTTTATTTTGTGGGGCATCCAGTTCATACTGGAACATAATTTTTTCCTCTTCGATCAATCTTTCTATCTACAGTTGGTAGGAACCGCCGGTACCAGGTTCGCCCCCAGTTATGTCAACATATACATGCGCAGGTGGGAAGACCTCTGCGTACGTCAGGGGCATGACTGGGTGGTGAACCTGGTCCTATGGCGGCGATATATCGATGACGTGATCATCATTTGGAAAGGGTCGGATTCTGCATGTATGACTTTTGTTGATCACCTTAACCAGAATGAATATAATTTAAAATTTTCCCCAGTGTGGAACCGCAGAGAAATACATTTCTTAGATCTTACCTTATTCTGTAAGGAAAATTAGATAAAATCTAAATGCTTCTTCAAACCAACTGATGGGAATAGCTACATTCACAAACGTAGTTGTCACCACCAGACTTGGTTGAAGGGCATCACTAAGGGGCAACTTACTCGAGTAAGAAGAAACTGTTCGCATACTGAGGACTTTCAGATACAGGCCCAACATATAGCTGACAAGTTGGTCAAGAAAGGTTATAACCAAAAACAGATCAACAGAGAAATTCATATGATGTCCAAAAGAAATATAAATGAGCTTTTAGTGGACGCCCTAGTAGGAAGAAAAAAGGGGAAGATTTCAAACAGGCTTATTTTACACAATATAATGTGGACCATCCAAAAATAAAGAGGAGTTTACATAAATATTGGCCCATATTTTTTAGAGGACCCCATTTTGGGGGAACATCTATCCAACAGGCCAAAGATCATTTATAGGGAAAAACAAAATCTCAAGAATCTACTAGCACCAAGCTATGCTTTAAGAAATGGATTTAAAAGTAATAACAAGAAAGGGCTAAAAGGTTTCAGGGGCTGTAAAAGTTGTAAAGCCTGTTCACAAGTGAATACGGATAAAGCTACATCATATAACAGTTTTGTGACAGGGAAACACTTTTCTATCAAATCAGAGATTGGCTGCCGCATGACCTGTGTGGTATATCTTCTTCAGTGTCCATGCGGCAGCCAATATGTTGGTCGTACAAAGAGATGTCTGAAAGTGAGATTTTTAGAACATATAAATAATATAAAGAAAAAATTGGATACCCATTCAGTTCCCCTCCATTGCAACAGTTGTCCAGCTTTTTGTTTGAAGGGATTGCGTTGTATAGGGATAGAACAAATCCAACCCCATTGGAGAGAGAGTAACAAAGAGAAAAAAATTGGCACAAAGAGAATCGTATTGGATTCATAGATTACGCACTCTCACCCCTAGGGGTTTAAATGTGGATATGGATATTGTTTGTTTTTTGAATTAATTGAATGTCTATGTCTCCAAATAAATACACAATACGATATAATATAATTTAAACATTTAATAAAAACACATTAACACTGGCTGAGTAGTTAAAGTGTATAATTTTTATGTTACTTTATTTAGGATTGAACAAATATTGAGCGTTCAATCATTCATGCCACTTTACACAATATGGATATGTAATTGAATATATAATTAAATATTCATGTCACTTTATACAAAATGGATTTGCAATTGAGGTATGGTCATTTATGTTACTTTAATAGTTGTCACGTTAAAAAATATTGCTGCTAATATATAAATATATTATTATTATTTTTTTATTATTATTACTATTATTAATAATTAATTAACACTCTTTGCAAAATTATAATAGATATTATGAATGATAAACTTGGATAGGAAGTTTTCTCATTCATTTCAATAATGTTTCAAACTGGTTATTATTATTTTTAGAGGACATATTAATATTATTTTTTATTAGGATATTCTATGTGATCACAGAATGATTTCTAACAGTCTTCTATCTTTAGTGGCTTGCATACAAACATCAGGTATGAGAAAATTGCTTCTCTAGACTGCTATTATGCTGTGGAACGCACAGCCATGTTTTTCTTCCCGAATGTGGAACGCACGGCGATCATGTGAGGAATAACTAAACACGTGACGCAAGCGTGGCGTATGACGAATGTGGAAGCGGCTGGTGTTTTGAATGGACCCGGCTTTTTTCATTGCGGCAAAGCGGCTACACCTGAGGGGAAAACTCAGTCGAATTGGAACTGCAAGATTAGAAGACACCCACTATTCCACCAATGACTTGAAGGGATTAGCCCTATATAAGATCTTTGTAATGTTAGCGTTTTAGGATGCTGTTTGATTTTATGTACCTGTTGAATGTTATTTGCTGAAAGAGGTCCCTGAGGAAGTCCTTTCCATATAAGGACGAAACGCGTAGGACCAGCATCTCTTTCTAATTTTGTTTTCATGATATTTTATTTATACCTTTTTCAAGTGAATAAATTGCCTTTAAAGTATTCCTTTTGGTTGCTGTTTGTGAATCTCCTTGCTGACCTGGATACCCTATTGGCCATCACTTGAGGAGGGAATTTTAAAGGAACATACCCCCCATTTCCATCAAGGGGAGGCACCCATAATACGCTTTACTTTTCTGGAATATGTGAGTGCATTCTGATCATTGGAAGCTTCATTACAGTGTTTTAGCAATATTTGCACTGTGTTTTGTCCTCTATTATAGGTACACTAGCAGAATCCCAAAAACTTCCTATCAATTATACGATCTGTTACAGTTGCCTTGTAATTAATAGAGCTCTGACAGTGCACTGCAGTACTTTAAGTAATTAAATCCCTTTACTACATATATTCTACTTATTTAAAAAAAAAATCATCTGTGTCACGGCTGTAAAGATGACATTACACACAAAAAAATATGAAAACAAAATTGCTTACTTTTAGAGTTGAGCGTACACCTGAATGTTCGGGTTCGGCAGGTTCGGCCGAACTTCGAAAAAAGTTCGGGATCAAACTTGACCCCGAACTTGACCCCGAACCCCATTGAAGTCAATGGTGACAAACTTTTGGGCACTAAAATGCCTCTAAAAAAGTCCTGGAAAGGGCTAGAGGACTGAAAAATTAAGTAAAATGGGGTTAAGAGTAGGACAAGTGCCCTGCAAACAAATGTGGATAGGGAAATCACTTAAAATAACATAAAAATAAAAAATACAGCTGAGCCATAAAATAGCACTAGATGGAATCTTTGATTTTCGCTTTGGAAGTACATAAATCAAAATCTAAAGCATGGCTGTCAGGAGGATCAACAGAATGTGTGCAGGGTATTCTCTTTCATTGTTTAAACTGAGCTCAACTCCTGATGCATGGAGAAAAGGAGAAAAGGCCTTCACAAGCCTCTGCTATTTTGTACATAGTTTATACTAAGTGACCCATAGGATGAGGAGGCAGTGACCGTGGCGGTGTAGGTGGAAGCAGCGGTGTAGGTGGAAGCAGCAGTGGAGGAGGTAGCAAACACTGTTTTTATATATATATATATATATATATATATATATATATATATATATTTTAATTGGGGTAGCCCCCAAAACATTGGGACATATAAAAAAAGAAACATTTGTGGCCTGCGGTGCATTTCTTGCAGTCCAATAAAGCCATCAGGTTTTTAAAACTGTCCGTCTCCACCAGACGGAATGACAGCATTTCAAAGGCCACACATTTTGAAATGCTGCTATTCAGGGCCAGGGATCGTGGGTGGCGATCTCCAGTGTTTGGGAGATGGACAGCTGAACGCTTCCATGGGACAGTGTAGAGATGCTTGGTCATGCAGGTTGTGCTCAAGTTTAGAACGTTTATGCCTCGCTTCAGGCTCTGATTGCACAGCGTGCAAACCATTTGGGTCTTGTCGTCAGCACATTGTCTGAAGAACTGCCACGCCAGGGAACTCCTTGGAGCTGGCTTTGGTGTGCTCGATCCCTGGGTGCGGTGGCCAGTACCAGGCGTACTGTCTAGGGGATGGCCGCTCCGCTTTTGCACCCTGCTTCCTCCTATGCTGTGCTGGTGCCTCTGTGCGACCACCGCCTCTTCCTCCAAACTGGACATGTCACTCACATGACCTTGATTCCATGTGGGGTCTAGGACCTCATCATCCTCCATATCATCTTCCACCCACTCCTCAACCCTGCCCTCCTTGCCGGTCTGCACACTGCAGAAAGCCACAGCAGTTGGCACCTGTGTTTCGTCATCATCAGAGACGTGCTGCGGTGGTCCTCGCATGTCCACAGCAGGACACAAATATACAATTTAGCACCCAAAACAATTAGAATTTTTCAAAGTGCGCTGTTAGCACAGTATTTGATGGTTCTATTTGACTCTCAGATATGAAGTGCACCGCAGGACACAAATATACTATTTAGCACCCAAAACAATTAGAATGTTTCAAAGTGCGCTGTTAGCACAGTATTTGATGGTTCTGTTTGACTCTCAGATATGAAGTGCACCGCAGGACACAAATATACTATTTAGCACCCAAAACAATTAGAATGTTTCAAAGTGCGCTGTTAGCACAGTATTTGATGGTTCTATTTGACTCTCAGATATGAAGTGCACTACAGGACGCAAATGTACTATTTAGCATTAGCACCCAAATCTATTAGAATTTTTAAAAGTGCGCTGTAAGCACAGTATTTGACGGTTCTATTTGACTCTCAGATATGAAGTGCACCTGCAGGACGCAAATGTACTATTTAGCACAAAAAATTTGATTTTTTAAACCAACAGGGTACAAAAATGTAGTATAGCACCCACTAAAATAATCACTGTAGTTTGAATAATCGCTGTAGTTTGCAGATTAAACACCAGAATTCTTTCCTAAGCTGTCCCTCACAGCTGCAGCATCCTGTCCCTACACTAATAAGAGCTCATGTGAGGCTGGGTCACATGCTGCACTGGCCAATCACAGCCATGCCATTAGTAGGCATGGCTGTGATGGCTTCTAAGGGCAAACGAGTCAAACGTTTGTTGATTGGCTGCCCTGCAGCCTTTCAAAATGCGCTGTTAAATCGCTGAACACTAGAGATGTCGCAAACATAACATTTTCCGTAAGCGAACTGCGAACGCGAATTTCCGCAAATGTTCCCGAACCGGGCGAACCGCCATAGACTTCAATAGGCAGGGGAATTTTAAAACCCACGGGGACTCTTTCTGGCCACAATAGTGATGGAAAAGTTGTTTCAAGGGGACTAACACCTGGACTGTGGCATGCCGGAGGGAGATCAATGGAAAAACTCCCATGGAAAATTACATAGTTGATGCAGAGTCTGGTTTTAATCCATAAAGGGCATAAATCACCTAACATTCCTAAATTGTTTGGAATAACGTGCTTTAAAACATCAGGTATGATGTTGAATCGATCAGGTAGTGTAAGGGTTACGCCCGCTTCACAGTGACAGACCAAACTCCCCGTTTAACGCACCACAAACAACCACAAACAGTCCATTTGCACAACCGCAAACTCCCCATTTGCACAAGGTTGGACACCAAGCTAGCCATGTCCCATTCCTTGTCCTCACTGATGTCATTGAAGGTCTGTTCCTCCACCCAGCCACGTACAACACCAAGGGTCCCCGAAAGGTGACTACAAGCCACCTGGGATGCCTGCTGTGTTTGGTCTTCCACCTCCTCAAAGTCACCTTCCTCCTCTGACTCCTCTTCTTCAGACTCCTCTCTCTGCATTGCCTCTCTCTGCATTATTATAAGGTGTGTTAAGTAGTACTATTCCTATCAGTTTAATCCCTGTTACGACCCCTATCAGGGTACGTGTATATGGCATCGATTTTAGGAACCGGGAGATGGAAAAAGATGCTTGGTCGGTCCTCCTACTTCAAATTTGGGGCACTGCGTGTGTAATCTAATGTGCCACCAGATAGGAGTGGTGTGTTAAGTAGTACTATTCTTATCAGTTTAATCCCTGTTACGTCCCCCTCATCAGGCCTTTTTTAGTCGAATGTATCGCCCACTGTCAGTCCCTTCGGGATCCATCCCTCATTCATCTTAATAAAGGTGAGGTAATCTAGACTTTTTTGACCTAGGTGACTTCTATTCTCAGTGACAATACCTCCTGCTGCACTGAAGGTCCTTTCTGACAGGACACTTGAAGCGGGGCAGGCCAGAAGTTCTATCGCAAATTGGGATAGCTCAGGCCACAGGTCAAGCCTGCACACTCAGTAGTCAAGGGTTTCATCGCTCCTCAGAGTGGCGATATCTGCAGTTAAGGCGAGGTAGTCTGCTACCTGTCGGTCGAGTCGTTCTCTGAGGGTGGACCCCAAAGGGCTGTAGCGATGCGTAGGACTTAAAAGCTCCGCATGTCCTCCATCAAAAACACGTCTGTAAAGCATCCTGTCCTTGCCAGCGTGTTCGTGGGAGGAGGATTACTTTCACCTCTTCCCCTGTTTGATTCCCGTTGTGCTGTGACATCACCCTTATACGCTATGTAAAGCATACTTTTTAATTTATTTTGGAACTGCTGCATCCTTTTCGACTTGAGGTAATTCGATAACATTTCAGGCACTTTCTGCTTATACCGGGGGTCTAGTAGCGTGGACACCCAGTACAGGTCATTCTCCTTCAGACTTTTTATATGAGGGTCCCTCAACAGGCACGACAGCATCAAAGACCCCATTTGCACAAGGTTGGATGCCGAGCTACTCATGTCCCGTTCCTCGTCCTCAGTGATCTCACTGAAGGTATGTTCTTCCCCCCAGCCACGTATAACACCACGGGTACCAGATAGGTGACAATGAGCACCCTGGGATGCCTGTTGTGGTTGGTCTTCCTACTCCTCAAAGCCACATTCCTCCTCTGACTCCTCTTCCTCACAATCCTCTTCCAGCGTTGCCACAGGTCCAGCAAGCGATGCTGATAAGGCTGTTTCTGGTGGTGATGGTGACCACAACTCTTCCTCTTCATGCTCATCTACGTCCTGATCCAGCACTCTTCGCAGGGCACACTCCAGGAAGAAAACAAATGGTATGATGTCGCTGATGGTGCCTTCGGTGCGACTGACTAGGTTTGTCACCTCCTCAAAAGGACGCATGAGCCTACAGGCATTGCACATGAGCGTCCAGTAACATGGCAAAAAAATTCCCAGCTCCACAGAGTCGGTCCTAGCACCCCGGTCATACAAATAGTCGTTAACGGCTTTTTCTTGTTGGAGCAGGCGGTCGAACATTAGGAGTGTTGAATTCCAATGTGTCGGGCTGTCACAAATCAAGCGCCTCACTGGCATGTTGTTTCGCCGCTGGCTATCTGCAAACTGCGCCATGGCCGTGTAGGAATGCCTGAAATGGCCACACACCTTCCTGGCCTGCTTCAGGACGTCCTGTAAGCCTGGGTACTTATGCACAAAGTGTTGTTTGATCAGATTACACAAATGTGACATGCACGGCACATGTGTCAACTTGTCCAAATTCAATGGCGCCAAAAAATTTCTTCCGTTGTCACAAACCACTTTGTCGATCTCCAGTTGGTGCGGAGTCAGCCACTAATCCACCTGTGCGTTCAGGGCGGACAGGAGTGCTGGTCCGGTGGGACTCTCTGCTTTCAGGCAAGTCAACCCCAAGACGGCGTGACACTGCCGTATCCGGGATGTGGAATAGTACCTGGGGAGCTGGGGGGGTGCCGTTGATGTGGAGCAAGACATCAGCAGCAGCCGAGGAGGTTATGGAAGAGGATGGAGTAGGAGGAGTAGAGGAGGTGGCAGCAGGCCTGCCTGCAAGTCATGGCGGTGTCACCAACTCCTCTGCAGAGCCACGCATTCCATGCTTGGCAGCCATCAGCAGGTTTACCCAATGCGCAGTGTAGGTGATATACCTGCCCTGACCATGCTTTGCAGACCAGGTATCAGTGGTCAGATGGACCCTTGCCCCAACACTGTGTGCCAGACATGCCATTACTTCCTTTTGCACAATCGAGTACAGGTTGGGGATTGCCTTTTTTGCAAAGAAATTCATCCGGGTACCTTCCACTGCGGTGTCCCAATAGCTACAAATTTTTGGAACGCCTCAGACTCCACCAGCTTGTATGGTAAAAGCTGGCGGACTAAGAGTTCAGACAAGCCAGCTGTCAGATGCCAGGCAAGGGGGTGACTTTGTGACATTGGCTTCTTAAACTCAAACATGTCCTTGACAGGGGGGGCGGGGCCGGGCCGCCGAGCTGATCGGTCGCAGAACAGATCAGCTCCTGCAAACCACGATCTAATAAGCTTGTAAATCGTGATTTTGAACGTAATAAAAGACCAACAACTGCGACCCTCAATGTGTACGGGCCACCGGTGCTGAGGAGAGGCTTGCTCCCGGAGTTCTAGTCCCTCGGAGGGGAGATTCCTGCCGTAACAAGCAGGACCTTACCTGGCGGTGAGTGGAGTGGACGGCCACCACTCCACTATCCTGCTCGGTGGAGCCCGACAGACACGCTGACCACTGGCGGACCCGGTCCTGACCCCCCCCTTTGGACTGGGGGGGGGGGTGATCCCGGTCCTCACCCCAAAGCCACATGCGGATGCACCACAGGGGCCTAAGGCCCAACTCTAAGATGGCGGAGGCCACGTGTGAAAGATCCGGCAAGCAGAGCCCGCAGCGTACCGCTGACTCTACCTGGCCCAACATGAAAAGCAACAAGTAAGCACTGCGGGGCCCCAACGTGACGCTTGCTCCCGAGACAGGAGGGAGAAGAGGAGGGGAGACAACTCGCTGCCGGCGGCCTACCTCGAGATACATGCCCTCTGGGAGCCTGGGGCAAAATGCTGGGTCCCACTCCAGGCGGCATTTTACGCCCTGCGGTAATGGACACACAGCAAAGCCACGTAATCAACACGGGAGGCACACAACAAGCTGAACCCCAAGGGGGCACCAGGAAGCCCTGCATCACCATCTCCACTCGCTGATCCCACCGAGCAGCAGAACAAAAGAGACACTGTAACCCCTACCAGCAGCTCAAGCACCAGCCTAAAGCAGCAGAGGAAATACCATCACACAGGCTCGCACACCTACATGCCCACACGGAGAGTATGTCAGGGTACCTGAAGTCTCTATCTCCGAGAGAGGTAGAGACTTAGACGTCCATCCGTCCGGACGGGCTGTTTCCTCTGTTCCTCGCGGTCCAATCCGGAAACCGACGTCATGACGCCAACCCGGAACGACCTGTCACTCAATCCTTCAGAGACTAATCAGGACTCGTCGGAGGCGTGTCTACCCTTCCGAGCCAGGGTATTTAAACTTGCTTCTCCCATTTGCTCATTGCCCTGTCGTGGTTCTAGTCTGCCTAGTCACACAGTGCTCTTGTATTTCTGTTATCCCTTTGGTTCTGACCCGGCTTGTTTGACTTACTCTGTTTATCTCTGTTACCCTTGACCCGGCTTGTTCCTCGCTTACCTGTCTTCTCGTCCCCTCGACCTCGGCTTGTCATTGACTATTCTCTATATTCTCCGTACGTTAGTCCGGCCATTCTAAGGTCCGGTATACGTATCCTGTACCTGTTTGTACTCTGCGTGTTGGATCCCTGTCCCGATCCTGACAGAGTATGACCTGCAGCCTCTACCACCGAAATGAGTCATGTAGACAAACTGGAGGAACCACGTTGCCCAGCAAACGGGACCATTACTCCACCTGACCCCACCTGGTTACTCGTCTACTGTGAAAACACCGGAGGGGGATGAAGCCTAAAGCTGTGAGCCAAGAGACTGGAAGCCATGCCCCCCAGAGATACAGTATAATTTTGAGACTGGACTTTTCCATAACATTAGCACAACATAAGGCCCACTATTTATTAGGGGACACTCTCACACCCTCAGAGAGAACCATAATGCACATTCCTACATATTTGCTACCAACCGATCCACAAACGACATATAACCCAGCACAACGCAGCACCATGACAACATAACCCACTATGCAACATGTCTACTATCAAGATGTATGTGCCTGTAGTGTATTGCCTATGTGTCACTCTGATCTCCTCTAGCACAGTTCTATACACCTTTTCATGTGCACGATCTTAAGCGAAACAACCTTTATCGTATACATACCTAGTGATTGATACTTACTATTGAGTACAGCGATTGCCTAACCTAAACACTTCATGTTATCGCATGTTTACTACTTACCACAAATCGATGATGCCTCGGAGCTTGACAATCCCATATTTGTAAAAAATACTGTCTAAAACTCCCATTCAAGCACATTGTATTTTACTTTAATTTTCAATTTGTTATAAATTGCCTTTCTAGATGGCACACCCACAAGTAAATATGTACGACCTGCATAATCTAGACCGGTACCTATAGCTTGTCAAATAATCCTTTACTATAACAAATGTACACTGTATATGAAACCTTATTGCCTGATTATCATTTAAAAAAAAAATGTGCAGTATTATCATATGCCACAAACATCTCATGCCTCTTGAAATGCCTGTTTTTTACTGTCGTGGCATGACAAAACCTGTATGTTTAACTTTTGCACACAAAAATAAAGAATTAAAAAAAGAAAACCATGTCCTTGACAGACACCTGACTGTGGGCAGATGAGCAGGAACTGCTCAAGGCGAGAGACAGAGTGGCGGATGGTTGAGAGGGGGCAAGGAGGACAGCAGTGGTTGACGTGGCTGAAGATGCTGGACCAGGAGAAGGTTGGCGGCTTTGAGTTTGTGTGCTGCTTGTACTCATGTGTTGATCCCATAGGTGTTTGTGATGTGCGATCATGTGCCTTCGCGAAGCAGTTGTACCTAGTTGGGTGTTGGACTTCCCACGACTCAGTTTCTTTTGGCACAGGTTGCAAATGCCATCGCTGTTGTCAGAGGCAGACACACCAAAAAATGCCACACTGCTGAGCTCTGCAATGACGGCATTCTGGTGGTGGCAACAGCATGCGTTGATTGGCGTGCTGTCTGGCTGACCCCAGGTGCCGATGCATGTTGTGTCTGTCTGTGCCACTAGCTCCTTGCGACGACCTCCCCCTGCTTCCAACTAGTCTCCTCCTCCTCTCTGTCTCCCCATCTGAACTTTCCCCCTGTTCTTCTTCTCTTCTAGCGGGCACCCACGTGACATCCACGGACGCATCATCATCATCAACCGCTTCACTTGTATCTGACAACTCAGCAAAGGAAGCAGCAGCGGGTACAACATCATCATCATCATCACACAGTACGTCCATGTGTGTAATGCTGCCTGACTGAGACATAGCCCTGTTATCTACATCCTCTGGCAATAATGGTTGCACATCACTCATTTCTTCCAACTGATGTGTAAATAACTCCTCTGACAGATCAAGTGAAGCGGCTGTGGTGCTGGTGTTGGTGGTGGCAGCAAGCGGGCGAGTGGTAACTTGAGAGGTGCCCGAAGCTAAGCTGGACGAGGATGGTGCGTCAAGGTTCCGAGCGGAAGCTGTAGAAGATTGGGTGTCCTGTGTAAGCCAGTCAACTATGTCTTCAGAACTTTTCGAGTTCAGGGTATGTGGCCTCTGAACACTGGGCATTATTCTAGGGCCAAAGGGAATCACAGCACCACGACCACGACAGCCCCTGCGGGGTGGCCTGCCTCTGCCTGTCAATCTTTTTTCGATTAGTGCTACTATGCGTGCAAGCTACTGTGACAACAGATATGAGTGGCACTGTGCACTGGCAGAAGTTGGCAGAGTAGACGCTGTAGGCCTGACACACACGCTTGCAGACAACTAACTACTATTCAATCATTTTTTTTTTTAAATGTACACTACTGTTACACCAGATATGAGTTGCACTGGTGTGACACTGTGCCCTGGCAGGCCCTGAAACGCACACGTGTGAAGGAAACTGACTGCTATTATATTACAGTCCAAAAAGTTTTGGTTTTTTTAAATGCAAGCTATTGTGACACCATATATGAGTGGTGGCACTGGGCAAGTGGGCACAGTATACACTGTGAGCCTGACACACACGCTGGCAGGCAGGCAACTGCAATTAGATTACACAGGAAAAAAAGAAAAAAAAAGCAGACTGATGTTCTAGCCCTAAAAAGGGCTTTTTGGGGTGCTGTCCTTACAGCAGAGATCAGATGAGTCCTTCAGGACTGTAGTGGACACTGAATACACTAGCCTAGCTATCGATTTCCCTATTAAATCAGCAGCAGCTACACTGTCCCTCCTCTCACTAAGAATGCAGCTTCCGGGGGGCGGGGCCTAGCTGTCATGGAGGAAAGACGCACTTCGTGTGAGCTCCCTCATTATCTCACTTTAAGCAGCTATCAACAAGCAAATTTCACCCCAGAAGGGGTTGACCCAGCAATGTTGCTCCTACCTGACCGACCCAACATGCTTAATAGCGGTCAGCAACTCGACAGAGTCTTACTTACCTCCGCATGGCAAGTGTGGCCTGGTGCTCACCGGGCGGGAGAGGCGGCCGATCTCCCGATCCTGGGATGCCCAGGAGCAGCTACTTCCCGGCAGGAGCTCCGTTACCCCCCCTCGGATCGGTGGGGGTTATCCCGGTCCACCCCAGAGGCTGTCTGGAGCTAATGGACGCACAGATCACAGCCGCCCAGGCTGACATACTCATCTGCGACTCTCCCAATATGGCGGCAGCCGCGTGTCCTCCTGGTACCAGCAAAGCATGGCAGGATATTGAGTCTAAGCTGGACAGACTCTTTAATCAATTTTGGAAGCAAGTAACAAGCAGGAAGCCCCAACAAGCTCCACCACAGCCCCAACAAGCTCCACCACAGCTAAGCGAAGCAGTCCCCATTAAAATCCACCAACGCAAAAGGCATCGAAGATGGGACCGGAGGCACAAACAGAAATGCAGAGCCTGCCCCACGTCAAGCACTCGCCTCCACCTTAAGCCACCACAATCCCGCACCGGATGTGAAGCACCAACGGGACAGATCCGACCACCCGACAAAACAAGCTTCCACCACCTCAAGCCGCGAACCCGGCACTCAGCCAGAGACTTGCCTTTGTTGTTCCAGGTATCAGGGACTCCCAGGGTCTGTACCTGTGCCCAGAAGGGATCGGATGAGCACAAGCAGTAAACAGCATCCTGCCAAGCTTGTCCCACTATAGTCGATCCTCCACACCATGCCTTTGATCACATGAACTGCTCTCTGCACATTAACTAATCGTAAAGTCACCTTAACCGTTCATGTATTATGTTATTCACTAGTCTCATCTCATGGGGTGACTCACACTTGAATTATAACTAGTGGTGGAGCTGCTGATATAAATACACAGTTGATAACGTGCAAGCTACACCCTAAACATGACAGCCATCTTTCACAACAATCTACTGCTATATATTCATACCCTCAGTGCAACTAGCCATGATATACACACGTTCAGCCTAGCATGCTTAAATATAACACACTTCTGTCTTAAAAAAAAAAAAAAAAAAAGAATGCAGCTTCCGAATGAATCTAAAATGGATGCTGTCCAGGAGGTGGGAGGGTCTGGGAGGGAGGGTCTGTAGCTGATTGGCTGGAATGTGTCTGCTGACTGTGAGGTACAGGGTCAAAGTTTACACAATGATGACGAATAGGGGGCGGACCGAACATCGCATATGTTCACCATCTATGGCGAACACGAACAAGCTATGTTCGCCAGGAACTATTCGCCAGCGAACTATTCGGGACATCTCTACTGAACACCGAACTCGATCATACACTGAAATGTCCATGTTCGGGTCCGGGGTCCAAAAACTGTAATGTTCGGTACGAACCCAAACTTTGCGTTCGCTCAACTATACTTACTTTGTGTTTTAACAAGCATTGTGCATTGATTATCTATGTATTGGATACTAGCAAGATAGTAAAATAGTTTAATGACAATTCGGTTGGTAATGTTTTTTTTTAAAAAAAATTGAAATGTAAAATGTAAAAACTGTAACGGCTCTAACTGAGGCACCAACAATATGGTTCCTCTTTTTTTTCCCAAATTTTCATTCAGTAGTGTAGGGATTAACCATAATGAACAGTGGAAGATTGAGCAACTTCTACTCCATCACAGGCTGTGAGACGTACATACAGTTGTAATCAAAGTTAGTCAACTCCTGTTGAAAGGTTTATTGTCAAAATGTACAGACTTTCAGCTGTTTGCAATGAACAAATCAAACAAAAGTAATTGAAATAGCTCAAAACAACACATGCTTTAAGAGGTTTAACATAATTCAACAGAAAATGCAAAGTATAATTACTTTTGTTTGATTTGTTCATTGCAAGCAGCTGAAAGTCTGTAAATTGTGACAATAAACCTAATTTTGAATGGGGGTTGACACAACTGTAACATCATACAAAGGTAGGGGTCTAGAGATGCACTTATTTACCATATTGGAAACTGTTCTAAACTTTATCCTATTCAATTTAATATTTTTGGGAAAAGGTTTTCAAATTCTAATATCTTTGGCATTGGGAGGCTATTGTGCATGTGCAGCAAAACATATTGCTGCACCAATTAGCATCTCCACATAGCGATGCATTGAATCAATGCATCTCTATGGAGCATGTTCAGTGCCTCCATTCAGAGCATGGAGATGTTGAGTAAAGGTGCTGCACTTTGATAGGAAGCACCTCTAGTGACTGCCACAACAGGTGTTCCTAGGCAGCAGCATGTAAAGGTGGCTTTCTGGTTCTTAAACTGTAGTGGGTTTTGTGACTATAGTGTCCCTTTAAAACCCCTGATAGGTAAGTAAATAACATTGATTATATGATTGCAATGGCATCTGTCAAAAATGGGTATGTGATCTGAGATCTAAATTACATTGTGTCACAATACCTGTCCTTCACAGCGCTGTGCTATCACAGAAGTGATGTATTTTCTGAATTCTGAGGCACACCCACTTATCCTCAGCTTCCTGGTGCCTCATTATGACATCATATATGGCTTGGACCCCTACCATTGGTCTCCTTTCAGCCCATGTGTCGCTTTTTGATGATGTAATCACAGTTGTGACATCATGGTGTCCTGTGACCAATCACAACTCAGTATAGGGTATGTATACTTCCTGGTTGTCCTTTTTCTTTGCCCTTGTAAGGACTTGTACATGTACCTTTACTGTTTTCTTTAGGTTTGCATGTAAGGGTATTCCTATCCCTGACAATTTGACAAGGGTCAAATAGTGATGGCTAGTTAACTGTGTCAGAGCATCTCCAAAACAGCAAGTTTTGTGGGGTGTTCTGGGTATGCAGTGGTTAGCACCTACTAAAAGTGGTGAAAGGAAGGTGAACATGGCATCAGGAGTGCCCAATGCTCATTGATGCATGTGGGATGCGAAGGCTTCACTAGCCTCAGATTAAGGAGCAATACTGTGGTGCCGAATGACGCGTCCGGCGTTTTAACGCTTTGTTTTCCTTTGTTTAATTTGTGTGCTATTACAATTTGGGCACATGAGGGTATCAGAATATATTAGCTTATATATTAGCTTTGTTTAGAATCGTTTCTAAGATTATGTAGTGTCTTTAGTATTGTGTGTTATGTAGTGTCTTTAGTACAACGGGAAAGCCTCTGGATTTATCAACTTCGAACACTTCACCCAAAAGGTCTCAATGAAGGTTTTTCTTTTGCCCCTTTTATTTAAAAACACTGCAATGTCTTGATAAATTGTCCATTATCATTAATATCATCTATTTCCACCATTACTTACTACTTTTCAGTTTTGCGATTTATTAGTTATTTGCACCAATATTACATGATATGTGAATATGGATATATTATATTACTTCACTTTTCATTAATTCATTCATTGATTTATTCATTCATTTTTCCATCTCTCCTTTCATTTTACCATTAATGGAGTACTTTTCAATTTGCTATCTAAGTCAATACAGGATTTATACTCTAAAGAATTCTCTTTGAATCAATATGTATTCTCCCTCTTTATATTTGGAGTTCACTCTATTCTCTATTTTAACCACACTGTGGGGCTCATGTTTCTATGCCCTAATTTATTATTCTATTTATATAATTTTGAATACCCCTCTAATGTTGTTTTCTCTGGGCTCATTATATACTCACTACATGATAGAGTTTATTAAGACATACAAAGTCACACATTGTGCTTAATTATTACATCTTTACTTTAAGTGATTAGTTTTACACTGTGTGTCATACTCATACATGTAGTGCCACTGTTATGATATTTATCATGATTACTAGGGAATTGCTCCCTACATTGGCTTCTATTGTTTAACCTGTAGCGTTATGTCCATTAATACACTACCTTTGCCAGCTCTTCTGCTCAGCTACATTTACATTTTACATTTTGTGCCTTCACTCTATGAAGACAGAAGATATGTGCTAGCTTCCACTCATATTCTGGCTACGTGAGGGTTAAATTTCTAATTAGCTTCACTCCTGTTGAGCTTGGTACTTTTCCCCGCCCTCTATTTCCTGATTGGACAATAATGATGACGTCATACTTATGGGCGGAGCTCTAAACACATTTAAAAAGAGGCTCCCTTCAGTCCGCAAATTGCTCTTGATAAAGGCGACTTGTTTTGCCGAAACGCGCGTTGAGTATTTTACTGAAGCGGATGATGATTTTAATTTAGGATTCTACTTTGTTTTCAGACGGTCCTATTATTTATTTATGGTGGGATTAGATACTAGTCTATTACCAGCATGATATTAGGGACTCCTTCCCCCAAATCTCCTACAGCTGTTTAGGCAGTTCGTTTAACATTTATATTGCTGGCTATTTAGACTGCAGGATTTTTTCCTGCAATGTTACAAACGTATTCTGGTAGATGTTTGCACATATATTTTTTGTGCACCTGATATACTCTTTGTTCTAATTATAGAGTTTATTTACTTTTGTATTTAGATATCTTCAGTTTGCTACATTTAATGTACCTCCCCCCTTTTCGGTCCTAGTTATTTGCTACTACTTATGGCAATTTTGCCACACACATGGTGGGATCAGATACTAGTCTAATACCAGCATGATACCAGGGATCTCCTACAGCTGCTTAGACAGTTCGTTTAACATTTATATTGCTGGCTATTTAGACTGCAGGCCTCTTTCCTGCAATGTTGCAAATGCATTCTGGTAGATGTTTGCACATGTATATTTGTTATGCACTTGATATACTCTTTGTTCTAATTTTATTACTTGTTTGTCTAGTATCTGTGTGTTTCTCCCCCAAGAGGGATTAATAAAGAGTTTTTTGTTCTTTGCTCTCTGCGCTCCACTTTTATATTTATTATTGCAGAGTAGCTTTTTTCACATAAGGATACAAGGTCTTTTTGGGAGGCAGATTGTCTTTAATCTGCAACCCATTAGTCCTATTTTTTCTTTAGTGTCTTTAGTAGCTTATGGGCTTGTTGGTCGGGGTGTCGGCAATACTCACTCCCCACTAAATTAACGACCTAGCTGGGTCAGTCTCATAGGTTTTGGTTGTGTATACTCTTTTACTTTACCTTAGGTTTGATGAGTATGTAGGAATCTCCTATCCTGAGGTAACAGGCAGTTATGGTCAGGTAGGTCGTGGTGAAGGCAGTGCCTCCTTTCCATTATAAGACAACAAAGTAGGATTGGAACTCCCTGTTTATGTAGCTATACTCATTCTACCTTAGGTTTAGAAGTGTGGAGGGACCACATATCCCCAGGTATTAAGAAATGTCAGTTTGTGAATCTTGACTTATTTGCATCAATACTTGGGAGCTAGCAGATTTAGTGATATGGGGTAAGATCTATTAAACCTTAACACTTAACTATCAACTCTCACTATTTATCCAGCCCAGCTGCCACAATTCAAGTTTGTTACTATCATCAAATATACAATGTTATCAGAATGTTGTAGTTGACTAGATATTTTGTTTCAAGAAAGCTAGACTCTCTAGGGTATTATATATATATATATATATATATATATATGTATTTGTGGGAGGAGTTAGCATTCCTATAAAACGCTACTCCCTCTTCCTACCTTCACCATGGCGTTGGCTGTTCACTCCTGTTCTGTTCATGTCTCCCCAGCAGCCCGCACTTCTGGTTCTGGCCTCCATTCGTACTTCCCGCCAGTTCAGCGGCTTCCGTTCGTGAAAAATTCAGTCGAACCACAATCAACGCTTTCACTCAAAACAAACGAACGGCCAGGTAATTGGTGAGAATGGCCGCGTTCGGGCTAGTCCCAACGTTCGGAAAAATCTTTCTATGCATGTTTCAATGTTCATCTGAACAAACAGACAAACGACTTTCCAGACCTGCTATACCGGGTCCATTCGTTAGTTACATTTCCTAGGTTTCCTAGGGAACTTTTGGTCACGAGAAACGCAATTTGGGTTTTGGCTACCCATTCATCAAGTCCCCGTCCAGGGTCAGAGAACTGGCTGTTTAGAGTTAGGTGCTGGCCTTAGTTGCACGGCATAGCTGGTGCCGCGAGGCCAACTCACCAATCTAAACTCTGAGATTTTCACCCCTCGGCCCAAATCATGGTTAGAGCCTCGCATTTACCAACCTATTGGGTTTATAATTAGGGCCTCACCTGTCACGGTCACACGTTTTTGAATCTCTGTCACCGAGAGGCCAACACCCCTCCACCAGGCTAGTGGCTCGAGTCCCATGCCCAAATCATTGATAGAGTAGCTAGCAGGGCCTCACCTGTCATGGGGTAGATAGTTTTTTGCTTCGGCAAAAATAGCCAGCACATTCTACATAGCTCAGCAGTATGTCATTAATCAGACCATTGTTGTTGTGTTGTTCTTTTTTGCAGTAAGTCCCAGGAAGCCAACATAGGAGAAGATTCACCCCCCTCCAGCACACCCTCTAGGCCTAATACCCCCATTAGGCATGGTACCTCCAGGGAATTCCAAAAACCTCCACGCCAGGCTCTTTGAGATCCTGGACTATCCCCAGGATCTCGGCTGAATTGCAAAGATGTAAATCTGGTCTCATTGCTAATTGCTTCCCAAGACATTGCGGAGAACAGAACATACAATTACGGTGATTTGGCTGTTATGAAGGCTAGAGACCCACGACTCAACAAAAAACTCACCATACCCGAGTTTGTCCTAGTCTTCAGTATTTACAGGGATGTTGTGTGCTCTGCTTATCCACAATGTCGGGAGGAACTCGATTTATACTTGCACAAAGTGGTGGACTTAGGCCACAGGTACAGGGGTTTTATGTTTAAGACTTCCACAAGTCTGTGTCGGCAAAAGCAGTGGCAACCCTGGCCCAGTTTAACATCCACACTGACTGGAGCCTGTTGGACACAGAACTCTTTTGCAGACATTTTGCAGGCCTGGTACCTTGTGCAGTCTGCTCATCCACTTCCCATACCACCAATTTGGGCGCCTTAGAAGCTGATCCCTCCTCATTCTCGAACCAATCAGGTGGAGCTAACAAGCCTGACCAGCGCGGCTTAAAAGACCAGCTCGGATTTCCTATGGTCTACCTAGGCAAAACACAAGTCTGCAATAATTTCAATGCAGGAGTTTGCAGTTTCAGTGCCTGCAGCTTACTGCATGTGTGCTCCATATGCT
This sequence comes from Pelobates fuscus, assembly GCF_036172605.1. Taxonomy (NCBI): domain Eukaryota; kingdom Metazoa; phylum Chordata; class Amphibia; order Anura; family Pelobatidae; genus Pelobates; species Pelobates fuscus. The sequence goes on from NC_086319.1 coordinate 116,567,411, forward strand.
TTAGGGCTCATGCTAAAACCATGTGCCTATCCAAATTGAACCCAAAACAATGACTAACTGAAGTGAATATAAGTAATTTGGCTTCTACTTGAAGTCACATCCATCCCCTCACTTGGTGGAATACATAATACACGGGTTTTAATAAGGGGTCCACACTGGGCTTGTGTCATTTCCCATAGGTACCTTAGAATGTCCCAACCTCCTATCCACTATTCACGAACCACATACGGTAGACGATCTTATTGGGAAGGAAATTCAAAAGGGTTTCATGATAGGCCCCTTTCCCTCCCCCTTCACCTCCTGGGGCACAAATTTGATTGCGATAGCCACCAGCAAATACACCAATAAAAATTGTCTTGTCTTTAATCTGTCTGCTCCTCATTCATCCACAAACCCAAGCCTAAACTCCCTCATACCATCCACCAAATTCTCTCTACACTATACCACCGTGGACAACGCTATACAAGCAGCCTTGAAAGCTGGTAAAGCTGCAAGGCTCAGCAAGGCCGATTTCTCCAATGCCTTCAAGTTGCTACTTATCCATCCCTCTTCATGGCATGTTCATGGGAGTGGAGAGAGAAATATTACTTTGCTACCAGACTCACTTTCGGGGCAAAAAGTAGCCCCAAAAGATTTGACACATTTGCTGAGACACTCTGCTGGCTTCTCCTCAACATTACTACCCCCACGGTGATACACTATCTAGACGACTTCTTATTGGTGGAAAATATGAATTGCACTCCGACAAGTCTAAAGAGCATAATAGCACTATTTTCAACTCTAGGCATACCTCTGTCACAAGACAAAACTACTGAACCCGCCACCAGACTTAATTTTCTGGGTATCACACTGAATTCCGATACCATGCAGTCAAGTGTCCCTGAGGTTAAGCTCACGCGCATTCGTGAATACGTGAATAGGTTCCTTCAACTAGGAACCTGCACTCGGAAAGACCTACAATCTCTGTTCGGTTCTTTAAACTTTGCCATTCGCATTATCCCGCAGGGGAGATAATTTATTTCTAGACTGCTATGCTTATTAACAGGTCTGACCGACGGAGATATTGGTCACTTAGATCTTCCAACAAAGGCAGACCTGGCCATGCGGCATGAGTTCCTAGAGCACTGGTATGGGATTTCAATGTTCATTCCCCCAGTATCTGACCAATCCCCAGTCTTTTGGACAGATGCAGCTGCTAATACGGGGTTTGCAGCGATCTACAAAAAACACTGGTTGAGAGATTGCTGGCCAAAAGAGACACTCGATCTACCTTCCTTTCGCGAGACTTCTGCATTATTCAAAATGTACCCAATAGTGGTGGCTGAATTCACATGAGGCAAATCCTGGTCCGGCATGGCAGTCAAATGTTATACCGACAACATGGCAGCCTGTGACATAATTAATAAGGGTCTATCATTTTCATTGATCATTATGAGGTTAAATCACAGGCTGACCTAGTTGGTTGCCACATATCAGTTCTTCCTCTACTGCGAATACATACCAGGCTACTCCAACTCTGCTGCTGACGCTTTGTCTCGTTGTAAATTACAGGAATTCTTCATTCTTCACCCAGTAGCCAACAAAATACCTGACCCAAGCTCCGGATTTCAACAATCCTGGACTAGCCCGGCTATGAGCACAAGTTGCCTTGTCCACAAACACAAAGAAAACATACGATAGAGCGATGGTCATTTTTCAGAGGTACTCTGTAGAATTTAACATCCATGATCATTCGACTCAAACCATGGTTGCATTTGCTGCATTTTGCCACCTTTATCTCAAACTTTCCTACAACAATATCAAACTCAATTCAACACCACATTTTGACAACCAAGCCAAATCATACACCTTTCCTTTCTGCTTACTCGATAAAGAATATATTAAAATGTATAAATATATTAGATAATCACACTACAAAAAAACGTTTACCTATAGATGAGGAGAAATTCCAAGCTTTATCAGACTTACTGGACACACTACCATTCGAACCCCATACAAATCTGGTTAGAATAAACCTCTATGTACATAGCTTTCTATGGATTCTTGAGACCTAGAGATTTCACGATCACAGCCCAGTCAGACAGTCATTTAAGTCATCATGAAAGACTCTTCAAAAAGGTGAACGATTATTATCTTTTGTCACTCAGGTTTTCCAAAACCAAACCATTAGGCCATCCACTAGAAGTAACCTTCTACCCTACTGGTAATCACTGGTGCCCTGTTAGACACTTATCTAGCAAAAGTTCGGGACGATCCCAGCCACTCTCCACTTTTTACACATCTAGGCAGTCCCCTAACTACTACCAAATTCATGTTCTACATTTGAGCTCTGTTTTAAATTAGGTTAGGACCCTGCCTCTTATTCGGGACATTCATTCAGAATAGGGGCCGCATCAGCCGCATCCAGTATCAATACTCCAGTACATATCATTAAAAAATTAGGAAGTTGTAAATCTGCAATATACAATAGTTACATACCGCAACAAGAGAAAGAGTTAAGGTAAGCATTAAAAAATCTTGTATTATAATCATGTTCTTAATAAAGTGGTTTTTTTTTTCTGCATTTCCTTTTGCCCTCTTTTTTACAGGCCTACCCCTACGTCGGTTTCGGAATACCACACCGACTTTATCCAATAACAAGGTATTCTCATGGTCCCTATATTAACCGACCACAAGTTTAAGGCTGCAGGCCTGTAATTGTGGACGGAGTTAGCGTTCCTATAAAACACTACTCCCTCTTCTTACCTGTTTGCTGTTCACCCCAACCACCTCACCCTCTTCATACCTATACAATTCCTTCAGGGGGCCCTCTTTTTTACAGGCCTACCCCTATGTAGGTTTCGGCACACCACAACGACTTCATCCAATCACAAGATATTTTCACGGTCCCTATATTAACCGATCACATTCTTTGCCTTTATAGATTCTTATGTACTATTTTAACTTGTGTGATTAATTCTTTATCTTTAGTAGGTAATTTTTGTAATTGCATGTTTAGAATCTATGGTCTATTTATTCTTACATGCTCTTTTCTTAACCCCTTAAGGAAACATGACATGTGTGACATGTCATGATTCCCTTTTATTTCAGAAGTTTGGTCCTTAAGGGGTTAAAGGGATATTCCAACATTTCTGGCTCTTTTCTTTTTTCTAGTTTGGGACCGCTCTTTCTAGTTTAATATTTAAGTTTAGACCCTTTAGTTGGTTAATTATCCCACAACGAGACCTTGTCTTTTGTTTTGTTTTGGGGTGGCAAGGCTAGTCTGGTCCAATCACACAGAAGAGCTACTATAGTTCAATTTGCTGAAAAACATAATGCTGCTATTTATAGAAAGGTGTCACTAAATGTTTTATCACAGTGTGCTGTGTATGTGGCCTATTACCACAGACTGGTCAGAGTGCCCCTGATGACTCAGATTGTCCACTGCCAAAAGTACCTTAATTGGGAAGTTAGCATCAGAACTAAACCATGGAGCAATGGAAGAAAGTTGCCTGGTATAATAAATCATGTTTTCTTTTAAATAAGACAGATGATTGTGTGTGTGTGTGCATCATTTACCTGGGGAAGAGTTAATAGCAGGATGCATTCTGGGAAGAAGGCAGGCCAGAAGAGGCAATATTATTCTCTGGGCAATGTTCTGCTGGAAAACCTTGAATCCTGGTATTCATGTGGAAGTTACTTTAACACATACCACCTACCTAGAGATTGTTGCATCCACGTATTCATGGCAATGGTCTTCCCATTGTGTTTCCTTGTCCTCCAAATTCCCGGGACCTCGGTCTCATTGAGCTTCTGTGGGATGTGCTGGAACAACAAATCCTTTAAAGGAACTGCTACTAATGTCTTGGTGCCAGTTGCCAGAGGACATGCTCAGAGTTGTTGTGAACCAATGCCTTGACACATCAGAACTGTTCTGGTAGCACAAGGAAAACCTACACTATATTAGGCAGATGGTTTTATTGTAGTGGCTCCTCGGTATATACTCTCAGGGTTCATTACATTATGCACTGTAGTTAACCTGCTCATTAATGCAAATATCTAATTAATCAATTATGTGAAAAAAAAAATTAAACATTAGATTTTAAGTGCTTAGTTTATTTAGGATACAAATTATTTAGGACAATGTTCTCGCTTTCCTTATATAGAACCTGTGTTATGTGAATATTCAGTATCCTATACATTAAATAGGATTTATATATGAAAGCGCTGATTTTAATCAGGATACCAAAATATCTGGGCAATTGTTGCAGGTTTGCTCGACCTGACCAAATTCTGACCATATTTAAATGTAGTAAATATGAGAATTGCCATTGCAGCTGGAATTTGGGCATTCTCACTGTATTTTGTCATTCAGAATAAATGTTTAGTAAATAGCCCTGTTAGACAGGGTCAATTTCCATAAACATAATATAAGTGACTTTAAAGGGACACAGCTTAATCTAGTGGTTCTGGTGACTACAGCCTGTACCTGCAGGCTTTTCAATTGAAACACTACCTTTCAGAGAGGAAGTGTTTATATTGCTGCCTAAAAGCAACTCTAGTATCAGTCACTCAGATGGTGATTCTTATCTCAATGATGCACAGTGTATAAACTGGCATTCAGCATCTCCACACTCTGCATTGTGATGCTGAAAGTTCCCCATAGAGATGCATTGATTCAATGTATCTCTATGAGGAGATGCTGATTGGCACAGTGCTGCATTTTGCTGTGCATGCGCAATAGCCTCTCAATGCTTTCTTATGGGAAAGCATTGTTTGGCTAAGATAATCAAACCTGATGATCTCAGCCATGGATGTGACAGCCAAAGTAAGACCTGTGCAACGTGGGAGAAATGTTTAGTTTAAAAGCATAGTAGCTATACAGTTAGTTTAACACAATAGTGTTAGGAATAGTGTTATTCCTGACACTACTGTGTTTCTTTAACTATGAAATGATTGTTGGAGCCTGACACGACAGTTTAAATTTCTTAGACAATTGCTGATCTCCTGGGATATGCAAGCAAAATATTCTACAGATTTTTTAGAGGATGGTGCAATTAAAAAAAACAACATACAATTAGGCACTTTTCAGTATTATTACATATAAGAAAAGGTCTAATAAACACTTTATATATTGTAAAAAAATACTGGGGGGAAAAATCACACTAAAGAAATAAAAACAGCAAATATCAGTCTTTAATTTTTATATATTCTTTTTGTTTCGTAGAAGGTCTATGGAAGATCTTCATTCAAGGTCAGACCTGCAGGTGAAGAATTAAACCTATAATCAATCTTCTAATTCCAATGCATTTGCATGCTAACGGATAATAACTCCATGTTGGCAGTTAAGCCATTCAGTTTGTTCATCAGGTATCTAAGAAACGCTCAATTATTTCAGATCCATCCAGGCACTCATAATTCCTCCCATTTTGTTCAAATCACATATCTTATTTTGACAGGATTTATGAATATACACTTCTGAAAGACTTCAAAAATCTTGACAAATATCTGTTTTTTGACATATACATAACATCGTATGTTGCAATGAAAAAATGCCTACATTTTGTGATATAGCTTTTCACAACAAAAAGTCAAATTCTGCATTTCAATATTTTATTTATGACAGTTAAGTTTAACAATATGCGGGCAAGTTAAAATAATATCTCCTTAGAGTTATTATTTTACTATTAGTTTACTATTTAGAAATTATTTCAGACTGAAATTAGAGTCAAATAACTACAAAACTAAATACGGTAAGTGAAATACATCCTCACAACACATGTTTTGTCTTTTGAGTATTTTTGTTTATTTTGCTGTTTTTTCTGAAATACTGATTTTATTTATGTATTTATTTATTTTTACCAGTTATGCTTAAAGGGACACTATAGTCACCTGAACAACTTGAGCTTAATGAGGTTGTTCAGGTGAGAACTACAGCTCCATGCAGTCTCTCATGTAAACACTGTATTTTCCAAGAAAATACAGTGTTTACATTGAAAGCTAGGAACACCTCCAATTGCAGTCACTCAGAGTGAACCAGAGGGACTTTGGAGTTGATGGAGGCATAATATGCCTCCATCCACTCAGATCTGCTGTCAACAGAGCACAACAGAGCACAGGGCAGCACTGTGCACAGCATCCTGTGATTCAGTATCTCCTCCCTCTGCATGCAGACACTGAACTTTCCTCATAGAGATTCATTGATTCAATTCATCTCTATGAGGAGATGCCGATTGGCCAGGGCTGTGTTTGTATCATGCTTGCTCTGCCCCTGATCTGCCTCTTTGTCAGTTTCAGCCAACCCTATGGGGAAGCACTGTGATTGGATCAGGCTACCACATGTCAGCAGACTGCTTGTTTTTCTGAGTCTAACAGCATGCAGATTTACAGCTTCAGGCTTGAATACAGTAAGATTTTTACTATATTTATGGAGGCATGAGGGGCCCAGGGGGGCTAGATGGTGGTGTTAACACTATAGGGTCAGGAATACATATTTGTGTTCCTGACCCTATAGTGATCCTTTAAAATTGCTTACACAAAGTTAAATGTATCTGTCACAAAAAAAAATGCATTTGATAATTTCATGAAGATCCAATGGTCATTGAAATCCCAATGCAGTCAAAAGATTTCATAAGGCAAAGTAGGGACTATGTCTTATGGTAAAACCTCAAGTTGACAAAACTTGACAAAACGTTTTTGTGAAATGTTGTCAATTCCCCAGTAATGGCTGATGGTAATAAATCATTGTCTCATTTGTCATGAGAGAATGTCTATGAAGACTCCAATCATCTTGCAGGATACTCTATAGGCATAAATGTTAAATTGGTGGGCATGTGTGAAAATATAGTACTGACATAGCCTCCTTTTACATGAAACATCAGGGTCTGAAGACGGAAGATAGCAGTGCCCATAGGGACAGCGTCAAATAATTATAACTGACCCATGCTACATCCCCTGGCATCCTAATATGCAAAAGATGTGGGAAGGTGACAAAGTCACTTTCATATGGTCTAACAATAATTTTATGATTTTCTTTCATTGTTTTCTCAGGGAAACACATATGCATATTGTCAATGAATGTTACTCAACCAGACCTCATGTATCATAATATTTGTATAACTGATCTTACATACATTTTGTTTTTATTTTAGATAATGAACACAGGGCCGTCTTTAACCCCTTAAGGACACAGCTTTAGAAGCTGGACATACCCTTAAGGACACAAGCAATTTTTGCATTTTTTGCTGTTTGTGTTCAAATGCAATTTGTATCTCTCTCATTTATTGTAACAACACATATTATATACTGTGTTTTAGACAACAAAAAAGGCTTTAATTTGATGTGACATATACATATATAAATTCTCATTTATTATCAAGAAAATGCAAATGTGGAAAAAAACGAAAAAAATATTTTTTCCCCAAGTTTTGGCAATATTAATGTGTGCATAATATGTCCAGCTTAGGAAAAGTAATTCAAAATCAATTAATTTATGTGTCTTGATTCACAAAGTGCATAATATGTGTAGGATTTCAGTTTATTTTTAAAGTTACAGGTCACAAACTACAAGGTCTAAAATAAGATTTCAATGTGAAACTATTTTAGAAGTTGGTATGTTTGTCTTGGAAGTTTAATACCCATTACAGGAAACAAAATTGCCACACAAAATTATATATTTATATAAAGTAGACATCACAGGCTATTTACCTAAGGTTAGTTTGACACCTTTTGCGTAGCCATTTCACCGCCAATCTCTGCTAAATATTGGAGTAAAATTTTATTTTGGCATATACACATTGATACAAACTGACATTTGTAACTGACCCTTTAAATGACAAATTGCCTTGCTTCCCTGGATTGTGGAGAAGCCTATTTGCCAACCTCCTTCCTCATGACCATGGCCCCTGGGAGATTGTGCCTCTGAAAATTTATGGACTTTTAGCGGGTGTATATGGCCCTTTAAGAACCGTCTGAGGACATATTGTGACTTTGGTGAACAATGCCCCTTTAAGACTATGTCCCCAGACCTGTAAAATAACTTGTTCCTACCACTTGGTTCAGTAAATGGGGCTTACTGAACCAAGTACCACACAGGCGGACCACCCAGAAGTGGAAGTGTGCAGGCAATTTACCTCCCAGGCTGGGAGCCTGCTGTAGGTAAATTGCCGACCGCTGGGTGGCCGCCGTTCGTGCAAACCAACACGTGGCAGCGGCCATCTTTGTTCATTCGAACGAGGTCAGCGGTGTGTGTACCCAAATTCATGGAACAGAAATCGGCTACACATTTCACCGAACAACGCTGACCCTTACCTTCTCCTACACCGAACTTTCAGCTGCAGAGACTAAGTCCCGTTCGGCAATTCGAACGCACGTTCGAATGGGACTTAGTCATTTTTCTGCATAAAATTGACCGGCCGCACAGCAGGATTTGTATGATTTTTGGTTATGTTTATATTTAAAGTATGCTGATTCTAAATATGTATTTTTATGTAGATTGGATGTATGGTTTTAAAGTTAGAGTGTATGTGTAAAAACTGCATTTTTCCTGCTTGTGATAATTATGTTAACCATTGTGTACCATAATTATATCACAGGCAGAGGGGAGGATGTGGTGTGTAATTGCTGGGAGTGTTTTCTGTAATGTACGTGTGTTATTGGCTGTTCTGTAAAACCCTGTGGGAGGTCCGATGTAAGGGAAACCTGCATAATTGGTGCCAATTAAACAGAATTACTTGACCCTCTAACTTGCAGCTTTGACTCTTGTTTGTAGGGGACAGCTATAATCACTACAGGGATTGCTATGCTCTTCATACTCCCTTAGCTACTGAGCTCTTGTAAGAGCTCTTGTTCCTGATCCTGCTTCGCTCTACAGAAGGAAGAGGTTCACCTACTGGAACCTGGAGCCTGGTCGTAGCAGACGGCGAGATCCTAGCCCAGCAGCGGTGGTTCGTGGAGTCTGCAGTACTTTTGGTCTCTGCGCAGTAGTTATGGTGTCTACTGTGCTGATGGTTCTTTGGTGAGCGCTAGGAGCATCCTTTCTACGGTCCAACTTCCAGCCAACCTGGAGGCAACCGTAACACACATATTACAAGGTTTTTGTGATGTGTATTTCGTAAACCTAGTGTGTGCTATCCCTGTACAGAACCCCATATTGTGTTCAGCTACATCTGCTGAGTAAAACGATACCCCCATTGTATACCTTTTCCCCTATTCTGTGAAGCTACAATGCCATATAGGAGACCATGCTATTTCAGTTTCTATAGTTGGAATTTTCATAGATGGTCTGATTTTTGTGGCATTATAGCCATTTGACTGTTCAAATAACCCCACAAAGTCCTTCCATTTGAGAAAGCAGACACTCCAGGGTATGTTATTAGGCATATGTTATACCTTAACTTGCCACCATTTTTTCATCAATTTATTTCAAATTTTGTGGTGAGAAAAAAAAATGTTTTACATACATGTTGCATTTTCGCTGGGTATTTCTTACATTTGATAAGTGCCACTGTCATAAATTACCTCTAAGTATGCTCAGTTACCTCTTCTGAGTAAAACAATAAGCCCAATGTATGACCTAGACACTATTTTGTGAAGTTACAGTGCTGTGAAAGAGACGTGACAAGTTCAGGTTTTTAAGTGTGAATTTACATGGAGAGTTTTAATGGGTCCGTATTCTATTTTTAAATATGTTAGCAGGCTGCTTTTTTCAACTACCCCAAAAAGGCATACTATTTCTTAAAGAAGACGCCCGAGGGTATTTCAAAAGGCAAATTTTGAACTTTAGCGTGGGATAATTGTTCCGTTAGCTTGTATTAAATGTAGTGGTAATAAGCATTTTTTTCTGCCTTTTTGACACACAGTGAGTTTGTACTGTATATTTTGCACACCTTATGTATGCTATGGCTTTATGTTACTTTATATGTTGCTCAGCTATGTTGTCTGAGTACAGTAATACCCCCGTATGTACCTTTGCCAGGTACATGTGTACGTTGAAGGGGCACATTTCAGACACAGCCATTGCAGGTTTTTTCAAACATTGAATTTTTACGCTGTGTTGTTACCCCACTTTAGAGTTTTTTAGCAGGCTATATATTCCAACTATCCCATAAAAGCATGCTATTTCTTAAAGAAGACATCCCAGTCTATTTCAAAAGGCATATTTTGAACCTTAGCGTGGGATCTTTTTTCTGCTAGCTTGTACCAAGTGTAGTGGTAATAAGCATTTTTTCTGCTTTTTTGACACACATTGTGAGTTTGAACTGTAAATTTTGCAAGCCTTATGTGTACTACGGCTATATAACACTTCCTATCTTGGTCAGCTATGTTGTCTGAGCACAGCAATACCCCCACATGTACCTTTGCCAGGTATATGCAGACATTGAAGGGGCACATTTGAGACACAGCCATTTAAGTTTTTTCAAATTTTACATTTTTACGCTGTGTCCATACCCCACTTTGGAGTTTTTTTTGTAGGTTAATTATCCCAGCTACCCCATAAAAGCATACCATTTCTTAAAGAAGACACCCTAGGGTATTTCAAAAGATGTGTTTTGAACCTTAGCGTGAAATAACTTTTCCGCTAGCTTATACCAAGTGTAGTGGTAATAAGCATTTGTTTATGCCTTTTTGACATACTCAAGGAGTTTGTAATATATATTTTGCAAACCGTATATGTGCTACAGCAGTATAATACATAATTTGTTGCTCCGCTATGTCATCTGAGTACAGCAATACCCCCGTATAAACCTTTACCAGGTATATGACAACGTTGAAGAAGCACATTTGAGACAAAGCCATTTAAGTTAGAATTTTACCCTGGGTCCATGCCCATCTTTGGAATTTTTTTAATAGGTTGTGTTTTCCAATTACTTCACAAAGGCATACCATTTCCTAAAGAAGACACCCCAGGGTGCTTCAAAAGGCATATTTGAAACCTTAGCGTGGTATAATTTTTTCGCTAGCCTGTACCAAGTGCATTTTCCCCCTTTTTTTAATTTTTTTTTTTACTTTTTACAATTTTTTTTTACTTTTAAAAAGTTTTATTTAGCTTTTAACAACTTATTTTACTATTTTAAAACTTTGTTTAACCCCTTAAGGACACATGACATGTGTGACATGTCATGATTCCCTTTTATTCCAGAAGTTTGGTCCTTAAGGGGTTAAACTTTTCAAAAGTTTTTTTAATTTTTAATAGTTTTTTTTTTTTTTTTACTTTTAACCCCTAACTAGCCTAACCGTAAATCCCCCAATTTCCCCACTAAGTTCTACCCACCCTAGCTAAATAAATACATATTTAAAAATATTTCAATTAATTAATTAAATACATTTAACCCCTGAGGATTAAAACAAATAAAAGTTAACCCTCAGGGGATAAAAAAAAAAAAATCAGATCACAGTGAAATACTGTGATCTGTATTTTAATCACTGCAGGCAGTGATCAAAGGGCAGGGAAGGGGTTACATTTTCTTTGAAAGAGGTGAGGGGTGGTGGGATTTTGTAACTAACTTTTTTTTCTTGCAGGGAGAGACAGATCAGCACCGATCTGTGTCTCTACAGTTCACAGCTCACACGGAGCTGCGGGGAAACAGATCGGGTTTCACTGCAGCACGTGTGATCTCTCTGACTCCCGGTCAGGGCGATCACATGGGTTGAATCAGTGAAACTGCCCATGGTAGTGTGCCTTCGATATGGAGAAACAGTACAGGAAGATCAACCCCACGATTGCCGCGATTATGGCAATCAGGGGTTAATTTTCATTTTGGACGGAAATTTTCCGTCCCGCGTCCTTAAGGGAGTGCGGCAATGACGGAGAATGTCCGTCCAGCGTCCTTAAGGGGTTAACATGGGGCAAACAAGGCAGCTGCCCCTGGCCTAGTTATTCCTGGGTGGACCAAAGCTGCTGCCCCCTGGGGGCTCCACTGCACGCAATTTTATTTGTTTCAATTGGGCCGCCAGTGCAGCCAGGGGCCCTCATGCTAAGGAGGTGCAGCAGGTGGCCCATTCGCTCAGGGCTACCTAGTGGGCATTTTTCAGCAGGGGCCCAGTCATGCATAGTGACACTTTAGCAGTACGACTGGGCCCCTTGCTTTAGGGCAGAAAGGGAGGAACTGACTACCGTGAGTAACTTCCTTCTAGAGAAAACAGAGCCACGGAGGACCATGGAGTTAGGAGCGGGTTGAAAGCCAGACCCCAACTCCCTTCACACATCTCAATGGGGTTAAGGTCTGTACTCTGTGGTGGCCAATCCATGTGTGAAAATTATGTCCCATGCTCCCTGAACCACTCTTTCACAATTTGGTCCCAACGAATCCTGGCATTGTTATCTTGGAATGTGCCCGTGCCATCAGGGAAAAAAAGTGATGGAATAGCCTGGTCATTCAGTATACACAGGTACATGTTGCTGAACGTAGACCTAACCAACTGCAGCAACCCCCACAAGCTTGTAAAGTAGGCACTAGGCATGATGGGTGCATCACTTCATCTGTCTCTCTTCTTACCCTGATGCGCCCATAACTGGTGGTTCCCAACTATCCTTCCAGTTTTTAATAATGCGTTGGACAATTCTTAAACCAAAATTAGTAGTTTCTGCAATCTCCTTAGATGTTTTCTCTGCTTGATGTATGCCAATTATTTTACCATTCTCAAACAGACTAACATCTTTTCCATGACCACGGGATGTGTCTTTCGACATGGTTGTTTAAGAAATGAGAAGCTAGTCATTGCATCAGTTGTTGTTAAATAACTTGTTGCCAGCTGAAAGAAAATCACCCATTCAGTAACTATCCAATAGGAGGCTCTTATCTATTTGCTGAGTTAAATCCAGGTGACGATTTTTTTTTTGGCCAGGCAGTGTATAACAAGATGGGACTATAGTCTAATTCAAAGTGCAAGTGCTCATAAAGAAATACTTAAATAGTGTCAGCAAACCGAATAAACCTTGGTAAAGAGATCCTAGATAAATACTTGATAAATTGGTGCACAAACTATTTAAATATTTTATACATGTATCCATATCTATAACATGTGTCATAAAAATAGGAAAAATGTGTATAAGTGATCTCTAAAATACCCTTATTATAAAAACAATCAGTTATCCACATAGGTGTACCACAATCACAAACGTGGTAATTAGCAAATAAAACCTATAGATATACTTGTACAAACAAAATATATTGTTCTTTCATAAATCTGCAAAAGATAAAAGTACAGAGAAGTATAGTGCAATATTATAATAAACTGAAATATAATAAAGGAGTTTTAAAACATGCAACTCACGGAGGGGGCAGAGCTTGAAGCCTGAACCGAGCAGATGTTACACTCATGAGCTCCAGAGAGAGAGCAAAATTAGAAATAAGCTACTCACCGCTCTCCCTGAAGTCACGGGCATTCTGCACATGCTTTTCTTATACACCTCGACCGGCAAAAATACCCGCCGAAGATCAGGGGCCCACACGGCTGCTCAACTACCTAAGGCCTGCACGCTTGACTGGGCCACTGCCCTGGACTGGATGAGCTGACCCCAGAGGCCTGACGAGTATTTACCACACAGCACAGATACGATGGGCTGGCAATCCCAAAGACCACAAGCAAGCGGGCACAGGCAAAAACCATGCTACCAGTCCCCCTGGTGGTGCCGGAGACGGAACCCACAACACCCAGGGCTCACACGGGAATACCCCCAGAAGGGGACAAACAAAATCTCATCATGAAGGAAGATATCCGCAACATGTTGTCTGGAAATGAAGCAGATGTATGCCACAGAAGTAGACTTACTACGCACTGAAGTGCAGGCGGTAACAGCCAGAATACAGGCTACCGATGAGGACAACATGGACACACAACAGGAGGTCCAGTCCCTCAAGGATGCAATGTTCCAACTGCAAAATTTACACATGGCAATCCTAACCAAGCTGGATGCAGCTGAGGGCCGCAACTGCAGAACCAATATCGAGATCAAGATCAGGGGGGTCCCGGACGACGTAAGCCAGGTGGAACTCCCCCATTACCTCCGGTGACTGACTATGGCCATTCTCCCATTCACACAGGCCACAACAATTATCCTTTGATACCTACTTCCGGATCGCCAAGCCTGCACAAGCACCGTCTACAGCCACCCGAGACATGATTATACGCTATCAATCAATTTCGGACAGAAACCGCATCATGGCAGCAGTATGCAATAAAACCCCGCTCAACTTCGAGTCAGCCAACATCATGTTCTTCCAGGACCTAACAAGGAGCACACTACAGTGGCGCAGATCCATGGGCCCGATCACCGACAAACTTCAAGCAGCTGGTATAGATTATAGATGGGGAATACCCAGGACTCTGACAGTGACCCAAAATGGCTCCGTCCATAGACTCACCTCCCTGAACAAAGGTACACCATTCCTGCAGGCCATAGGACTTCCACCACCACTACCCACCCCTGTGGGAGCCCCTGATGAACATGTGTAGGATCCCACCAGAACAGTCCCGTTCACGCCACGCACAGGAGCGAGGCCGGGGGCCCCCACCTGAACTATAGCCTGACAAAGGGGAATCACATATAGCCCCGCTTATAGGCCCTTAAAGTCTTATTGCCTAATTATCTGTATATGTTATTGTGGTTTTGAAGTTTATGTTTTCTGCCTTGTTTTAAGCCTCACCTCCTAGGAAACGCCTAAGTATACAGAAAGATATACGCACCCTATATGCACCAACTCCTCCAAACCCAGGGAGCCGGTATCAGACCTAAAGCATTGAGAGCTATCTCTGCTGGCACTGACTCTCCCCCCTCCCCCCCTCCGAAATCCCCTCTAGGTTAGGGGCAACACACCACGAGCCACCACACATGAACACCGGGTTCAAAAGCCTGAATTACAGCTTATACATCTGCCCCAGTATAACAGCACCAGACCCTCACACTGAATACACTAGACAGGAGCAAACTAGGAGACAACCTACCAGCACCGGGCAGGCACAACCACCTTAGCCTCACAGCGAGTATACGGGATACACAGATAGTGCACCTCATCTCAGCCAAGATATTACTGCCCCAATCAACAGAACCACACTGAAACGGTCCAAGCCACTATTGATACCTAACAAGGGAGAGACAGGGGCACACCACTCATGGACCCGACACCAAACATGCATCCCCTCACACCACCTTGGCACAATGGCCGCCATATCAAACTAGGCAGCACGCATCAGGTCTAAGCTTATGGGCACGTAAACCGGGAGGTTTAACTTACAAATTTTCCTGCCAAAAACATGGGATACGTTTGTTCACTATATAAAAAAATGGGGCTACCGAACACAGGAGTAATTATATGTGTATAAAATACTGCATCTTGGTCATGTATATGCCTGTTATAACTCCTTGTCTCTTTTCTGTACCCTAATGATCTTTGCTTCAATAAAAGAAAGAATTGAAAAAAAAAACATGCAACTCACAAATGTGGAGTGGTTATAGTTCCACCACAAATTATAAGACAAATTATAAGACTTTGGGGGAATCAACCACTAGTGTGCGTAGGATCCAAATCACTCACCACCAGTCACTAACCATGTTCCAAAACTGTCGAACAATGCTTGAGAAAATTATTTCACACTTCTTGGCATTGTGTGGCGCTATCACAGTAAAGAAGTGTCAGTCCCCCGTCTCTCACCAGTGATGTTTGCAGAGAATTAGCTCTATATATGGAGCATCACGCAGTCTAGCTGTATCCTACATAGACTTCAATGCTGCACTTTCGTGCATGCAAGCCAGTAGAGCACTGATGTGGACTCCTGGCGCAGTAATACCAGGAGCAGAAAAGGACCAGCCAGAAGATGAAGGTGGCACACGTAAGGGACATGTGAAAGTAAGTAAAATTTACCTTTGTCTGCACCACCCCAGGCACCACACCAATTTTTTTTTTTTTTATCAATGTACCACTTATAGATCACCAATAGGATATATATTTCACTGGTTGTGAATTTGAGAAATTATTTTGGGTTGAGCACTTTCATGTTGTGTTTTTCTAACACAAGAATGACTTGTGGTTCATGCACATGAGCTGAATGTATTTTCATTATTTGCTGACTATCACATTGTTGTATAACTAAACATTGAAAACTATTTTAATATTTGTTGATTTCATACAGCACATTATTGTATAATTACTCACTTTGGTAACACTTTGAAAATGCATTTGATCTAAGTGCTCCTCTGGTGAATTACATTTTACTTTTCATGGTATATTGAAGGTTCCATTTACAGCTTGGAAGTGGCCAAATGAATATTTATTTATTAAACCAATTTTTTTTTTTAATTGTTTTCTTTTGAGGTGTTTCTTGAATCTTCAAAAAATAAATAAAGACTGTTTTATTTTAGACAAACAGGTGGGATAAAGGTAGCACCAGAAATTATAAAAACAGAGACATGTTATAACATATATATATATATATCATGGGGGATATATATATATATATATATATATATATATATATATATATATATATATATATATATATATATATGTATATATATATATATGTGTGTATATATATATATATGTGTGTATATATATATATATGTGTGTATATATATATATATGTGTGTATATATATATATATGTGTGTATATATATATATGTGTGTATATATATATGTGTGTATATATATATATATGTGTGTATATATATATATATATATATATATGTGTATGTGTGTGTATATATATATATATATATATATATATATATATATATATATATATGTGTATGTGTGTATATATATATATATATATATATATATATATATATATATATATATATATATGAAACATGGGGGATATATATATATGTATGTGTGTATATATATATATATATATAGAGAGAGAGAGAGAGTAAGTAGAAAAAGTAGATGCATTCTTCGGTCTTCATGAAAAAGTAAGCGGTATTTAATGTATCAAAAGATTTACATACATCCGATCGACGTTTCAACCCATATACAGTGTATAAATGAGTGTGTATTATGTGTAGAAAAACAAGTGAAAAATAGTGACCACATACCAAATTAGAGGATAGATACATATTTACAAAGATTAAAATTAAAAGAATATTGCATACCATAGGTAAATTCTATACATTTTGTTGAACATTCTATATTCTGTTAGTAGTAAGGCTAACTGCCATTACGGGCCAAGATAATACTCTGCAGAACATCTCCGGTCACAAATGATAATAAACTGTTGATACAACGTTAAGTAATCTGAGGAGGCTTAGATATCTACTATAAGCACTATATTATATATAACTATAGCTATCATCACAGACCAGCTATCGCTCGTGGGAGCAACAAATTGATTCTATTGCAACATATAAGAATATTTCAGCATCAAATTTTACCAGGAATATTTCAGAACTTCGGAACTTCAACGTGTAATTGCACCAGGACATACAGTTGGCTAATACATTGATTGAAAGGGTGAGTGCCATTACACACGTGTGTGTGTGTGTATATATATATATAATTTTTTTTTTAGGTGTACGCTGCACGGATTATGTACTAAACAGTGATCTATTCTTCCTCTCACGAATCTGTGTGGCAGCCATGGAAGACTTTCTGGCTAAGGCAGGAGCTCTGACTATCTCTGAAGAACAGGCCAGTGCAATTTTGTGGCCACAAACTACAGGTGACCTGATTCATACCAACACTGTACAATATCTTTACAATGATTTGTTGAAGTTAAAGAAAAGAGAAATTGACCTTTATATCTCACTATCACAGAGTCAAAAGAATACCCAGAGGGTTCAGAGTCAGAAACGCACCTACTATAGGATGCCAAAATCCAGATTTTGTAAAAAAAAAATGGATGCTTATATCAAATGTTCACTAGATTGGATGGTGATTGTGGTTGAAGAGGTCGGAAGGGAACTTATTTTTGTTAAACAATCTATACAGAATCTAGAACCAACATAAGATTTAGAATTAAAATACAAAAGCTATCGTTTCAAACAGTTAATGCCAGTTCAGGCGATTCCACCTCAGACCCTGATTCCAGGGGAGATAGTAGAACCCTACCCAGCGATGCTTTTTTAGAAGAAGGCACACACTGAGGCGAACCACCGGATATGCGCCGGATCAATACCAGAGGCGTAAAAAGAACCGCCTAATACGACGAGGGCAGAACAACTGGAAAAAGTATAAATCCCACTGGGAAACCTCCCAGAATGAGGAAATTACGACAATATTTAACCTATCCGGTAAAATGTTAAACAATGACCACTATTCCTTAATATTTATTATATATATTTTGACAGTAGGTTTACAGATCGATCTTGAGGAAGACCCGAATGGGTCGAAATGTCGATCGGATGTATGTAAATCTTTTGATACATTAAATACCGCTTTACTTTTTCATAAATACTGAAGAGTGCATCTCCTTTTTCTACCGTATATACTCGAGTATAAGCCGACCCGAGTATAAGCCGAGGCCCCTAATTTTACCCCCAAAAAATGGGAAAACTTATTGACTCGAGTATAAGACTAGGGTGAGAAATGCAGCAGCTACTGGTAAATTTCTAAATAAAATTAGATCCTAAAAAAAATATATGAATTGAATATTTATTTACAGTGTGTGTATAATGAATGTAGTGTGTGTGTATAATGAATGTAGTGTGTGTGTATGAATGCAGTGTGTGTATGAATGCAGTGTGTGTGTATGAGTGCAGTGTGTGTGTATGAGTGCAGTGTGTGTGTATGAGTGCAGTGTGTGTGTATGAGTGCAGTGTGAGTGTATGAATGCAGTGTGAGTGTATGAGTGCAGCGTGTGTGTATGAGTGCAGCGTGTGTGTGTGTGTGTATGAGTGCAGTGTGTGTATGAATGCAGTGTGTGTGTATGAGTGGTGTGTGTTTGTGTGTTGCAGAGCCTTGGTGGGGGGTGGGCAATTTTTTTTTATTATTATTTTAATTTTTTTTATTATTATTTATTATTATTTTTATTTATTTAATTTAATTATTATTTATTTTTTATTATTATTTATTATTTAATTACTTTTTTTATTATCTTTTTTTTCGTCCCCCCTCCCTGCTTGATACATAGCAGGGAGGGGGGCTCTCCTTCCCTGGTGGTCCAGCATTGGCAGTTCAGTGGGGGGAAGAGGGGGCTGGCAGAGCTGTAACTTACCTGTCCTGCAGCTCCTGTCAGCTCTCTCCTCCTCCGCGCCGTCCGTTCAGCTCCCTCTTTCAGCTCCCAGTGTAAGTCTCGCGAGAGCCGCAGCTCTCGCGAGATTTACACTGGGAGCTGACCGAGGTGCTGAACGGACGGCGCGGAGGAGGAGAGAGCTGACAGGAGCTGCAGGAGAGGTAAGTAAGATCTCTGCAGCCCCCACAGCCCCATTGTCTGTATTATGGCAATGCAAATTGCCATAATACAGACTATTGACTCGAGTATAAGCCGAGTTGGGGTTTTTTAGCACAGAAAATGTGCTAAAAAACTCTGCTTATACTCGAGTATATACGGTACTTACTATATATACCTTCAGCGTGGAATTGCACCAGGGCATATATATATATATATATATATATATATATATATATATATATATATATATCCTTATATATATGAGGACAAACAAATAAAAAGCAAAATAAATTTCAAATATAAGTCCAAGTGTGAATCCAAATGTAAAAACTTGCTGGAAGATAAAACCTCAAAGAGTCAGGGTAGTTCCTCTGGATGGGGTCAGATCAGAGTATTCTTGGCAGCCATATTTGCAACAGAAAGAGAAAACTAATGATGCAGAAAATCCCAGAATAACATAAAAGTAAATAAAACGTCTATTGTCCTACTTACAATTGAATGAGCTTAACCTAGCTCTAGTTTGAGTGGCGTACAGTTGTTCAATCCCCACTTATAGGATACGTAGGATGGTGTAGGTAGGCAGATGTATCATCAGTTTGAAGATCATAAAAAATATAAAGGAGACAACAATATTGCTCACAGTATAAAAGGTACCAGGAGTATAAAATAATAAATTGGTACTCATATTTAATTGGGCAGACTAACTGCTCAATGTGTAGGTGTAAGTGGTATAATCCCCACCGTGGATTATTTTGGAGTAGTTCTCACTGGAACTTAAAATCGGATGCCAGATAAAAAAAAATAAAAAAAATAAAGTGGCACACTCACAGTGGAAAGAGGCCAAATATCTTTATTAAAATACAATGTAAAACAAACAGTTAAAATAGCCACAACGTGTTCCACCAAAGTGGCTTTTCTCAAGTGGAGGTAGAAAAATCTCTGTACCCAATACCTCTAGTGAGAATTGCTTTTATGCCAACTATCATTATGTCTATTTTTGATTTTAGAAGCAATTTTATCATTGATATTAATAATGCTTTTAACACTGAAGAAATGACACCTATTCCATTAAAGGGATACTATAGTCACCTGAACAACTTTAGCTTAATGAAGCAGTTTTGGTGTATAGAACATGCCCCTGCAGCCTCACTGCTCAATCCTCTGCCATTTAGGAGTTAAATCCCTTTGTTTATGAACCCTAGTCACACCTCCCTGCATGTGACTTGCACAGCCTTCCATAAACACTTCCTGTCAGGGCCGGTGCAAGGTTTTTTGCCGCCCTAGGCAAAAAAAAATTTGCCGCCCCCCCATATGTCCTGCCCACCATGTGACATCACAATGCCCCGCAGCCTAACAGATTTGCCCGTTAGAGTGAAGATGTTTGGAGAATCAGCTCAGGAGTAGCTGTACTGCAGGAAGCTGTTCCTTCTAACACCTGTGGGAACAGCCCCTCTAGTACGGGTGGGGTTGAGAGGGTAAGGAAGTCTAGACAGGTTGTGGTGGTAGGGGACTCTATTATTAAGAGAGTATATAGGGTAATCTGCCACTCTGATCGACTCAACCGGACAGTTTGCTGTCTCCCGGGCAGGGCCGGTGCAAGGATTTTTGCCGCCCTAGACAGTGTGTTTACATTAAAAAGCCTACAGGCACAGGCTATAGACACCAGAACCACTACATTATGCTGTAGTGCTTCTGGTGACTATAGTATCCATTTAATGTGAGGTAAATTAGAGATTAGTGCCACTAATAATATATTGGATTGCCTACTTACCACCAGATGAGGACAAGAGGCTGATGATGGGCTCAGTCTGGCTCCACAGGTCTGGTGTAGAAGAGGCTCTCTGGAGACTGTTTGTTTTTAACAGTGCTCACAACAATTAACGAACAGGAAGCAGCTCCATTTTTTAGGGCCCCTTACACAGTTCAAGGTCTGGGCCCCCAGGGGGCATACGCCTACAATGCCCAACCATAAATCCACCTACATGGCCCATCCATGAGTTGGGGATGTTTTATGTGTGCAATTTGTTTAAGGGATGTAGTGTGTTTACAGGGGATGTAGTGTGTGTTTGCGTGTAAGGAATGCATTGTATGTTTCTGTGTGTGTGTGTGTGTGTGTGTGTAAGGGGTGCAAGGTTTGTTTCTGTGTATGTAATTGAATGCAGTGTGTGTCTGTAAGGGGTGCATTAATAATGTTAGAGAACGTAAGGGATGCATTGTGTGTTTCGGGTGTGTCTGTGTGTGAGTAGGAATGCATTGTATGTTTCTGTGTGTGTGGGGGGATGCATTGTGTATGTGTGTAGTGTAAAAGAGAGGGTTTGTGGGGTAGGATAGGGACTGAGAGGGGAACAGCTCTGTATTTTTTTTTTTAAATCATAGTGCTCTCTCCTCCGGTCAATTATTGATTTCCACTTCCCTTCTGTCCCTCCGTGTTCTCCCCTTCTGTCACTTAGTGCTCTCCCTTGGCCCCCTGTCCCTCTGCAGTCCCCCCTTAGTTGTCTTCTCACTCCCCCCTCCTCCCCTTAGTGGTCCTCCCTCTCCCAAACCCCTTAGTGGTCTTCCCTCTCCCAAACCCCTTAGTAGACCTTCCCCTACTCCCCACACCCCCTTAGTGGTAATCTCCCCCCCTTAGTGGTCCTTACCCTCCTCCCCTCTCCTTAGTAGTCCTCCCTCCTTACCCCCCTTTGGTGGTCCTTGCCCCCCTTAGTGGTCCTCCCTCTCCCAAACCCCTAGTGGACCTCCCCTCCTCCCTCAGTGGTCCTTTCCTCCCCACCCCCGTCCCCCCTGTGTTCCTTCACCCCCTCCCCCAGTGGTCCTGACTCACCCCTCCCCTAGTGGTCCTTTCTCCCCCCTCCCCTCCCCTAGTGGTCCTTATACCCCTCCCTCCCCTAGTGGTCATTATCCCCCCTCCCTCCCCTAGTGGTCCTTATCCCCCCTCCCTCCCCTAGTGGTCCTTATCCCCCCCTCCCTCCCCTAGTGGTCCTTACCCTCCCCTCCCCTAGTGGTCCTTACCCTCCCCTAGTGGTCCTTACTCCCCCCTCCCCTAGTGGTCCTTATCCCCCCTCCCCTAGTGGTCCTTACCCTCCCCTCCCCTAGTGGTCCTTGCTCCCCCCTCCCCTCCCCTACTGGTCCTTACCTTCCCCTCCCCTAGTGATCCTTACTCCCCCCTCCCCTAGTGGTCCTTATCCCCCCTCCCTCCCCTAGCGGTCCTTATCCCGCCTCCCTCCCCTAGTGGTCATTATCCCCCTCCCTCCCCTAGTGGTCCTTACCCCCCTCCCCTAGTGGTCCTTATCCCCCCCTTCCCTCCCCTAGTGGTCCTTACCCCCCCTCCCGCCCCTAGTGGTCCTTATCCCGCCCTCCTTCCCCAAGTGGTCCTTGCCCCACCCTCCCCTCCCCTACTGGTCCTTACCTTCCCCTCCCCTAGTGGTCCTTACTGCCCCCTCCCCTACTGGTCCTTATCCCCCCTCCCTCCCCTAGTGGTCCTTATCCCCCCTCCCTCCCCTAGTGGTCCTTATCCCCCCTCCCTCCCCTAGTGGTCCTTATCCCCCCCTCCCCTATAGGTCCTTATCCCCCCTCCCTCCCCTAGTGGTCCTTGCTCCCCCTCCCCTCCCCTACTGGTCCTTACCTTCCCTTCCCCTAGTGGTCCTTACTCCCCCCTCCCCTAGTGGTCCTTATCCCCCTCCCTCCCCTAGTGGTCCTTATCCCCCCTCCCCTAGTGGTCCTTATCCCCCCTCCCCTCCCCTAGTTGTCCTTATCCCCCTCCCCTCCCCTCCCCTAGTGGTCCTTATCCCCCCTACTCCCCTCCCCTAGTGGCCCTTATCCCCCCTCCCCTAGTGGTCCTTACCCCCCCCTCCCTCCCCTAGTGATCCTTACCCTCCCCTCCTGCCCATGTAGCGTGGCCGGGTGGCGCGGAACGCGGGACAGGAACCTCTGTTTCCTGTACCCGGCCGCCGGCGGAATGACAGGAAGTGCTCACTGAGTGAGCACTTCCTGTCATTCCACCGGCGGCCGGGTACAGGAAACAGAGGTTCCTGTCCTGCGTTCCACGCCGCCCGGCCACGCTACATGGAGAGACCGGCAGGAGGGAGCGCTCTGCGCTTCCCTCCGGCCGGTCACTCAAACTCGGTCGCCCTCCATGCAGCAGTGCTGCGCCGCCTGAGGCTTGTAAAAGCGCTCAGGCAGCGCAGCATGAGGAGCCATACCGGGCACAGGGATCCGGCGCCCCCTGCTAAGTTGCGCCCTAGACGGCTGCCTAGGTCGCCTTACAGGTAGCGCCGGCCCTGCTACCATGCTGTCTGGTGGTTGCCTTCCAGTGATCTTCGGTAGTCTTGTCCACTGGTCATTGACTGCTAGTTTTTCTAAGATAATTTCCCTTATATCTGTTATCTGATGTTCAAACATTGTGTAACCAGCTGTTTTGGTCTTAGGGTAGATGATGGTCTCTTATTCATCCACAGATCCCACATACGTTTCATGTTGCCACTCTCACCACCTATACATACCTATACATTTTAAACATTTAGGGTTCTAATTATGTTGTAAAATGTGTTTGGATACAGAATGGTTGGGATAACCCTTAGTAATATTATGGCAGTGTTCTGCCAATATTGTTTTTAGGCACCTAGAGTTCATTCCTACATATTGGAGCACTCCTACATGGGCACTCCAATAGGTATATGACATTTTTTGATGTTGCAGCATATACGATCTTTGATAGGATAGGAATTTTTAGTATTATTAGATGTAAAGTGTGTGGTTTTTGATCTTATGCTGGGATCTGTTGTTTTACATACAATACATTGATTACATTTAAAAAAAACTTTTGATTTTGATAAAAAGGAAGATTATTGTTTAACCCGTTTTTTCATCTAATTGTTAATTAGGATAGTTCTAAAATTTGTGGCACCTCTAAAAACAACATTTGGTCTATCTGGAATAAAATCTTTTAAAACTGCATCCTGATTTAATATGTGTCAGTGTTTTTTAATATTTTTTTTCACCAGGTTACCTTTATTGTTAAAATTAAATGTAAACAGCATAAAGTGAGAATGGTTTTTGCCTAGATTTTTATATTCTAAAAGGTCTGTCCTGTCTTTTTTGTGATGGTCTAATTGTGCCATTGTGGATACAAATGTGTATATATAAAAAATTAACACATTGTCGACTGTGTTCTGAAGTTAAAATGATACCATGGCTGTTGTCATTTAAATGATTTTAAAAAGTTTAAGGAAATCTTGTGGGTCTTTCCAAACAAAAAACAGATCGTCTATATATCTAAAATAGGAGACCAGGTTTGTCCTCCAAACATGCTGGCCCCAGATGGCCATGGATTCCC
Source organism: Pelobates fuscus (assembly GCF_036172605.1). Classification (NCBI taxonomy): domain Eukaryota; kingdom Metazoa; phylum Chordata; class Amphibia; order Anura; family Pelobatidae; genus Pelobates; species Pelobates fuscus. The sequence goes on from NC_086319.1 coordinate 116,592,055, forward strand.
AACTGGCCATGAAGAGGTCAGCATAGCTCGAGGCAAACCTGGTCCCCATAGTTGTACCCTGTTTTTGAATTTTAAAAAAAGAATCTAAAAACCAAAAATAATTATTATTTAAAATTATATTACTACCTTGTATAATAAAATTGAGCTGTTCTGCTGGAATAGAATTTCCAGCTGTTAAAATGTTAAAAACTGCTTCACAACCCTTGCTGTGAGGAAAAAAATTGTATATAAGGATTGTACATCGTATGTAACTAAAATGTAGTCTTGGTGCCAGATAAAATTTACTAAAAAGCAAAGAAGTGTCATTGAGTATTTAAGATATTATCTCATATGTTTTACTGATGGTTGAAGAAGGATATCTATATCTTCTAATAGGTTGGATAATATGGAATTTGTCCTGGAGACAATAGGTCTACCTGGGGGATTGGTCTCATTTTGTGTATTTTTAGGAGGAAATAGATAACAGGAATTATTGGACAAAGGACATTTAAATAATCATATTCTTTTTTGGTTGAAATATGGACTCCAAACCAATATTTAAAAATATTCTAAGAGTTTCTGTAATAGTGGGGGTGGCATCTGAGGTTAATTCATTATAGACGTTTTGATAATTTAGTTGCTTTGTCTATGTACATGGTTTTAGATAATATAACTAAGCCTCCACCTTTATCTGCTGGTTTAATGATAATCTCTTTGTTTGCTTGTAGTTCTTTTAATGCTCGCTTTTCTTGGTATTATTATAAATTATAGTGTTGGTGTTTGTTAATATTATCGAGATCTTTTAAAACTAATTTCTCAAACACCTATATAGGGCCAGATTTAAAACCGGATGGATAAAAATTTGAACTTTTTTTTTAGGTGTGTTCTTACTATCGTGGATTCATTTGAAATGGTAGGATTGGGAATATCTGAATTGCTCTCAGTGGTGTGTGTTGTAATGTCAGATGTGTTAGAAAAATATTTTTAGTGTAGCCTTTCTAACAAATTTATTGATGTCTAAAAAGGCTTGGAATGGATTAAAAGGGTTAGTAGGAACAAATTTTAGGCCTGTGCTTAAAACGGAAATTTGAGTGGAAGTTAAAACGTTTTGAGATAAGTTAAAAATGCCATGTTCTTTTTTAGTGTTTTCTGTTAATGTCTTTCTAGTCTCTCTTTCTTGTTGTGATCTTCTTCCTCCTCTCCTTCCTCTATGCTTAAACTCCTTTTTTTTTTGCCCTCAGTGGGTAAGGGGTTTGGACAAGTGGATTGGCATGGGTTCTTATCTCTAAAAAATGCTCCTAATTTTCAGCTTTTGCATCTATAGAGAGTAGTTGGTATCTGTTGGGATGATTGTAGTTTGGGGGAGATTTAGTCCAGGGCCGGACTGGCCCACCGGGACACCGGGAAATTTCCCGGTGGGCCGTCGGCACCTGGGGCCGGGCAGACATCTGGTTCTGCTGGCGGCCGCAGAAGGATCTGTTCTGTGCTGTCTTTGCTCCCAGCGCGCTACTGAATGAGACTGGGGCCGGAATATGACGTCATATTCCGGCCCTGGTCTCATTCAGTAGCGCTCGAGGGTGGTGGAACAGCTTCCCATGCGGCTGCCAGAACAGCTCCTTCCGCGGCCGCCTCCCCAGCTCCTTCTGCGGCCGCCAGAACAGCTCCTACCGTGGCCGCCTCACCAGCTCCTTCCGCGGCCGCCAGAACAGCTCCTTCCGCGGCCGCCTCCTCAGCTCCTTCTGCGGCCGCCCCCCCAGCTCCTTCCGCGGCCGCCCCCCCAGCTCCTTCCGTGGCCGCCCCCCCAGCTCCTTCCGCGGCCGCCTCCCCAGCTCCTTCCGCGGCCGCCTCCCCAGCTCCTTCCGTGGCCGCCTTCCCAGCACCTTCTGCGGCCGACAGCCCTCCCAGCTTTCTGCCCTGCATGACCCTCTAGCCAATCACCCACAGGTAATCACCCACATGTGTAATGCTGTCAGTGTATGCATGTGTGTTTGTGTGTGTGTCTGTCTGTCATGATGTGTGTCTGTCATGGTGTGTGTGTGTGTTTGTGCCTGCCATGGTGTGTTTGTGTCTGTCTGTCATGGTGTGTGTGTGTGTCTGTCTGTCATGGTATGTGTGTCTGTCTGTCATGGTGTGTGTCTGTCTGTCTGTCATGGTGTGTGTGTGTGTGTCTGTCTGTCATGGTGTGTGTGTCTGTCTGTCATGGTGTGTGTCTGTCTGTCTGTCATGGTGTGTGTGTGTGTGTCTGTATGTCTGTCATGGTGTGTGTGTCTGTCTGTCATGGTGTGTGTTTGTTTGTCTGTCATGGTGTGCGTGTGTGTGTCTGTCATGGTGTGCGTGTCTGTCATGGTGTGTGTTTGTCTGTCATGGTGTGCGTTTGTTTGTCTGTCATGGTGTGCGTTTGTCTGTCATGGTGTGCGTTTGTCTGTCATGGTGTGTGTGTCTGTCATGGTGTGCGTGTGTCTATCTGTCATAGTGTGGGTGTGTGTGTCATGGACTTTGTGTCATGGTGTGTCTGTCATGGTGTGTGTGTCTGTCATGGTGTGTCTGTGTCATAGACTGTGTGTGGCTGTGTCATGGTGTGTGTGTCTGTGTCATGTTTGTGTCTATCATGGTGTGTGTGTGTGTCTGTCGTGTTATGTGCCCGGGAGACAGCAAACTGTCCGGTTGAGTCGATCAGAGTTGCAGATTACCCTATCTACTCTCTTAATAATAGAGTCCCCTACCACCACAACCTGTCTAGACTTCCTTACCCTCTCAACCCCACCCATACTAGAGGGGCTATTCCCACAGCTGTTAGAAGGAACAGCTTCCTGCAGTACAGCTACTCCTGAGCTGATGCTCCCAACATCTTCACTCAAACGGGCAAATCTGTTAGGCTGCATGAGATCAGGACTAGCTAAACCTTTTCTCTTCCCTCCCTCCCTGCTTCCTCGCCCCACTGTCACCCAGCTATGTGCCTGTTCCCCATCTGTCTTATCTCCTCCCTCTCCACTACCTGTCCCCACTAAACTCTGCTCAGTGAGCAGCAGGCTCCTCTCAAGATTGTCAATTTTCCTCAGTGTTACAATTTGCCTCTCCAGATCTCTAATCTGAGCTTCCAGAAATGCCACACGCTCACACCCACCACAGAGGTATGGACCCCGGACAGAATCATTAAGGCATGCATACATGCGACATGTAGCTTGACTTGCAACATGTTGTAGTGTTCTTTTCTCCTAATGGAAAGAATGGCTTAATTCTCACTTCCCACCATGTAGAGAACAGCTGAATTTTCACTTCTTACCTTGTACCATAGTTCCTTCCTATATGGTGCAATTTCCCATTTCCACAAGGACAAAACATTGTATTTTAATAAATATCACATAACATTTGAAGAACAGGCCACTAAAGTAAACATGTAATCGAAGAATGGATCACCAAGCTAATGTTAATTACTTATGGTATATGTAAAAAATGTAACCTCTAAATTGACTATATCTTATAGTGTCACGCTACATGTTCTCCTGCTAAGCTTCTTGTAATAAGTCATTATAAAACATATATAAGGGAAAATGGCCAAAGAAGGATCCTAAAGGACAGAGCAGGGGATAACCCTAGGTAATGAAGAGAGAGACAAAAAGAGAACGAAGTCTGTCCTATAGCGCATAAATATATACGCAATGTAAATAAATTAACAGTTAAAAAATAAACTTTATTAAGTAGAAAACGAAAACGTAACCATATACAAAGGGAAAGGTGGGGAAAAGTGTATGGTGCGATGCACCTAAGTGGATTATATACAAATTCCTAACTGGGTGAGTAGATAAAAAATGTTGACTACAAGGTACCTCAGTGGTAACAAAGTCCACCTATGGGAGTGTCAAATCGCACTGGATACAGATATCACCTAGTCTCTAATCGGAGCAATCCATGACAAGTTGCTACCTCAGAAAGGAGAGGGACATGTGATGATAGGTATCTATAGAGGGTGATACTCCTAAATGAGTGTACCAGTGGTAAAAAAAAAAGCTACAATAAGTCCGGATGCCACAATTAGTTAAAAATGAATGAATGTACATAGTAACACTTAGGGTGAATAGAAAAGCAAATAGTGGTGGGCAGCGGAGATACTGTAATGCTAAAATGGGAATACAGTGTGGCTAAATTGATAAGTACAGCATTGCTGTCTCGAGAGTGCTGCAATGGTAACAAAGTCCACCCACAGAGGTGTATGCTCATGCTCAATGCTATTATCACAGAGTTCGTTTCTAGTAGGAGCGATAAATGATGAGTTGCTACCCCAAAAGGCAGAACCACATGTGATGATTGGCATGAATGGAGAGCGGTGCTGGTGAACAAGTGTTCCTAAAGCAGCCAAAATTGAAATGAATCCAGATGCCACAAAATGTAAATAAACTCTAAAGGGCATCAAATTAGTGGCCGGGTTCCCCCAAGAAAAAAGGTTAAAGGCCAGTGTGCATAATACTCTGTCAAGTTTGCCCTCCTAATTCCTATGAGAGTCAATCTATGTCATGAAATCCTTCCGTGGTGTATACTTAATCACAAGGGTCATTATTGACAATCAAAAATTATCATACGAGACAGGATATCAGTAGAAATGAATGGTGCCTTCGTGGGTACCAGGTATAGTAAAGTAATGTAAGAGGAGGACGAGAGAGAGTGTAATACTATGTACAAATATACTAATAATCCGTATATATTTAAGCCTAATAGTAATAGTATGGGGGATAACCCAGGAAGTTTCCTAATTCCTATAAGATGCCAGGAAGTTTTTTAGTTCCCATTATGATCTGTGAAATGCCCTGTTCGGCAAGAGGGATCCTGTTCCAAACAGAGGGCTATCTAGCGATATGAGTAAGTTTTAAATGAAAGTTGCCGTACAATAGCGTCTGAGGAACTGGGATGACCCGAGTAGAGCGGGTAAGTATCTAACCCGGAGTTGGTGTCTGTAGCCGATGTTGGATAAAGGTCTCCCAACTGTCTGGTCCAGTAGGACGGGTAAGGGTCTAACCCGGAGTCGGTGTCTGTAGACGAAGTTAGATAAAGGTCTCCCAATTGTCTGGCCAGACGCGCGTTTCGCCTGTGTACCAGGCTCGTCAGGGGAAAAGACTTCCCGGATTGGTTAGGTTTAAATAACCCGCTCAGAGCCCTCATTGGTTGCAGGAGGGATGAGGGGGAGGGGCCAAGGTACGGTGGCTGAAAAGGCTCACAATGGTGTGCCAAACCGCATTCCTAATGTCAGAATGGATATTTGTTTATTTCAATACAATCAGGATGTGGGAGATCCTGTATACATTCCACTCGAAAGTGGAATAGTGGAGATAAAAGATAGCCAGGTAGATGTGACCACCCAGATATCTAACCTTTTTAGAGGGAGATGGTGGTAATGAGTGACAAAGTACGTTTGTAGGAGTCATATAGAGACACCAAGGGTTATGCTGATATAGGGAAAGCTATATACACAGCATAAAACTACCGTGTCTCAAGGGTTCAATGCATGGGTTAATCCATGGGTTCGGGTAAGGTCAGAGAGGGAAACCATGACACAAACTTGGTGGATGATGTATGGGTGATAGTGGAAAAGTTCTACTAAAAAGTAGTGGGGTAAATGTCTCGCCCAAGTATCCAGCCTTTATATTCAAGGCAATTCCTTCTATAGTAAAGACACTTCTAAATAATGAGTGGGAAGATCCATTCATAGAAGTCAGAAAAGATAGATGACAATTGTACTGACAAGATGGAGACATGGAGATAGCCAATCTGAAGAGTTCAATAGATAGGTTGATCCCCAGATTAGACAGAGTCAGACGATAAAGTCAAGACAGAATCCTAGTGGATAAATGGTGTATAGTTAAACTCCTCATACACCTAGGGGGGATAAGGTCTTGAACGAGAAAATCCATTGGGATTCTTTGCGTAATAGAACCTTATTGAAATCACCCTTTCTAGGATTTGGGAGTAATTTTTCAATGGCTTGGAATTTCAAATTCTCAGGATTGCCCTCATGAAAGTTTTGAATGGGTCTTGCCACTGGGGTAGGTGTAACCACATTCCTAACAGAAGTCACATGTTGTAGAATTCTCAGTTTGAACTGTTGGAACGTTTTTCCAATGTACTGTATGCCACAACTACAAGTAATTAGATAGATTATTCTTGTAGTTCTGCAGTTCACCAAGGCGTTGGTCTCAACGGAGACGTGAGTTTGTGTGGATGTAACGGATTTAGAGGGTAGAATGTAATGGCAAGCCTTGCAGTGTCCGCATCTATAGGTACCTTTTGTCCCAGTTAACCAGTTAGTGGCTGGTGGAGGGGATGCTAAATGACTGCGGACAAGTTGGTCTTGAAGGTTACTAGGCCTGCGGGTTGTTAGTGGAGGGTATTCTGGTAGTATTTTAGAGAGTACAGGGTTGTGCAGGGGTATTGGCCAGTTGGTTTTAAGAATCTTAGACATAGGTGACCACCCCTGATCAAACGTGGCAATGCAACGTGGGGCCTTTTGTTCTTGTCTCGGCCTGTTGTACAGAAGGGTGGTTTTTCTGTCCATTGAACATACCCGGTGGAAGGCGCTTTTCAATACTCGATTCGGATAACCAAGTTCCTTAAAGCGAGATCTTAGTATTTGACATTCATTGTAGAATGTTTGATCCACCGAACAGTTGCGTCTTGCTCGCAAATACTGTCCATAGGGGATGGAGGCTTTCAGTTTGAACGGGTGATGGCTATCCCAGTGTAACAGACTGTTCGTAGAGGTAGTCTTCCTGGACAGTTGGATAGTTGGATAGTGCCATCCAGTTGTAGCAGGATTTTGAGGTCTAAAAAGACAAGTTCGTGTTCATCAATGACATACGTTAGTTTTAGATTGATATCATTGTCATTGAGAGACTTAACAAAATCCTGGAATAAGGAGACGGATCCTGACCACATTAGTAACATATCGTCTATGTATCTATACCAACTTACGATGTAATCATGAAAGTGGCAGAACTGTGGTGTCATGACGACACACTGCTCCCACCACCCCAAAAATAGGTTGGCATAGGTTGGTGCGCAGGCCGTCCCCATAGCTGTTCCAGAGACCTGTAAAAAGTATTGGCCATTAAAGATAAAGTAGTTATGAGTTAAGACGAACTCAAGGATGTTTAAGATGAAATTAGTCTGGAGATTACTGTATGCCGTGTTCTCCAGAAAATGCCTACAAGCTCTTAGGCCCTTGTCATGGGGGATGTTGGTGTATAGTGCCACAACATCCAGACTCACCAACTGTGTATAAGGTGGAACTATCATATCTTGGAGTTTCAACAGGGTTGATTTAGTGTCTTGTAAGTAAGACGGTAATGTTAACAACAAAGGGTGAAGGATTTTCTTAATGAACTTACTAGGTGATTCTGTTAAGCAATTATTACCGGAGACAATGGGTCTACCCGGAGGGGGTGGCTCTTTGGCAGACAGTAAAATGTTGCGATGGTCGGGTTTTTGTGTGGTAAAAGGAAATGAAATTCATCTTTGTTGATTATTTGTTCATTTAAGGCATCATTGAGAAGTTTGTCCAGCTCATTGATAAAGACCTTAGTGGGATCAGAGGGAAGGGACCTATAATATAGTGGGTCATCAAGGTGTGACATACACATCTTGACGTACTCTGAGCGGTTCATGAGGACTATGTTGCCCCCTTTGTCAGCTGGTTTTATAACTATCGCTGTCTGTTGTTTAAGGTCTTTCAGGGCCTTACGTTCCATAAAGTTTAGGTTGTTTATGACAGGTTAGGTGTAACTTCCAGCTCTTTTAATGACATCTGGACAAAGAGGTCCACATGGGGTGTGTCTACAAAGTTAGGAGTAAAGAAACTGGAAGGTTTGAGATCCGTCAGTGGTCTTGAGATGTAATTTTCAGCTAAGAGCGAGTCTAAGGTTTTTGAAAACTCAAAGTCCTCTAACATTTCATTGGCCAACAGTTGGTCTTTTTTAGCATGAAAAATATTAAGAGCCAGTTTTCGGCCAAACAAATTCAGATCCTTAGACCAGTTAAACTTATTGCAGCTAGGGGTGGGCACAAAAGAAAGCCCACGATTGAGTAACGTAAGATAGTGATGTTCTAATTGGAAATCTGATAAGTTGATAACTTTGTTGGAGACTATTGTCTTGGGGTGCGACTCTGGTTCTTGTATGCCCAGAGATCCCTGTCTCTTAGACGGCCCAGTTGTTGTCGGGGCTGGTCCTGGTCTAAAAAAGGATTTAGTGAGGAGTTAGTGGATGACTGGGAGTTAGTAGTATCCGTAGGTATAGGAATATCTAGAAATGAGACTGTCTTGTCTGTATTCTTCAGAATACTCTTATTGTTGGTGTTATTGTGAGTACTTGCGTCTCGTGGACGGTCAGTATTATGATTAAACGGGGATCTACGTCTATTTTGAGGTTGCTGGTCCTGATCGGACCAGTCAGTCTCCCCTGAGGAGGAGCCTCGGTAATTGTACTGTCGTCTCGAGTACTTAGTAGATTGTCTGAAAACTCTTCCGTTTTTAAAATCCTTGAAGTCCCTCTGAAATTTATTGTGTTTTTTCACCTTAAGGTGATGTCTGAAATTGTTAATATTCTGTTGTAATTTGTTCTCCATCTGAGTATATAAACTGTCAGTTTTATAGTTTTTGATCACTACAATATAATTTTTAAGTTTAGAATTGATTGCTTCAAAGTTTGTGGATTCGAGTCTGACCAGAAAATCCATTAATCTGGAGGAGCAGTCAAGTAAAATGGAATTCCATTCACTCAACTGCTCCTCCGTCTGGCAGTAAGATCTCTGGGCGTAGTCCTCTGGGAACCAATTTTTGTTCTAAATATTGTTTTAGACTAGTGAGTTCCCAGAAACTTCTAATCTGGTCCTGATAAGTTTTTTGAATACTAAAGAAAGCAGTATTGATGTTGTCACTCGTGGCCTCATTGCATGTTAGTGGGTTAGTAGAAAAAACATTTGTGATTTCATCATGACCTAGGTTAGGGTCACCTAATCGGTCTAGGAGGTCAGTCATTCAAAGGCACTACCGTAATATGAATAAATGTCAGGTAACTGTTGATAAGTTGGAATATGTCCAAAATGCTGAAACAGGCCAATTGGTATTGAAACCTCAAGAATAATACATATCAGGCCCGGACTGGCCATCGGGCATACCGGGCAAATGCCCGGTGGGCCGCGATGGCTGTGGGGCCGAGGCCAGCAGGGGAGATCACAGGATCTCCCCTGCCAGCCCCTGCAGGGCCAGCGCGCTACCCGATCGCTGGCCCTGCATAGTGCCTCCATGGGCTGGTGGGGAGATCAAAGATCTCCCTCACCGGCCCAGAGGCAGTTACAGGCGGCCGCCGGCAGGAGAGAGTGTGAGGGAGGGAGGCAGGAGAGAGTGTGAGGGAGGGAGGCAGGAGAGAGTGTGAGGGAGGGAGGCAGGAGAGAGTGTGAGGGAGGGAGGCAGGAGAGAGGACCGGCGGAGCTCCGCCGGGTCCTCTCGCGAGGTCTGAGCGTTACCGCGGCAACGCTCAGATCTCGCGAGAGTGAACTCTAGCCTACAGGCTAAAGTTCACTCTCACCACTGGACAACCAGGGAAGGATGGCAGCACGGCACCCCCACACCCCCCAGGCAGAACGGATCCCCCCTCCCCCCAGGCAGAACGGATCCCCCCCTCCTTCCAGGCTAAAGGTAAGAAGGGAGGAGGGGGATATAACTTTTTTTTTTTATTAATAAAAAAATATATTTCAATTTAAATAAAATATACATTCACACTCACACACACAGCACCCAGACACACACAGCACCCAGACACACACAGCACCCAGACACACACAGCACCCCCAGACACACACAGCACCCTCAGACACACACAGCACCCTCAGACACACACAACACCCTCAGACACACACAGCACCCTCGGACACACACAGCATTCTCAGACACACACAGCATCCTCAGACACACACAGCATCCTCAGACACACACAGCATCCTCAGACACACACAGCACCCTCAGACACACACAGCACCCTCAGACACACACACAGCACCCTCAGACACACACACAGCACCCTCAGACACACACACAGCACCCTCAGACACACACACAGCACCCTCGCTCACACATATACAGCACACTCCCACACATACATACATATAAATATATATATATATATATATATATATATATATATATATATATATATATATATATATAAAGAAAAAAGGAGAAAGTTATTGCACTCACGCTATAGTTTGCCTCTAGAACCGGGTGCTTTGCCAGGGCTTGAATATCCAGGAAATCCAACAAGGTAGCAGCACTCACGGAATAATTTTAAAATCCAATCTTTATTTCGAACAAATTAAAATGAGGTCGACGTTTCAGTCCTACAAACAGGACTTTCCTCAGGACCAAACACATTAATACATGCATACAATTCGATTTATATACAAGATACATAGCATAAACGAGCTTACCCTCAGGTGAAGTGCATTTCCTGATCGGCGTCCTATGCCGCCCTGTGCGCATGTGCAAACCAGGCTCCGCCCCTGTGACGTGATGACGTCATCACGCCCGTTTCCATGACGACCGGAAGCTTACCGCGGTCACCATGGGAATGGAAATGCAACTGCCGAAGTCACTGAAAAACACCCTGGCCGTGAGGGGAACTATTGAAAAAAGATTTGTTGATAAAGTGCATTGAGTGTGTGATTGACTAATAGAGGTCTAAGTTTAATAAGGCAACTTGCTGTTGCTAATAATAGTGCTGTCTATATAAAGTGCTAATAGCTGGAATACATTAAAGTGCAAGTGCATATATAATTGACACTGTGAATATAGCAAATATAGCAAACTGTGCAAACAGTGATATGTACAAGAAGTGCTCAAAATATATATGTATAAAGTGCTAAAAGAATATTTTCTAAAGGGTTCATCAACATCACATGCCAAATATCTCATGATTACTTAAAAAGAATTTACTTAAAATTTTTTTTCTAAAAAAGTAGTTTAGTCATTTTTAACAGTAATATCCTGGTGCATGTATATCTCTCTCCACCATAACATACACACAGTACAAATCCAGAGAATCTATCATGGACTATACTGTGTAATTATGAACATCTTTTAATACTACATAGGGGAAATTTAACAAGCTACTCTGTAGTATACTCATTAGAATTTTGCTTTTTCTAATTTATATGTCATAGTTCCTCCTATGGTGTATGTTATGTAATATACTGTGCTCTCTACTGTGAAACTCCACCTAAAAATTTTTCAAAAGAAATTATTGTTATTAGGGTAAAACTACTGCATAATCATAATAAAAACATTACAAGCTGGAGACAAGGTTCATAGGAATGAGAGGTAATGCGTACATGTACGTCTATGAACAAGAAAATATTTTATCAACATATGCCCATTTGATCAAAGGATACTATCGCTTTATTGACGATTTGTTAATAGTATGGAATGGCACACTCATTGAAGCACACCAAATGGTCGAGCAGCTGAATTTATTACCATCACCAATCAGACTAACGGCCAACATTAGTCCGACCAAGGTACAATTCTTGGATGTTGAATTAACTGTTGGCGAACACAATATCGAATACAGTCTGTACACCAAGGATACGGACCGAAACACCCTTCTTCATGCACAAAGTGCACACCCGGAACCACTGAAACGATCGTTACCTAAGGCACAGTACCTTAGGGTTATGAGGAATAACTCTGATGAGATAAGAAAAGAAACACAGATAAGGGAGATGACTGACAAATTCCTGCAGCGTGGATATTATGGACACAGTTTGAATAAGGCCTTAGAAGGTGCTAGAGCACCACGAGCCCATAAGGAGACAAATCCACCTCAGCAGTTAGTCCTTCCGATGACTTATCATACACTAAGTCCTCAGATTTCAGCTGTCGTTCGAAAAAATTGGAGAATTGTGGCGACTGATGATACGCTCCCCAAGGTGTTCCGTGAAAGGCCCCTCATTTGCCACAAGAGGAATAAGAATTTAAAGGACATTTTGGTGCATACAGACCCATACAAAAGTTACTCCAAAGAAATTGACACCCAGAAACAGGGGTCAGTACGCTGCTTAGGGTGTGTAACATGCGGACATATGACGCCTTCCAAGATGTTTAACCACCCGCACACAACGAAGAAGTATACCATACAGCATACCATTACCTGTAGAACGACGCATGTGATTTATAAACTCACATGCCCCTGTGGACTGGCATATGTAGGTAAGACTGAGACCGCCCTGTGTGAAAGGATAAGAGGCCACCGTTCCAGTATCAGGTTGGCCTACAGGGACGGCCAGTCAGATAAGCCGGTGGCTAAGCACTTTTTACAGTTTAATCACCCACTAGCTTCATTGAAATTTTTGGGCATAGACCACGTACCCGTATCACGCAGGGCTGGTGACCGTGGGAAGGCGTTGTTGAATCGGGAAACATTTTGGATCTCGGAGTTGGATACGGTGTCTCCAAAGGGACTTAATGAAACCATATCGTACCTCTCATTCCTATGAACCTTGTCTCCAGCTTGTAATGTTTTTATTATGATTATGCAGTAGTTTTACCCTAATAACAATAATTTCTTTTGAAAAAATTTTAGGTGGAGTTTCACAGTAGAGTGCACAGTATATTACATAACATACACCATAGGAGGAACTATGACATATAAATTAGAAAAAGCAAAATTCTAATGAGTATACTACAGAGTAGCTTGTTAAATTTCCCCTATGTAGTATTAAAAGATGTTCATAATTACACAGTATAGTCCATGATAGATTCTCTGGATTTGTACTGTGTGTATGTTATGGTGGAGAGAGATATACATGCACCAGGATATTACTGTTAAAAATGACTAAACTACTTTTTTAGAAAAAAAATTTTAAGTAAATTCTTTTTAAGTAATCATGAGATATTTGGCATGTGATGTTGATGAACCCTTTAGAAAATATTCTTTTAGCACTTTATACATATATATTTTGAGCACTTCTTGTACATATCACTGTTTGCACAGTTTGCTATATTTGCTATATTCACAGTGTCAATTATATATGCACTTGCACTTTAATGTATTCCAGCTATTAGCACTTTATATAGACAGCACTATTATTAGCAACAGCAAGTTGCCTTATTAAACTTAGACCTCTATTAGTCAATCACGCACTCAATGCACTTTATCAACAAATCTTTTTTCAATAGTTCCCCTCACGGCCAGGGTGTTTTTCAGTGACTTCGGCAGTTGCATTTCCGTTCCCATGGTGACCGCGGTAAGCTTCCGGTCGTCATGGAAACGGGCGTGATGACGTCATCACGTCACAGGGGCGGAGCCTGGTTTGCACATGCGCACAGGGCGGCATAGGACGCCGATCAGGAAATGCACTTCACCTGAGGGTAAGCTCGTTTATGCTATGTATCTTGTATATAAATCGAATTGTATGCATGTATTAATGTGTTTGGTCCTGAGGAAAGTCCTGTTTGTAGGACTGAAACGTCGACCTCATTTTAATTTGTTCGAAATAAAGATTGGATTTTAAAATTATTCCGTGAGTGCTGCTACCTTGTTGGATTTCCTATATATATATATATATATATATAAAATAACCCTCAGTGAGTTAACAAAGAAAATTAGAAACCTAGAATGTGACGGCACATAAAAACACCCTCACACGCAGCACCCCTCTTACATACATACACACACTGCGCCCCTCAGACATACAATACATATTATATATACACACACACACACACTACAGCACCCCTCACACTGCACCACTACACACATTACGCTCCATATACACGCTAGATCCCTTACCCTATATGCACTCGTAATCCTCTACACACACACACACACACACACACACAATATCCTATACACACTCTGGGTCCTATACACAGTAGATCTCCTACACACACACACTGCACCACCTACACACACTACATTCCTTGTCAGCAAACACATACAACATTCTCTAAGCACACCCTCTCTACAACCCCTACACACACTACGTCACCTATACACACACACTACAACCCATATGCACACACTCGCTACATCCCCTATAACACTATGCCCCCTATACACACACTCTCTACAGCGCCTAGCCACACATATTACACCACAAACACAAATTAAATTGACCTATTTACACAATACCACACCACACTCTACACACACGCAATCCCACAAGCAGGCTCCAAACATATGCACCATGCACTTTCCTGGCCCTTTTGTCCTCTGGTATCCCACTTGTGGAGACACCAGAGACAATTTAAAAGCAAACACAGCGCAAGCATGTTATTAAATTTGCTTGCGCTGCGCAGAACAAATACAGGGCCTTTTTCTAATTCCAGAGCTCTTCAGCGGGGCTCTGCGCATTGAACTAACATGCTCACTTGGAGAGGGGGCGTGCTTGTCATTAGTGATGACAAAACACACCCTCTCTGGCCCCGCCCCCTTCTTAGGGGGCCGCTCTGATTGAAAAATGCCCGGGCCTAATTTTTTTCCCAGTCCAGCCCTGATACATATATAAGGGAAAATGGCCAAAGAAGGATCCTAAAGGTGTCCCTCTCCTTTCTGAGGTAGCAACTTGTCATGGATTGCTCCGATTAGAGACTAGGTGATATCTGTATCCAGTGCGATTTGACACTCCCATAGGTGGACTTTGTTACCACTGAGGTACCTTGTAGTCAACATTTTTTATCTAATCACCCAGTTAGGAATTTGTATACAATCCACTTAGGTGCATCGCACCATACACTTTCCCCCCCCTTTCCCTTTGTATATGGTTAAAGGACCACTCTAGTGCCAGGAAAACATACTCGTTTTCCTGGCACTAGAGTACCCTGAGGGTGCCCCCACCCTCAGGGACCCCCTCCCGCCGGGCTCTGGAGAGAGGAAGGGGTTAAACTTACCTCTTTTTCCAGCGCCGGGCGGGGAGCTTTCCTCCTCCTCTCCATCTTGATCGCGACGTCATCGGCTGAATGCGCATGCGCGGCAGGAGCCGCGCTCGCATTCAGCCGGTCACATAGGAAAGCATTTACAATGCTTTCCTATGGACGCTTGCGTGCTCTCACTGCGATTTTCACAGTGAGAAGCACGCAAGCGCCTCTAGCGGCTGTCAATGAGACAGCCACTAGAGGATTTGGAGGCTGGATTAACCCTCATTATAAACATAGCAGTTTCTCTGAAACTGCTATGTTTATAAAAAAAAAAGGGTTAATCCTATAGGTACCTGGCACCCAGACCACTTCATTAAGCTGAAGTCGTCTGGGTGCCTAGAGTGGTCCTTTAAGTTTTCGTTTTCTACTTAACCCTTTAAGTCCGGAGGACGTACTATTACGCCACGCAGAAACCGGCTCTAAACGCCGGCGGGCGTAATAGTACGTCCTCGCTTTTATTGCCGCCCACGTGGCCGGCGGTATTCTCCCGCTGCAGATCGCGGTCGGGGGGGATGCCTGGCCCCCCGGGCAACCCCCCCTGTGGCCGGTGACCGCGATCTGCAGTCTCTGATCGCAGTGACAGGCTGTCACTGCGACCAGTATTCAGCATGTGTCAGCCGATTTCAAATCGGCTGACACATGCGGCCGGCGGCTTTCCCGTTGTGCAGATCGCGGTCGGGGGACTTACCTGGCCCCCCAGGCAGTCCCCCTGGGGTCAGTGACCGCGATCTGCTAAGTCTGATCGCAGTGACAGGCTGTCACTGCGATCTCAAAGCACTCTGATCGCAGTGACAGCCTGTCACTGTGATCAGTGTTACATGTGTCAGCCTATTGGCTGACACATGTAACTGGCACAGTGATCCCCCTGCAGATTGGAAGGGGGGAGTGCTTGTACCACCCAGGCACTCCCCCCTGTGGTCAATTACCCAATCTGCAGGAGGTGATCACAGTGACAGGCAGTCACTGTGATCACTGATCCTGTGTGTCAGCCAGTGATGTGAAATCACTGGCTGACACTGTCTCTGCCCCCTGTCCTGTAAAAAAAATAAAATATTAGTTCAAAAAATAAATTTAAAAAATTACAGTTACAAATAAAATATACTTAGATCATATGTATTATATATATATGATCTAAGTATATATATATACACATACACACACACACACACACATTTACACATACACGACGTGTATTTAAATATTAATAAATATATATATATATTAATATCAAATTACACGTAGACTGATACTGATTAAATATATATATAATTATTGTTATATATATATTTATATATAATATAAAAAAATATATATGTAAATACGTAAAAAAATAAAATTAAAAAAATATTTAAAAATAAATAAATATATAGATGTGTGTTATTTCGTTCTAACTGTATTGTGATAATAATATATATATATATTTATATCAAAATACACGTAGAACAAAATAATATATATCATAATATATATATCTATATACATAAATATATACGTATATATACCTATATATAAATAAAAATATTTAAAAAAATTATATATATATATATATATACGTATATATACACATATGTATATATATACATATATTAATTCTACACATATATTTATGTAATAATTTTACATAATTAGGTATCCTAATTAATTACAATTAGCGGGACCTGCCTGACAACCCATGCCGAAAGTATAGGGAATTTAATTTGCTAGCACTATATTTAACCCTATAACTTTCCAAGACACCATAAAACCTGTACATGGGGGGTACTGTTTTACTCGGGAGACTTTGCTGAACACAAATATTAGTGTTTCAAAACAGTAAAATGTATTACAACGATGATATCGCCAGTAAAAGTGACGTTTTCTGCATTTTTCTCGCACAAACAGCACTTACACGGACGATATTATTGCTGCAATACTTTTTACTGTTTTGAAATACAAATATTTGTGTTGAGCGAAGTCTCCCGAGTACAACAGTACCCCACATGTACAGGTTTTATGGTGTTTTCAAATGTTACAGCGTCAAATATAAGGCTTGTGTTTCATTTTTTTCACATTAAAATTCGCCAGATTGCTTACGTTGCCTTTGTGACCCTATGGTAGCCCAAGAATGAAAATTACCCCTATGATGGCATACCATTTGCAATAGTAGACAACCCAAGGTATTGCAAATGGGGTTTGTCCAGACTTTTTTAGTAGCCACTTAGTCACAAACACTGGCCAAAATTGGCGTTTTTTGCATTTTTCACACACAAACAAATACTAACGCTAACTTTGGCCAGTGTTTGTGACCAAATGGCTACTAAAAAAGACTGGACATACCCCATTTGCAATACCTTAGGTTGTCTACTATTGCAAATGGTATGCCATTATGGGTGTAAATTTAATTCCTGGGCTACTATACAGTCTCAAAGGCAACGTAACCAATCTGGCGAATTTCAATTTCAAATGTAACACGCTATATTTGACCCTGTAACTTCCCAAAACACCATAAAACCTGTACATAGGGGGTACTGTTTTACACGTGAGACATCGCTGAATACAAATATGTGTATTGTATTGCAGTAAAAGCAAACAGTATTTTGACATCCACAGTTAAAATGTCACATAGAACTAAAAAAAATTAAAAAAATCTTTTTTTCTCCCATTTTTTTATATATTTTTTATATTAAATTATGTTTAATACCTAAATATTTGATGTTAAATGAAAGCCCTGTTTCCCCTGAATAAAATGATATATAATAAGGGGGGATGCATTTCATATGAAAGAGGTGAATTACGGTTGGACAGACATATAGCGCAAATGCCAGGTTTTGTTTACGTTTTGTTCTGTTCACAACTTGTACATTTGGCTGCGGTGTTAAGGGGTTAAGAACATGAACCATCTGTGTATTAGGCTGAGGTTGTTGGGTGTGGGTATAGGTTGGAAGCTGTGGTTGGTATTGAGGAACCTGCCAGGGTGGGTCCTTGAATGCCAGCTGGGTCAGGTTCTCCCTTAGCACCGGGTTCTCCTTTGTTTCCTCGAGCACCAGGTTCACCATTGTTACCCTTAGGTCCAGGGGAACATCTGGGGCCTTGAGGTCCAGTTGCACCACAGGCACCAGGGAAGCCAGGGGCACCAGCAATACCAGGAGTCAGTGGTGTATCCTGGTTTTGTGCTGCCCTAGGCAGGACAAAACTCAGGCGCCCCCCCCCCCCCCCGCGCGCCACCCCCCCAACATTTACCCCGCCCCGCATTCTAAATACACACACACACATTCACTGACAGATAAGCATACACTAGCTAACAGAAACGCACACTCGCTAACAGAAACACACACACACTAACAGACACACTAACACTCAGTAACAGGCAAACACACTCACTAACACACACACTAACAGACACACTCACTCACTAGCAGACACAAACTAGCAGACACACACACTCACTAACATACACACACACTCACAGGCAAACATACACACTAACAGACACACACAGTCAGACACACACACACTCACTAACAGACACACACACTAACAGACACACTCACACTCACACTCACTAACAGACACACACTCACACATACTGGTATAGCGCTGCACTCAAACTGACAGCTTGGGGGATGGAAACACCAACAGACTTTGAGTTTATGTTTTTTTGGTGTCTAGTACATATCTTCATGTCTGCACATTTGATGTTTGTTATTTGACCTGGTGAAAGCTCTGTGGATGAGCTGAAATGTCAATATTTTTACATGGATTAAATTAAAGTTACATTTTATTCTACTTTCTCAAGTCCCAGGAGTACGTTTTTTCGTACATATTTTTATTCATGTTGCAAAACAAGCACTGGGCACTACATCAAAGACTAGGAGTGCAAGCTACTGCAATGTGTGTATATGTTATTATTATTTGAAATATTATTGCCATTTATATAGCACCAACAGATTCCGTAGCGCTTTACAATATTATGAGAGGGGGGATTTAACTATAAATAGGACAATTACAAGAAAACTTACAGGAACGATAGGTTGAAGAGGACCCTGCTCAAACGTGCTTACATTCTATAGGGGATAGGGTTAAAAACACAATAGGACAGGAATTGGCAATCAAATAAGGTGGGAGTGAGGCAGAGCTGTAGGAGAGAGTAGAGTGCTCCCCTTCATGAGAGAGAGCAACAGACAGGTATGTAAGGTAGAGGTTACTCTGAGAGGCCATGAGCTTTCCTTAAGAGATGGGTTTTAAGGCACTTCTTAAATGATTGAAGACTTGGGGAGAGTCTTATGGCTGTAGGCAGGCTATTCCACAGGAAGGGAGCCACCCGTGAGAAGTCCTGCAAGTGTGAGTTGGCCATACGGGTGCGAACAATGGGTAGGAGAAGGTCACAGGCAGAGCAGAGAGACCGAGAAGGGAGATATAAGAGGGGCTAAAATTGATCAGTGCTTTATAGGTGTGAATTAGTACCTTGAATTGACTCCTAAAGGATTCAGGAAGCCAATGTAAGGACTGACAGAGGGGTGAGGTGTGAGAGAACCGACTAGAGAGGAAAATCAGTCTGGCGGCAGCATTCATTATGGACAGTGGCAGTGCAGTACGGCTTTTGGGAAGACCAATCAGGAGAGGGTTACAATAATCCATGCCGGAAATGACTAGAGCATGGATTAGCTCCTTGGTAGCATCTTGCGTGAGAAAGGGGCGGATGTGGGCTATGTTTTTAAGATTGAATCTACAGGATTTGGCAACATGCTGGATGTGAGGCTCAAGGGTGAGGCCAGAATCAAGTATGACGCCAAGGCCGCGCACTTGCAATGATGGACTTATGTGAATACCACTAACTTAAAGGGAGAGTGAAAGAGGTGGATCAGTATTAGGAGGAAAGACAAGGAGCTCAGTTTTAGAGAAATTGAGTTTCAGAAAGTGGGAGGACATCCAGTCAGAGATGGAAGAAAGGCAAACAGTGACACGTTGCAGGATGATAGGAGAGAGGTCCAGGGAGGAGAGATATATCTGGGTGTCATCAGTGTACAGGTGGTAGTGGAATCCAAAAGCAGTAATAAGTTTGCCAAGAGAGGCAGTATAAACAGAAAATAGAAGGGGACCAAGGACAGAGCCTTGGGGGACTCCAACCAAGACAGGACGATGGGAGGAGGTATCATTAGAAAAGGAGACACTAAATGAGCATTGGGAGAGATAAGTGGAAAACCACAAGAGGACAGAGTCACAGAGACCAAGTGATTGAAGAGTTTGAAGAAGGAGAGCACGATCATTGGTAAATGGTGTCAAAGGGAGCAGAGAGGTCAAGAAGAATTAGTATGGATTAGTGGCCTTTGGATTTAGCTGTGATTAGGTTATTACTAACTTTGATAAGCGCAGAGGGCAGAAGCTAGATTGAAGAGGGTCAAGAAGAGAGGTGGAATTGAGGAAGTGAGACACACAGGTCTTTCCAGAAGCTTTGAGGAAAAAGGGAGCAGGGATATAAGCATATTGAATTCCCTGAGAATTATGGATGGAATATTAGAAGAGAGGAAATAGGGTAGCCAGGGAGCAAAGTGGTCAAGGAAGAGGAGAGGGGAACCAGGGGGACACTAAATAACAGCAATGTAAGCAGAGAAGGGTCTGAAAAGGCAAATAGAATGAATTTCAAATGATGGGAAAGAGAGGGAAGGGGGGTGGGTAGAGGTTTGAGCAATAGGGAAGAGGAGAAAACCGACACCACCACCTTTACATTTAGAGTGTCTTGGGTTGTGGATAATTTATATATATATATATATATATATATATATATATGTATATATATATATATATATATATATATATATATATATCCTGTACACCACACTCACTGCTCTGGGTCTTCTACTTGCCTCGGTGCTGCCTCCAGCCAAATCATATATTCATTGGGAGAATTAAGTAATAGATTGGGTACATTGAGAGAGGTAAGTAATAGATTTGTGAAAGTAAACAGAATCAACGAAAGAAGATCAGAAAAAAACAGTGCAATAATAAACCTACTTCCATCATGGACAGACATCCTGATAATGTGTCTCTACTGTTGTACTTGTGAGACATCACTGGCTACAAATCTAAGTGTTTTAGAGCAGTAAAACATATAATGCGGATGATAATCAGTGAAAGGCAGTTTATTTGTGAAAAAGGCAAAAAAACTAATATGAATGCTAATTTTGGCCAGTGTTTGTAACTAAGTGGCTACTAAAAAAGACTGGACATACCTCGTTTTGAATCATCTGCGTTGTCTACTTTTGAAAATGGTATGCCGTGATGGGGTTAATTTTAATTCCTGTGCTGCTATATGGTCTCAAAGGCAACATAACCAATCTAACAAATTTTAATGTGTATAAATAGAGATGTCGCGAACATAACATTTTCCGTTCGCAAACGTGCGAACCATGCGAACCACCATAGACTTCAAGGCAGGCGAATTTTAAAACCCACAGGGACTCTTTCTGGCCACAATAGTGATGGAAAAGTTGTTTCAAGGGGACTAACACCTGGACTGTGGCATGCCAGAGGGGGATCCATGGCAAAACTCACATGGAAAATTACATAGTTGATGCAGAGTCTGGTTTTAATCCATAAAGGGCATAAATCACCTAACATTCCTAAATTGTTTGGAATAACGTGCTTTAAAACATCAGGTATGATGTTGTATCGATCAGGTAGTGTAAGGGTTACGCCCGCTTCACAGTGACAGACCAAACTCCCCGTTTAACGCACCGCAAACAACCGCAAACAGTCCATTTGCACAACTGCAAACTCTCCATTTGCACAAGCTTGGATACCAAGCTAGCCATATCCCGTTCCTTGTCCTTACTGATGTCATTGAAGGTCTCTTCCTCCACCCAGCCACGGGAGATGGAAAAAGATGCTTGGTTGGTCCTCCTACTTCAAATTTGGGGCACTGCGCGTGTAATCTAATTTGCCACCAGATAGGAGTGGTGTGTTAAGTAGTACTATTCTTATCAGTTTAATCCCTGTTACGTCCCCTATCAGGGGACGTGTATATGGCATCGATTTTAGCATCCGGGAGATGGAAAAAGATGCTTGGTCGGTCCTCCTACTTCAAATTTGGGGCACTGCGCGTGCAATCTAGTGTGACAACAGATAGGAGTGGTGTGTTAAGTAGTACTATTCTTATTAGTTTAATCCCTGTTACGTTCCCTATCAGGGGACATGTATATGGCATCGATTTTAGGAACCGGGAGATGGAAAAAGATGCTTGGTTGGTCCTCCTACTTCAAATTTGGGGCACTGTGCGTGCAATCTAATGTGCCACCAGATAGGAGTGGTGTGTTAAGTAGTACTATTCTTATCAGTTTAATCCCTGTTACGTCCCCCTCATCAGGCCTTTTTTAGTCGAATGTCACTCCCTTCGAGATCCATCCCTCATTCATCTTAATAAAGGTGAGGTAATCTAGACTTTTTTGACCTAGGCGACTTCTCTTCTCAGTGACAATACCTCCTGCTGCACTGAAGGTCCTTTCTGACATGACACTTGAAGCGGGGCAGGACAGAAGTTCTATTGCAAATTGGGATAGCTCAGGCCACAGGTCAAGCCTGCACACCCAGTAGTCAAGGGGTTCATCGCTCCTCAGAGTGTCAATATCTGCAGTTAAGGCAAAGTAGTCTGCTACCTGTCGGTCGAGTCGTTCTCTGAGGGTGGGCCCCAAAGGGCTGTGGCGATGCGTAGGACTTAAAAAGCTCTGCATGTCCTCCATCAACAACACGTCTGTAAAGCGTCCTGTCCTTGCCGTCGTGGTCGTGGGAGGAGGAGGATTACTTTCACCTCTTCCCCTGTTAGATTCCCGTTGTGCTGTGTAAAGCATACTTTTTAATTTATTTTGGAACTGCTGCATGCTTTCAGACTTGCGGTAATTCTGTAACATTTCAGGCACTTTTTGCTTATACCGGGGGTCTAGTAGGGTGGAAACCCAGTACAGGTCGTTCTCCTTCAGCCTTTTTATACGAGGGTCCCTCAACAGGCATGACAGCATGAAAGACCCCATTTGCACAAGGTTGGATGCCGAGCTACTCATGTCCCGTTCCTTGTCCTCAGTGATCTCACTGAAGGTATGTTCTTCCCCCCAGCCACGTACAACACCATGGGTACCAGATAGGTGACAACGAGCACCCTGGGATGCCTGTTGTGGTTGGTCTTCCTCCTCCTCCTCAAAGCCACATTCCTCCTCTGACTCCTCTTCCTCACAATCCTCTTCCAGCGTTGCCGCAGGTCCAGCAAACGATGCTGATAAGGCTTTTTCTGGTGGTGATGGTGACCACAACTCTTTCTCTTCCTCTTCACGCTCATCTATGGCCTGATCCAGCACTCTTTGAAGGGCACACTCCAGGAAGAAAACAAATGGTATGATGTCACTGATGGTGCCTTCGGTGCGACTGACTAGGTTTGTCACCTCCTCAAAAGGACGCATGAGCGTACAGGCATTACGCATGAGCGTCCAGTAACGTGGCAAAAAAAATCCCAGCTCCGCAGAGGCTGTCCTAGCATGGCACATGTGTAAACTTGCCCAAATTCAATGCCGCCAACAATTTTCTTCCGTTGTCACAAACCACTTTGCCGATCTCCAGTTGGTGCGGAGTCAGCCACTGATCCACCTGTGCGTTTAGGGTGGACAGGAGTGCTGGTCCGGTGTGACTCTCTGCTTTCAGTCAAGTCAACCCCAAGACGGCGTGACACTGCTGTATCCGGAATGTGGAATAGTACCTGGGGAGCTGGGGGGGTGCTGTTGATGTGAAGCAAGATGCAGCAGCAGAAGAGGACTTAGCCGAGGAGGTTATGGAAGAGGATGGAGTAGGAGGAATAGAGGAGGTGGCAGCAGGTCTGCCTGCAAGTCGTGGCGGTGTCACCAACTCCTCTGCAGAGCCACGCATTCCATGCTTGGCAGCCGTCAGCAGGTTTACCCAATGCGCAGTGTAGGTGATATACCTGCCCTGACCATGCTTTGCAGACCAGTTATCAGTGGTCAGATGGACCCTTGCGCCAAAACTGTGTGCCAGAAATGCCATTACTTCCTTTTGCACAATCGAGTACAGGTTGGGGATTTCCTTTTGTGCAAAGAAATTTCGGCCAGGTACCTTCCACTGCGGTGTCCCAATAGCTACAAATTTTTGGAATGCCTCAGATTCCACCAGCTTGTATGGTAAAAGCTGGCGGGCTAAGAGTTCAGACAATAATCGGGTACAACATCATCATCATCACACCGTACGTCCATGTGTGTAATGCTGCTTGCCTGAGACATATCCCTGTTATCTACATCCTCTGGCAATAATGGTTGCGCATCACTAATTTCTTCCAACTGATGTGTAAATAACTCCTCTGACAGATCAAGTGAAGCAGCTGTGGTGCTAGTGTTGGTGGTGGCGGCAGGCGGGCGAGTGGTAACTTGAGAGGTGCCCGAAGCTAAGCTGGAGGAGGATGGTGCGTCAAGGTTCCGAGCGGAAGCTGTAGAAGATTGGGTGTCCTGTGTTAGCCAGTCAACTATGTCCTCACAACTTTTCGAGTTCAGGGTACGTGGCCTCTGAACACTGGGCATTATTCTAGGGCCAAAGGGAATCACAGCACCACGACCACGTCAGCCCCTGCGGGGTGGCCTGCCTCTGTAATTTTTTTTTTGATTAGTGGTACTATGCGTGCAAGCTACTGTGACAACAGATATGAGTGGCACTGTGCACTGGCAGAAGTTGGCAGAGTAGACTCTGTAGGCCTGACACACACGCTGGCAGACAACTAACTGCTATTCAATCTATTACAGTCAAAAAAATTTTTTTTTAAATGTACACTACTGTTACACCAGATATGAGTTGCACTGGTGTGACACTGTGCCCTGGCAGGCCCTGAAACGCACACGTGTGAAGGAAACTGACTGCTATTATTTCATAGTCAAATTTCTAGTTTTTTTTGTAATGTACACTACTGTTACACCAGATATGAGTTGCACTGGTGTGACACTGTGCCCTGGCAGGCCCTGAAACGCACACACGCGTGAAGGAAACTGACTGCTATTATATTACAGTCAAAAAAGTTTTTGTTTTTTAAATGCAAGCTATTGTGACACCAGATATGAGTGTTGGCAGTGGGCAAGTGGGCACAGTATACGCTATACACTGTGCCCTGGCAGGCCCTGATACGCACACTCGTGAAGGAAACTGACTGCTATTATATTACAGTCCAAAAAGTTTTTTTTTTGCTAAATGCAAGCTATTGTGACACCAGTGAGTGAGTGGTGGCACTGGGCAGGCCCTGAAACGCACAATAGTGAAGGAAACTGACTGCTATTATATTGCAGTCCAAAAAGGTTTTTTTGTTAAATGCAAGCTATTGTGACACCAGATATGAGTGGTGGCACTGGGCAAGTGGGCACAGTATACGCTGTGAGCCTGACACACAGGTTGGCAGGCAACTGAAATTACATTACACAGAAAAAAAAAGAAAAAGCAGACTGATGTTCTAGCCCTAAAAAGGGCTTTTTGGGGTGCTGTCCTTACAGCAGAGATCAGATGAGTCCTTCAGGACTGTAGTGGACACTGAATACACTAGCCTAGCTATCGATTTCCCTATTAAATCAGCAGCAGCTACACTGTCTCTCCTCTCACTAAGAATTCAGCTTCCGGGGGGCGGGGCCTAGCTGTCATGGAGGAAAGACGCACTTCGTGTGAGCTCCCTCAATATCTCACTTTAAGCATCTATCAACAAGCGAATTTCACCCCAGAAGGGGATGACCCAGCAATGTTGCTCCTACCTGACTGACCCGACATGCTTAATAGCGGTCAGCAACTCGACAGAGTCTTACTTACCTCCATGTGGCAAGTGTGGCCTGGTGCTCACCGGGCGGGAGAGGCGGCCGATCTACCGATCCTGGGATGCCCAGGAGCAGCTACTTCCCGGCAGGAGCTCCATTACCCCCCCCTCGGACCGGTGGGGGTTATCCCGGTCCACCCCTGAGAGGCTGTCTGGAGCTAATGGACGCACAGAGCACAGCCGCCCAGGCTGACATACTCATCTGCGACTCTCCCAATATGTCGGCAGCCGCGTGTCCTCCTGGTACCAGCAAAGCATGGCAGGATATTGAGTCTAAGCTGGACAGACTCTTTAATCAATTTGGGATCCTCCACACCATGCCTTTGATCACATGAACTGCTCTCTGCACATTAACTAATCGTAAAGTAGCAAGCGTTTAAACATGTCATTATTTCACCTCCTAAAGAGTTTATTGTCGTAGTTCCTTACATGCCTTTACCTTAACCATTCATGTATTATGTTATTCACTAGTCTCATCTCAATGGGCGACTCACACTTGATTTATAACTAGTGGTGGAGCTGCTGATATAAATACACAGTTGATAACGCTACACCCTAAACATGACATTCATCTTTCACAACAATGTACTGCTATATACTCATACCCTCAGTGCAACTAGCCATGATATATGCACGTTCAGCCTAGCATGCTCAAATATAGCACATTTCTGTCTAAAAACAAATGTAGCTTCCGAATTAATCTAAAATGGATGCTGTCCAGGAGGTGGGAGGGTCTGGGAGGGAGGGTCTGCTGATGATTGGCTGGAATGTGTCTACTGACTGTGAGGTACAGGGTCAAAGTTTACTCAATGATGACGAATAGGGGGCGGACCGAACATTGCATATGTTCGCCAGGAACTATTCGCCAGCAAACTATTCGGGACATCTCTATGTATAAACAAGGAAACATGCTATATTTGACCTTGTAATTTTCCAAAACTCCCATGGGGGGTACTGTTGTACTCGTTAGACACCACTAAACATAAATATGTGTATTTCATTGTAATAAAAACTAACAGTATTATGACATTAACAGTTAAATTGCCATGCAGAACTTGAAAACTAACAATGTCTAGCCCAAAGTTTTTTTTAAAATGTTATTTATATAAAATTATGGCCCCTAGCAGCACCCCATTTATGCATGTTTAGGTGAGTGCAGCCTCCCCCCAAATTATACAATACACAAGACCCAGCGCACTCACCTATCCACTAAACAGCAACTTCAATGTTCAGATTTTATTAGTTTTATTAGTTTTTTTTTAAAACACCTAATCTAGGCAAAAAATAATGGGGGTTTAGTTACATTATATGATCATACATTGCATAAGCCTGCCACAACGTCAATGTACCCTATATTTGGCAGGTCCTACTCTAACAGCCTAATGTCTGCTCTGTCAACATTGTAGTTGCTGTTTAGTGGATAGGTGAGTGCGCTGGATCTTGTGTATTGTATAATTTGGCCCCCAGCAACACCCTATTTATGCATGTTCAGGTGAGTGCAGCCTCCCCCCTCTGCTTTATATATATATATATATATATATATATATATATATATATATATATATATATATTTGGGAGTCTAGCCAACTCCTTGGTTTTGCACCCCTCCCTGTCACAGGTGCTTCATCCCAGGGCCCTATTTAGCCCTGTACTGCAGAGAGCCCCAGATGGAATTTTTCCCCCAAGTAAGTGGGTTAATGTCATAAGAGCAGATATTAGGCTGTTATATTAGGACCTGCCAAAGATGGGGTACATTGATGTAGTAGCAGGCTTATGCAATGTATGATCATATAATGTAACTAAACTCCCATTATTTTTGCCTAGATTAGACGTTTAGGTGTTTCTCCTAAACAAAATGATATATAATAAGTGTGGATGCACTTAATATGAAAGAGGTGAATTATGGTTGAACAGATATATAGCGCAAATTCCTAGTTTTGTTTACGTTTTGTTTTGATCAGAACGTGCACAATTAACACTGTCCTTAAGTGGTTAAAGGTTCAGTCAGTACCCGGAAGTTGCATGGAGAGGTGGAAATAAAATGGTTTTATTTTTGTTTGTTGGTCTTTGGAATTAGGCCAAATTAATACAGACACAGCTATCTGAATGAATATATTGCAATGAGGTGCAAGGAATGGAGATTGGGAGTAAGAGCAAATATCTGTTGTAATCAATTCAAATATTTACCAACAAATTCTAACAGCAAAAAATATTTAAATATATATATATATATATATATATATATATATATATATATATATATACATATATATATATATATATATATATAATATTGGTAAAATACATTAATTGAAAAGAAACTATGAAAAACAGCATGTACAGAATAGGTATTCATAATAAAATTACTGCAAACAATTATATATGTCAATGATTCAAAAAGCTGAGCAAACATAGTATAAGAATATGCACTTATAATCATTTTATTGTATTAATGATCATAAACCATGAGATAAACACATGGGTATTAAGTTCGTAAATAGGCCAGTTGTGTCTACAGTAACTTTGGAAGCTGTATGTTTTGTTTAATGTTAGTTAGGCAATGCAGAGATCTAGAGAAATGAAAACATTTACAGCTCCCTTGTTAAATCCAAAGGTTGGATATATGAAAATAGGAAAGAATAAAGTACATGCATGTGGATTTTAATTTTAAGAGCTTTTGCCTCCACCATGAAGGTTTCCACAGGAACTAATTTGTTTTCTATCAACTATTTTTTTATTTTTTATTTTTTTTTTAATATCCCTTGCAGAAACTATTTTCTCTGTACTTTCAAGTCTCTGGATCTGTAATTGGTATTTTTTTTATTTTTTTTTAAGAAAAACTGCTTGCGTATAGTTTGAACTTTAAGCACATTCCAGTTAACTCAAGGAAATTAAATGTCTTTCAAACTAAACAGACAGCTCTTTCATCATTTCAGATGATCTTGTCTGACTTACAGGACCAGTGGCATTTCAAATAGTCTGCCCCTTACTCTTTTTGTCTGCAATTACTATTATCATATTTATTAGATTCAGAAGGGCGTATCCATTGTTTTCTACATAAATATGATATTTTATAAAATTGTACTTGTAAAATTGTTTTACTTTTAATTTAGTTTAAAGTGTTTGAAATTGTTAATGTACACCCACAGAAAGACAAATGTAGTGAAATACTTGCAAGACATCCTTCTGAGTTAAACTGAAGGGTAGGACTTTTTAACTTTAATAAACATTAACACCAGGGGCGGACTGAGAACCCTCAGGGCCCCCGGGCAAAATAAATCAAGGGCCCCCCTTACAGGCCCCACCCATACTCCGCAGCAAGCGCCACCCATGTCCCGCCTCCATGCACCGCCTCCAGCCACACCCTACACAATCTTTAGGCACAATGAACAAAAGTGCAATAATCCCTTCGAGGCCCCAGTAGAGACTACAATTGAGGGCTAATGGGCCATGGGGGGGGGGGGGGGGTCTTTCTAGCAGAGGCTATCTCAGTGTCCTTTAGAGAGTTTGCTAGAAAGAATCCCCTCCAGGCCCTATTAGAGACTACAATGGAGTCTAATAGGCTTGGAAGGGGGTCTTTCTAACAGAGGCCACCTCAGTGTCCCTACTGGAAACAGTCTGTTACAAATCGCTATTTGTAACTGGCCCTTTAAATGAGAAATTGCCCTGCTTCCCTGGATTGTGGAGAAGCCTATTTGCCAGCCTCCTTCCTTATGACTATGGCCCTGTGTGAGCGGTGATACCCCAGATGGCTATGCCATGGAGCCTATTCATATAATGAAAGACTATGGGAAAGACTTTAGCTCCATGGCAATTGAACTGTGTGAATAGGATCTGCGCGCTATTCGGTAGTTTTGTGCGCTCAGATCCCAGCTATCTGGGGATATGTGAAATGTCTGTGTGTTATGTGTAAAATGTGACTTTATGTATTTTAAAGTGTTTTATGTTGTTTTGCAACCATGTGGTTAATGGAGTCTGCCTCTAGTCCTGGATAATTGAATTACTTCCCCCCATTGTCTCCAGGATAGAGGGCCCTGTAAAACCATGCTTCCAGAAGGTCAAATGCACATTTGTACTAACTTCTGAACCCCTGGTCCAATTCGTATGATTTGAGTATGTTGTTCCCCTGAATGGATTGATTGTGAATATGTATTTTTATGCGAATGTGATGTATATTTTGGGAGTTATGAATGTTGTGTAAAAACTGTATTTTTACTGTCTGTGATAATTATGTTAATCCCTTGTGTAGCATAATTATATCACAGACATAGGGGAGGATTTTGTGTGTAATTACTGGGAGTGGTTTTAATGATGTACGTGTATGATTGGTTGTTTTGTCCCGCCCTGTGGGTGGTCCTGTATTTTCAAAATGGTAATAAAAACCAGGCTGGGTGTTCCAGCACCTCAGACCTCTTCTGACCCTCAATACGTAGCCTTGTCTCGTTACTGGAGGGAACTGCTATATCACACTGGGGATTGCTATGCGCTGCATATTCCCCTGAGCTCTTAATCACTTAGCTCTTGTAAGAGCTTGTTCCGGATACGCTCTCCTGGAGGAGAGGTCTTCCCCACACGGTCCTGGAGGACAGAAGCCGATCCAGGGTGGAAGGAAGACGGCGCGGCTCCAGTTAAGCTACGGCGGTTGTGGAGCCTGCGGTGGTTGTGGTGTCGTCTGCAGTGCTTGGAGTCCTCTGAGAGCGCTAGGAGCATCCATCAACGGAGGGTACTCGGTCGGGGTACACGGAGCTCCGTTACACAGTCGCTTCCAGGCCCCGGTAGAGACTACAATTGAGGGCTAATGGGCCATGGGGGGGGGGGGAGCATTCTAGCAGAGGCTATCTCAGTGTCCTTTAGAGAGTGTGTTAGAAAGAATTTCCTCCAGGTCCCATTAGAGACTACAATGGAGTCAAATGGGGCCTGGAGGGGGGTCTCTCCAACATTCTGGTTCCTATTCACAATATAGCAACACAACATAGCTCGCTGATACCTAGGCCAAGTTGGCTCCTCTTACCTTAATTACTGTCGCTGGCTGGCAGTCTGTGGGCTTGCTGGAAGGCTGTGGGTTTGCTGGCAGGCTGTGGGCTTGCAGGCTACTGCCGGCAGGCTGTGGGCTTGCTGGCTGCGGCTGGCAGGCTGTAGCTTGCTGGCAGGCTGTGGCTTGCTGGCTGTGGGCTTGCTGGCTGTAAGCCTAACTGGTGGCCTGTGGGCTGGCTGGCTGGCTACTGGCCAGCCTGTGGGCTGGCTGGCCGGCCTGTGGGCTGGCTGGCTGGCCGGCCTGTGGGCTGGCTGGCTTGCTGGCTACTGGGGCACTTGTAGATTATTTAAAGAAATAATCCATGCACAATAACCACTACTGCTCTGTGTAGTCGTTATGTTGACAGGAGGGCCGGGCCCCCCTCCCAGAGTAAGTAGTCAAACAGTTTAAGAACAGTTTGACAGCTTACCTGGGGTCTGCTGGGATATGAGGCTGTAGTAGGGTATAGGAGCAGTGGTGCAATGTGTAAGGGGTGCAGTGTGTGTGAATGGTTCAGTGTGTGTGAGGGGGTGTAGTGTGTGAATGTGTAGGGTGTGTGAGGCAATGTGTGTATGAGGGGGCTGTGTATGTGTGTGGCAATGTTAGTATGGGGTCTGTGTGTGTATGGGTGGGCAGTGTATGTGTGTGTGTGTGAGGCAATGTGTGTCAATGTGTATGGTGTGTGTGGGGGAAGTGTGTGTGTATGGGGGGCAGTGTGTGAATGTGTATGGTGTGTGGGGGCAGTGTGTTTATGGGGCTAGAGTTCACTCTCACCACTGCGACCACCAGGAATCCCTGGTGGTTACAGTGTTGAGAGTGAACTCTAGCCCGTAGCTCCAGGGCTAGAGTTTACTCTCGCAAGAGCCGGAACGTTGCTGTGGTAACCGCGGCAACGATCTGTGCTCGCGCAAGAAGGACCCAGAGGAGCTGCCGGGTCCTCTCTTCCTCCCTCCTTCCGCAATTGCCCTCCTCTTACTCCCCCCTCCCCCTCTTCTTACCCCCCTCCCCCTCTTCTTATCCCCCTTCTTACTCCCCCCCTTCTTACTCCCCCTCACTCTCTTCTTACCCCCTTCTTACTCTCCCCCTCTTCTTACTCCCCCCTCCCCCTCTTCTTACTCCACCTTCTTATTCTCCCCCTCTTCTTACTCCCCACTCCCCCTCTTCTTACTCCAACCTCTTCTTACTCCACCCTCTTCTTACTCCCCCTCTTCTTACCCCCCTCCCCCCTCTTCTTACTCCCCCTACCCCATCTTCTTACTCCCCCTACCCCTCTTCTTACCCCCCTCCCCCTATTCTTACTCCTCCTTCCTCTTTTTACTCCCCCCTCCCCCTCTTCTTACTCCCCCTCCCCCTCTTCTTACCCCCTTCTTACTCCCCCCTCTTCTTACTCCCCCCTCTTCTTACTCCCCCCTCTTCTTACTCTTCCCCCCTCTTCTTACTCTTCCCCCCTCTTCTTACTCCCCCCTCCCCCTCTTCTTACTCCCCCCTATTCTTACTCCCCCTTCCTCTTTTTACTCCCCCCTCCCCCTCTTCTTACCCCCTTCTTACTCCCCCTCCCTTCTTACTCCCCCCTCCCCCTCTTCTTACCCCCTTCCTACTCCCCCCTCTTTTCTTACTCCCCCCTCTCTTCTTACCCCCTCTCTCTCTTCTTAACCCCCTCCCTCTATCTTCTTACCTCCTCCCTCTCTGTTCTTACCCCCCTCCCTCTCTGTTCTTACCCCCCTCTCTGTTCTTACCGCCCCCCCTCTCTGTTCTTACCGCCCCCCCTCTCTGTTCTTACCCCCCCTCCCTCTCTGTTTTTACCCCCCCTCCCTCTCTGTTCTTACCCCCCTCCCTCTCTGTTCTTACCCCCTCCCCTGTAGCGTGGCCGAACTGCTCTCCGGTCCGCGATGCCCGGCCGGAGTGATAGGAAGGTGCACACTGAGTGTGCACCTTCCTGTCAGTCCGGCTGGGTACAGGAAACAGAAACTCCACGTGGAACAGGAGTTTCTGTTTCCTGTACCCTTCCGGACTGACAGGAATGTGCACACTCAGTGTGCACCTTCCTATCACTCCGGCCAGGCACTGCGGACCGCAGAGCAGCTCGGCCACGCTACAGGGGAGGGGAGGTGAGAAGCTGCAGCTGCCTGAGGCTCTTAAGAGAGCGCTCAGGTGGCTGCAGCATTTAAATGGGCGGCCGGCCCCCTCAGAGTGTGCCGCCGGGCCCCCTGATGGTGGGCCCCCCTCCCGGCCGGCCCTCGGACCATGTCTGAAGTGCCCGACCGGTCAGTCTGCCTCTGATTAACACCATTAAAAAAACAAAAACAAAAACTGTGCAATATTCATTTGAAAAGGTACAAATAAGAATGTTTTTAAAAAGCCACATATTAAGATTACACTGTTATTTCAAGAAACCTTATTTTTTTAAAAAAAGCCTCATATTAAGATTACACTGTTATTTCAAGAAACCGTATTTCCCAGTCCAATAAGTTTTATATTGTCCACCAAAATTAATTTGTTTATGTATTATTTGTTTCAAATTGTTCTTTAGTTAGATTTGCTTCAAAAAAGACACGTTCCATACAGAAGGGAAAACTCTGGTTAGATACATAACTGTTCTAATTTGTACAAAACATACAAATGACACCCATCAACAAATGTAAAATGTAACTGTGGTTATTGTACTCAAGTTGATAAAGGATAGTAATAGGCATCTGTCAAAGTTGAATACCCATGCGGCTGCAATATCCCATGTTTGAAGGGCAGAGTAACATAAAAAGGTAACTAAACTAGCATGAAATAAGTAAATAAAAAGATAAAATTAAATAAGATCAAAAAGACAAAAAGAAGAGGAATAAAAATATTAATCCACTTGCACACACTAACAGTGAAAAATGGAACAATAATAATGAATATATAATGAATATATAAAAAAGGTAGTCCCAATACTTAATAGTCTGCTTATAGATTCCAATAGATTAGTGGAAGGCTTGATGTGTAGGAATTTCCAATGAAGAAAGTGGATCTTCTAATGCTTGGGGTGTCTTGACTCCGTGGTAGACATAAAAAGACAAAGCAAAGAGACTCCAATAGTGCAAACTGAGGACCGATAAGAGCAGGATAAATATAAGGGAGGTATTGTACTCACCTATTTTTGAGCATAAACTAGCTCAAGTATAATTGGCATTCAGTGGCGTCTGCCCCCCACTGGTGGGATAAGTTGAAGATAATTCATATGAATGAGCAGGATATACTGCTCAATCTATTCGTGTGGCTGGTATAGTCCCCACCTAGGATTCTTTAGCAGGTATCAGCTTCACAGTGATATATGACCAGGTGAAATAAATAAAGGATATATGGCAAAATAAATAGTGAAAAAGCCAATATTCCTTTAATTAAAATAATCAATATATAAAAACAGCCAAAACACGTTTCGTCAAACAGTGCTTTATCAACTGGCAATAGTAAAAATCAGCCTGGTACATAGATGCTTAAATAAACTAAGAAAACACATGCTTATTCAAATTTTAGCGCCAAAATGACGTCATCGATACACAGTGTAAAATACAAAAACATTTTAAAACAGAAAAGATACAAGTCCATAATAATGATAATATAAAAATGAATAAAACCTTTAATTCTAACTTTAAAACGAGTGTTATTGAATAAGAAAGATAAAAATGAAAGATGAGTACTCGGTCACGTGATCGCGGATAGCCGCGATCACATGGAGTTCCCTAAAGCCTCTTGGGAGATGTAGTGTATAGTACAGAGTATGAGAGGACCGGATGGGTGGAAGAAACAGATAAACACGTGATCGCGATCGTCCGCGATCACGTGGTATACTGCAATGAGCATTGGGTAATGTAGTCTTGACGGAGGTCGGCACAACAAAGCACGCCTCCGTCTGGTAAACGAGCAAGCTGCAAAAGTAACTGCACTTTTGGTCGCAGTGCATGATACAGAGTGTACAGAAAAATAAAAACGAGCATAGTGAATTAAAAAAAGGAGGGGAGAAGCAAACTCTGGGACAATAAAAAAGTGAAGAAAGAGAAATGTATATATGTATACAGAGTATGGATATGTGAATATGTATAATGAAAATGTGTGTGTGTGTAATGGATATAAGGGGATGGGAAGAATATATACAAGATGGATAGTTACATTAAGAAAGAATAGAGACAACTTCTGAGCAAGTGATAAGAAATAAATATGCAATGAAAATAAATGAAAAACTGAATAGTCATAGAGGAAAAAGTGAGAATAAGAAAAAATCTACTTCCACTATAACATAAGAATATATGAAAATAATATGTGAAAAAGTATATGAATAAAATTTAATTAAAATTAATTATAATAAAAATAAAAATAAAGATAAATATTGAAATAATAATAAAAATAAAAAAATAATAATAATAAAAAAATAATAAAAAAATAGTAAAATAATGAAAAAATAATGAATAAAGAAAGAGAGAAAAAAATATAAAAAAATATGTGATTAAATAAATAAAAATAAAAATAACTAAAAATAAATATGGAAAGATATGTATGAATATGAATGAAAGGGTATGAATATAGAAAGCGGGGGAAAGAAAAGTAATAATATAGTATATTATAAAAAATTAAAAAGATCAAATTCTGCATTGAGTCCTTCTGGGGCAAGGGTTCTGAGTTGAAAAACCCAATACATTTCCCTTTTACCCAAGATATTGGTGATGTTACCACCTCTCCATGGGAGGGTAACATGTTCTATCCCAATAACTTTCAGGAGTGTCGGGTCTTTATTGTGTGTCATGAAGTGCTTGGAAACTGAGTGGTTGTCGTAGCCTCTTTTAATGTTACGGCAGTGTTCTGCCAATCTTACTTTAAGACATCTTTTAGTCATGCCCACGTACTGGAGTCCACATGGGCATTCCAATAGGTATATAACACCTTTAGTGTTACAACTAGTGTTGTCGCGAACCCGGAATTTTCGGTTCGCGAACGGCGAACGCGAACTTCCGCAAATGTTCGCGAACCGCCATTGACTTCAATGGGCAGGCGAATTTTAAAAACAACAGAGACTCTTTCTGGCCACAATAGTGATGGAAAAGTTGTTTCAAGGGGACTAACACCTGGACTGTGGCATGCCAGAGGGGGATCCATGGCAAAACTCCCATGGAAAATTGCACAGTTGATGCAGAGTCTGCTTTTAATCCATAAAGGGCAGACATCACCTAACATTGACACCTGTCCTCAAAGCCCAGCCCTGATACACCATGACACAGAGCAGAATAGAGACTGTTCCCCCTACATAGGGTCACTTGGCAGATATGGATTGACACCTGTCCTCAAAACCCCTGATACACACTGACACAGAGCAGAATAGAGACTGTTCCCCCTACATAGGGTCACTTGGCAGATATGGATTGACACCTGTCCTCAAAACCCCTGATACACACTGACACAGAGCAGAATAGAGACTGTTCCTTGTCCACAGAGACCATGATACACACTGACACAGAGCATAATAGGGACTGTTCCCCCTACATAGGGTCACTTGGCAGATATGGATTGACACCTATCCTAATGATCCCTGATACACACTGACACAGAGCAGAATAGAGACTGTTCCCCCTACATAGGGTCACTTGGCAGATATGGATTGACACCTATCCTAATGATCCCTGATACACACTGACACAGAGCAGAATAGGGACTGTTCCTCCTACATAGGGTCACTTGGCAGATATGGATTGACACCTATCCTAATGATCCCTGATACACACTGACACAGAGCAGAATAGAGACTGTTCCCCCTACATAGGGTCACTTGGCAGATATGGATTGACACCTATCCTAATGATCCCTGATACACACTGACACAGAGCAGAATAGAGACTGTTCCCCCTACATAGGGTCACTTGGCAGATATGGATTGACACCTGTCCTAATGATCCCTGATATACACAGACACAGAGCAGAATAGAGACTGTTCCCCCTACATAGGGTCACTTGGCAGATATGGATTGACACCTATACTAATGATCCCTGATACACACTGACACAGAGCAGAATAGAGACTGTTCCCCCTACATAGGGTCACTTGGCAGATATGGATTGACACCTATCCTAATGATCACTGATACACACTGACACAGAGCAGAATAGGGACTGTTCCTCCTACATAGGGTCACTTGGCAGATATGGATTGACACCTATCCTAATGATCCCTGATACACACTGACACAGAGCAGAATAGAGACTGTTCCCCCTACATAGGGTCACTTGGCAGATATGGATTGACACCTATCCTAATGATCCCTGATACACACTGACACAGAGCAGAATAGGGACTGTTCCTCCTACATAGGGTCACTTGGCAGATATTTATTGACACCTGTCCTAATGATCCCTGATACACACTGACACAGAGCAGAATAGGGACTGTTCCTCCTACATAGGGTCACTTGGCAGATATGGATTGACACCTATCCTAATGATCCCTGATACACACTGACACAGAGCAGAATAGAGACTGTTCCTCCTACATGGGGTCACTTGGCAGATATGGATTGACACCTGTCCTAATGATCCCTGATACACACTGACACAGAGCAGAATAGAGACTGTTCCCCCTACATAGGGTCACTTGGCAGATATGG
Source organism: Pelobates fuscus (assembly GCF_036172605.1). Classification (NCBI taxonomy): domain Eukaryota; kingdom Metazoa; phylum Chordata; class Amphibia; order Anura; family Pelobatidae; genus Pelobates; species Pelobates fuscus. The sequence goes on from NC_086319.1 coordinate 116,629,440, forward strand.
ATTGACACCTATCCTAATGATCCCTGATACACACTGACACAGAGCAGAATAGGGACTGTTCCTCCTACATAGGGTCACTTGGCAGATATTTATTGACACCTGTCCTAATGATCCCTGATACACACTGACACAGAGCAGAATAGGGACTGTTCCTCCTACATAGGGTCACTTGGCAGATATGGATTGACACCTATCCTAATGATCCCTGATACACACTGACACAGAGCAGAATAGAGACTGTTCCTCCTACATAGGGTCACTTGGCAGATATGGATTGACACCTGTCCTAATGATCCCTGATACACACTGACACAGAGCAGAATAGAGACTGTTCCCCCTACATAGGGTCACTTGGCAGATATGGATTGACACCTATCCTAATCATCCCTGATACACACTGACACAGAGCAGAATAGGGACTGTTCCTCCTACATAGGGTCACTTGGCAGATATTTATTGACACCTGTCCTAATGATCCCTGATACACACTGACACAGAGCAGAATAGGGACTGTTCCTCCTACATAGGGTCACTTGGCAGATATGGATTGACACCTATCCTAATGATCCCTGATACACACTGACACAGAGCAGAATAGAGACTGTTCCTCCTACATAGGGTCACTTGGCAGATATGGATTGACACCTGTCCTAATGATCCCTGATACACACTGACACAGAGCAGAATAGAGACTGTTCCCCCTACATAGGGTCACTTGGCAGATATGGATTGACACCTATCCTAATGATCCCTGATACAAACTGACACAGAGCAGAATAGGGACTGTTCCTCCTACATAGGGTCACTTGGCAGATATGGATTGACACATGTCCTAATGATCCCTGATACACACTGACACAGAGCAGAATAGGGACTGTTCCTCCTACATAGGGTCACTTGGCAGATATGGATTGACACCTGTCCTAATGATCCCTGATACACACTGACACAGAGCAGAATAGAGACTGTTCCTCCTACATAGGGTCACTTGGCAGATATGGATTGACACATGTCCTAATGATCCCTGATACACACTGACACAGAGCAGAATAGAGACTGTTCCTCCTACATAGGGTCACTTGGCAGATATGGATTGACACCTGTCCTAATGATCCCTGATACACACTGACACAGAGCAGAATAGAGACTGTTCCCCCTACATAGGGTCACTTGGCAGATATGGATTGACACCTATCCTAATGATCCCTGATACACACTGACACAGAGCAGAATAGGGACTGTTCCTCCTACATAGGGTCACTTGGCAGATATGGATTGACACCTATCCTAATGATCCCTGATACACACTGACACAGAGCAGAATAGAGACTGTTCCCCCTACATAGGGTCACTTGGCAGATATGGATTGACACCTATCCTAATGATCCCTGATACACACTGACACAGAGCAGAATAGAGACTGTTCCCCCTACATAGGGTCACTTGGCAGATATGGATTGACACCTGTCCTAATGATCCCTGATATACACAGACACAGAGCAGAATAGAGACTGTTCCCCCTACATAGGGTCACTTGGCAGATATGGATTGACACCTATACTAATGATCCCTGATACACACTGACACAAAGCAGAATAGGGACTGTTCCTCCTACATAGGGTCACTTGGCAGATATGGATTGACACCTATCCTAATGATCCCTGATACACACTGACACAGAGCAGAATAGAGACTGTTCCCCCTACATAGGGTCACTTGGCAGATATGGATTGACACCTGTCCTAATGATCCCTGATATACACAGACACAGAGCAGAATAGAGACTGTTCCCCCTACATAGGGTCACTTGGCAGATATGGATTGACACCTATACTAATGATCCCTGATACACACTGACACAAAGCAGAATAGGGACTGTTCCTCCTACATAGGGTCACTTGGCAGATATGGATTGACACCTATCCTAATGATCCCTGATACACACTGACACAGAGCAGAATAGAGACTGTTCCCCCTACATAGGGTCACTTGGCAGATATGGATTGACACCTATCCTAATGATCACTGATACACACTGACACAGAGCAGAATAGAGACTGTTCCCCCTACATAGGGTCACTTGGCAGATATGGATTGACACCTGTCCTCAAAACCCCTGATACACACTCACACAGAGCAGAATAGAGACTGTTCCTTGTCCACAGAGACCATGATACACACTGACACAGAGCATAATAGGGACTGTTCCCCCTACATAGGGTCACTTGGCAGATATGGATTGACACCTATCCTAATGATCACTGATACACACTGACACAGAGCAGAATAGGGACTGTTCCTCCTACATAGGGTCACTTGGCAGATATGGATTGACACCTATCCTAATGATCCCTGATACACACTGACACAGAGCAGAATAGAGACTGTTCCTCCTACATAGGGTCACTTGGCAGATATGGATTGACACCTATCCTAATGATCCCTGATACACACTGACACAGAGCAGAATAGAGACTGTTCCCCCTACATAGGGTCACTTGGCAGATATGGATTGACACCTATCCTAATGATCCCTGATACACACTGACACAGAGCAGAATAGAGACTGTTCCCCCTACATAGGGTCACTTGGCAGATATGGATTGACACCTATCCTAATGATCACTGATACACACTGACACAGAGCAGAATAGGGACTGTTCCTCCTACATAGGGTCACTTGGCAGATATGGATTGACACCTATCCTAATGATCCCTGATACACACTGACACAGAGCAGAATAGAGACTGTTCCCCCTACATAGGGTCACTTGGCAGATATGGATTGACACCTATCCTAATGATCCCTGATACACACTGACACAGAGCAGAATAGAGACTGTTCCCCCTACATAGGGTCACTTGGCAGATATTTATTGGCACCTGTCCTAATGATCCCTGATACACACTGACACAGAGCAGAATAGGGACTGTTCCTCCTACATAGGGTCACTTGGCAGATATGGATTGACACCTATCCTAATGATCCCTGATACACACTGACACAGAGCAGAATAGAGACTGTTCCTCCTACATAGGGTCACTTGGCAGATATGGATTGACACCTGTCCTAATGATCCCTGATACACACTGACACAGAGCAGAATAGAGACTGTTCCCCCTACATAGGGTCACTTGGCAGATATGGATTGACACCTATCCTAATGATCCCTGATACAAACTGACACAGAGCAGAATAGGGACTGTTCCTCCTACATAGGGTCACTTGGCAGATATGGATTGACACCTGTCCTAATGATCCCTGATACACACTGACACAGAGCAGAATAGGGACTGTTCCTCCTACATAGGGTCACTTGGCAGATATGGATTGACACCTGTCCTAATGATCCCTGATACACACTGACACAGAGCAGAATAGAGACTGTTCCTCCTACATAGGGTCACTTGGCAGATATGGATTGACACCTGTCCTAATGATCCCTGATACACACTGACACAGAGCAGAATAGAGACTGTTCCTCCTACATAGGGTCACTTGGCAGATATGGATTGACACCTGTCCTAATGATCCCTGATACACACTGACACAGAGCAGAATAGAGACTGTTCCCCCTACATAGGGTCACTTGGCAGATATGGATTGACACCTATCCTAATGATCCCTGATACACACTGACACAGAGCAGAATAGAGACTGTTCCCCCTACATAGGGTCACTTGGCAGATATGGATTGACACCTATCCTAATGATCCCTGATACACACTGACACAGAGCAGAATAGGGACTGTTCCTCCTACATAGGGTCACTTGGCAGATATGGATTGACACCTATCCTAATGATCCCTGATACACACTGACACAGAGCAGAATAGAGACTGTTCCCCCTACATAGGGTCACTTGGCAGATATGGATTGACACCTATCCTAATGATCCCTGATACACACTGACACAGAGCAGAATAGAGACTGTTCCCCCTACATAGGGTCACTTGGCAGATATGGATTGACACCTGTCCTAATGATCCCTGATATACACAGACACAGAGCAGAATAGAGACTGTTCCCCCTACATAGGGTCACTTGGCAGATATGGATTGACACCTATCCTAATGATCCCTGATACACACTGACACAGAGCAGAATAGAGACTGTTCCCCCTACATAGGGTCACTTGGCAGATATGGATTGACACCTATCCTAATGATCACTGATACACACTGACACAGAGCAGAATAGGGACTGTTCCTCCTACATAGGGTCACTTGGCAGATATGGATTGACACCTATCCTAATGATCCCTGATACACACTGACACAGAGCAGAATAGAGACTGTTCCCCCTACATAGGGTCACTTGGCAGATATGGATTGACACCTATCCTAATGATCCCTGATACACACTGACACAGAGCAGAATAGGGACTGTTCCTCCTACATAGGGTCACTTGGCAGATATTTATTGACACCTGTCCTAATGATCCCTGATACACACTGACACAGAGCAGAATAGGGACTGTTCCTCCTACATAGGGTCACTTGGCAGATATGGATTGACACCTATCCTAATGATCCCTGATACACACTGACACAGAGCAGAATAGGGACTGTTCCTCCTACATAGGGTCACTTGGCAGATATGGATTGACACCTATCCTAATGATCCCTGATACACACTGACACAGAGCAGAATAGAGACTGTTCCCCCTACATAGGGTCACTTGGCAGATATGGATTGACACCTATCCTAATGATCCCTGATACACACTGACACAGAGCAGAATAGAGACTGTTCCCCCTACATAGGGTCACTTGGCAGATATGGATTGACACCTGTCCTAATGATCCCTGATATACACAGACACAGAGCAGAATAGAGACTGTTCCCCCTACATAGGGTCACTTGGCAGATATGGATTGACACCTATACTAATGATCCCTGATACAAACTGACACAGAGCAGAATAGGGACTGTTCCTCCTACATAGGGTCACTTGGCAGATATGGATTGACACCTATCCTAATGATCCCTGATACACACTGACACAGAGCAGAATAGAGACTGTTCCCCCTACATAGGGTCACTTGGCAGATATGGATTGACACCTGTCCTAATGATCCCTGATATACACAGACACAGAGCAGAATAGAGACTGTTCCCCCTACATAGGGTCACTTGGCAGATATGGATTGACACCTATACTAATGATCCCTGATACACACTGACACAGAGCAGAATAGGGACTGTTCCTCCTACATAGGGTCACTTGGCAGATATGGATTGACACCTATCCTAATGATCCCTGATACACACTGACACAGAGCAGAATAGGGACTGTTCCTCCTACATAGGGTCACTTGGCAGATATGGATTGACACCTATCCTAATGATCACTGATACACACTGACACAGAGCAGAATAGGGACTGTTCCTCCTACATAGGGTCACTTGGCAGATATGGATTGACACCTATCCTAATGATCCCTGATACACACTGACACAGAGCAGAATAGAGACTGTTCCCCCTACATAGGGTCACTTGGCAGATATGGATTGACACCTATCCTAATGATCCCTGATACACACTGACACAGAGCAGAATAGGGACTGTTCCTCCTACATAGGGTCACTTGGCAGATATTTATTGACACCTGTCCTAATGATCCCTGATACACACTGACACAGAGCAGAATAGGGACTGTTCCTCCTACATAGGGTCACTTGGCAGATATGGATTGACACCTATCCTAATGATCCCTGATACACACTGACACAGAGCAGAATAGAGACTGTTCCTCCTACATAGGGTCACTTGGCAGATATGGATTGACACCTGTCCTAATGATCCCTGATACACACTGACACAGAGCAGAATAGAGACTGTTCCCCCTACATAGGGTCACTTGGCAGATATGGATTGACACCTATCCTAATGATCCCTGATACAAACTGACACAGAGCAGAATAGGGACTGTTCCTCCTACATAGGGTCACTTGGCAGATATGGATTGACACCTGTCCTAATGATCCCTGATACACACTGACACAGAGCAGAATAGGGACTGTTCCTCCTACATAGGGTCACTTGGCAGATATGGATTGACACCTGTCCTAATGATCCCTGATACACACTGACACAGAGCAGAATAGAGACTGTTCCTCCTACATAGGGTCACTTGGCAGATATGGATTGACACCTGTCCTAATGATCCCTGATACACACTGACACAGAGCAGAATAGAGACTGTTCCTCCTACATAGGGTCACTTGGCAGATATGGATTGACACCTGTCCTAATGATCCCTGATACACACTGACACAGAGCAGAATAGAGACTTGTTACAAATCGCTATTTGTAACTGGCCCTTTAAATGAGAAATTGCCCTGCTTCCCTGGATTGTGGAGAAGCCTATTTGCCAGCCTCCTTCCTTATGACTATGGCCCTGTGTGAGCGGTGATACCCCAGATGGCTATGCCATGGAGCCTATTCATATAATGAAAGACTATGGGAAAGACTTTAGCTCCGTGGCAATTGAACTGTGTGAATAGGATCTGCGCGCTATTCGGTAGTTTTGTGCGCTCAGATCCCAGCTATCTGGGGATATGTGAAATGTCTGTGTGTTATGTGTAAAATGTGACTTTATGTATTTTAAAGTGTTTTATGTTGTTTTGCAACCATGTGGTTAATGGAGTCTGCCTCTAGTCCTGGATAATTGAATTACTTCCCCCCATTGTCTCCAGGATAGAGGGCCCTGTAAAACCATGCTTCCAGAAGGTCAAATGCACATTTGTACTAACTTCTGAACCCCTGGTCCAATTCGTATGATTTTTGAGTATGTTGTTCCCCTGAATGGATTGATTGTGAATATGTATTTTTATGCGAATGTGATGTATATTTTGGGAGTTATGAATGTTGTGTAAAAACTGTATTTTTACTGTCTGTGATAATTATGTTAATCCCTTGTGTAGCATAATTATATCACAGACATAGGGGAGGATTTTGTGTGTAATTACTGGGAGTGGTTTTAATGATGTACGTGTATGATTGGTTGTTTTGTCCCGCCCTGTGGGTGTGCTGTATTTTCAAAATGGTAATAAAAACCAGGCTGGGTGTTCCAGCACCTCAGACCTCTTCTGACCCTCAATACGTAGCCGTGTCTCGTTATTGGAGGGAACTGCTATATCACGCTGGGGATTGCTATGCGCTGCATATTCCCCTGAGCTCTTAATCACTTAGCTCTTTTAAGAGCTTGTTCCGGATACGCTCTCCTGGAGGAGAGGTCTTCCCCACACGGTCCTGGAGGACAGAAGCCGATCCAGGGTGGAAGGAAGACGGCGCGGCTCCAGTTAAGCTACGGCGGTTGTGGAGTCTGCGGTGGTTGTGGTGTCGTCTGCAGTGCTTGGAGTCCTCTGAGAGCGCTAGGAGCATCCATCAACGGAGGGTACTCGGTCGGAGTACACGGAGCTCCGTTACATTGGTGGCAAGCGGTGGGATGGCGTCCTAGTGCGAGGAGAAGCAGCTCAGAGACACTGGTAACGTTTGGAGTTACAATTGAGGGCAACGCTAGCCATTGGGCAGCGCCCCTGGCTACAACAGGATGGAATCAGCTGGTTTGCGGACAGCGTTCCATGATGAGGAGGAGAAGGAGGCCGCAGATTACAGGGATGCAGCCAGAAGGGAACTCTGGTATGATGCCCTGGAAGAGGCCCAGTGGCGGCGAGGTGAGGGCCTCCCCAGTGATGAGCAGCGGCTACAGAAGCGTGTGGCAATGCGAATATGTCTATTGGGGGAGCAGCCCCTAGATGAGTGGGTGGCAAGACTGGAGACCCTGGTATGGCGAGAGATCGGGCTAGACAACGCATACCAGGCCCTCTGGTGGCATACCATTCGACTTACTCCCTGGACGGCCGAGCACGACCTACCGGAGGGGGATGATTATGATGGTCCTGGTCTACTTCAGGATGCCATGGAGGAGGATCTTGATTTCGGCAGCACGGAGGAGTCTAGGTTTTGGGACATCTACGACTACCGGATGGGCATGTATGTCTGGGCTGACGAACGCGAGGTGAGAGAAGACATGACCCACCTGGTAACAAGGGAGTGGGAGCTGGAGCAAGACTACCTACACCTGCTCAGCTCCGTGCAGCCCCAACCTACCCGACAAGCAGAACCAGGTCTAGAGCCCTTCAGCTGGAAGGATATCGTAGAGGTTTACTGGGAAGATCCCCAACCCCAGAGTGAGTGTCAGGGAGCCGAAGGTGCCATCCTTCCCCCCCAGCAGCAGTGTGTCCTACAGAGAGCAGAGACAGTTGGTCCCTCTCTACAGCAACAGGACAATGGTAAGGGAGTGGAGACAGGCGGTCTCCCTCTCCAGCGGCAGTGTGTACCCCAGGGGGCCGAAGGTGCCGTCCTTCCCCCCCAGCAGCAGTGTGTCCTACAGAGAGCAGAGACAGTTGGTCCCTCTCTACAGCAACAGGACAATGTTACGGGAGTGGAGACAGGCGGTCTCCCTCTCCAGCGGCAGCCTGTGTTTCCGGGAAAGGAGCACAGCACACCCTCTCCCCAGCGGCAGCTTACCCTAACAAGGGGAGACACCAATCCCCCAGACGGCGCAGATGGGACCGTGGTCTCTGTGCCTGACCTACAGGAATGCTGGACAGCCTTTCCAGATCCCCAACTACCCTCACCGGGACACCCAGAGGAGGGGGTAAGTACAAATTCCCCTCCCCAGGTAACTCCTAGCGTGGCACCAGAGTTAACAGAGGCAATGTTAACCCCTACTGTCGTCCATGTTCCCTTGGCTTCTGAGCCGGACTATGTCCCAAGCATCCCAGCAGACGAGCTGGCAGCTGGGCAGAGTGCAGTCGGCCTCTGCCCTACCTTTGTCCCTGGTCCAGAGCCTGATGTCCTGCAGGCTACCCCAGCAGAAGAGCTGGCAGCTGGGCAGAGTGCAGTCGGCCTCTGCCCTACCTTTTTCCCTGGTCCAGAGCCTGATGTCCTGCAGGCTACCCCAGCAGAAGAGCTGGCAGCTGGGCAGAGTGCAGTCGGCCTCTGCCCTACCTTTTTCCCTGGTCCAGAGCCTGATGTCCTGCAGGCTACCCCAGCAGAAGAGCTGGCATCTGGGCAGAGTGCAGTTGGCCTCTGCCCTTCAAGTACCCTCGGCATGTGGCCTCATTACCACAGCCAAATACCCAGGTGCAGTGACTGTGTGTTGTGGGTGGGCTGTTCCTGTACTTTGATGTTGTGGGGGGGCTACTCGGACATCTGTTTATTGTGGGTTGGTGGATCGACTAACGGAGGCACTGACCGACAGAAGGTCAGGTGCCTGGTTAGTCTTCCCCCCAAAGGGGAGATGTGTTACAAATCGCTATTTGTAACTGGCCCTTTAAATGAGAAATTGCCCTGCTTCCCTGGATTGTGGAGAAGCCTATTTGCCAGCCTCCTTCCTTATGACTATGGCCCTGTGTGAGCGGTGATACCCCAGATGGCTATGCCATGGAGCCTATTCATATAATGAAAGACTATGGGAAAGACTTTAGCTCCGTGGCAATTGAACTGTGTGAATAGGATCTGCGCGCTATTCGGTAGTTTTGTGCGCTCAGATCCCAGCTATCTGGGGATATGTGAAATGTCTGTGTGTTATGTGTAAAATGTGACTTTATGTATTTTAAAGTGTTTTATGTTGTTTTGCAACCATGTGGTTAATGGAGTCTGCCTCTAGTCCTGGATAATTGAATTACTTCCCCCCATTGTCTCCAGGATAGAGGGCCCTGTAAAACCATGCTTCCAGAAGGTCAAATGCACATTTGTACTAACTTCTGAACCCCTGGTTCAATTCGTATGATTTTTGAGTATGTTGTTCCCCTGAATGGATTGATTGTGAATATGTATTTTTATGCGAATGTGATGTATATTTTGGGAGTTATGAATGTTGTGTAAAAACTGTATTTTTACTGTCTGTGATAATTATGTTAATCCCTTGTGTAGCATAATTATATCACAGACATAGGGGAGGATTTTGTGTGTAATTACTGGGAGTGGTTTTAATGATGTACGTGTATGATTGGTTGTTTTGTCCCGCCCTGTGGGTGTGCTGTATTTTCAAAATGGTAATAAAAACCAGGCTGGGTGTTCCAGCACCTCAGACCTCTTCTGACCCTCAATACGTAGCCGTGTCTCGTTATTGGAGGGAACTGCTATATCACGCTGGGGATTGCTATGCGCTGCATATTCCCCTGAGCTCTTAATCACTTAGCTCTTTTAAGAGCTTGTTCCGGATACGCTCTCCTGGAGGAGAGGTCTTCCCCACACGGTCCTGGAGGACAGAAGCCGATCCAGGGTGGAAGGAAGACGGCGCGGCTCCAGTTAAGCTACGGCGGTTGTGGAGTCTGCGGTGGTTGTGGTGTCGTCTGCAGTGCTTGGAGTCCTCTGAGAGCGCTAGGAGCATCCATCAACGGAGGGTACTCGGTCGGAGTACACGGAGCTCCGTTACAAGACTGTTCCCCCTACATAGGGTCACTTGGCAGATATGGATTGACACCTGTCCTCAAAACCCCTGATACACACTGACACAGAGCAGAATAGGGACTGTTCCCCCTACATAGGGTCACTTGGCAGATATGGATTGACAAATCCCTGACAAACAGCTACCACATGCAAGGAAGGCAGCAGGGGCGCAAATGACCCACTCCCGACGCGGGAAGGTAGTGACGACAAATAACAATACAGGACTCTTTAGAGGCCCTGTGATTGTAATCAGTCCACTTGAAATCCTTTAACTTTGATCAATTGGAGGGAAGTCTGGTGCAGAGCCACTGACCCATGCACAGGGCCAGCCTTAGGCCTTTGGGCGCCCTGTGCAAGAAATCTTCCCGACGCGGGAAGGTAGTGACGACAAATAACAATACAGTACTCTTTAGAGGCCCTGTGATTGTAATCAGTCCACTTGAAATCCTTTAACTTTGATCAATTGGAGGGAAGTCTGGTGCAGAGCCACTGACCCATGCGCAGGGCCAGCCTTAGGCCTTTGGGTGCCCTGTGCAAGAAATCTTCCCGACGCGGGAAGGTAGTGACGACAAATAACAATACAGGACTCTTTAGAGGCCCTGTGATTGTAATCAGTCCACTTGAAATCCTTTAACTTTGATCAATTGGAGGGAAGTCTGGTGCAGAGCCACTGACCCATGCACAGGGCCAGCCTTAGGCCTTTGGGCGCCCTGTGCAAGAAATCTTCCCGACGCGGGAAGGTAGTGACGACAAATAACAATACAGGACTCTTTAGATTTTCCAGACCCTGGGGTTGACATTAGTCCAGATTTACATCTTGTGACCCATGAGGATGTTCCAGGCACTACTTGTGAAATAAAGACAGATAATAAAGTGAATGATCCTTCTCCTTGGGACTTGCAAAGCAGTTGTACCTAGGTGGGTGTTGGACCTCCCACGACTCAGTTTCCTTTGGCACAGGTTGCAAATGGCATCGCTGTTGTCAGAGGCAGACACACAAAAAAAATGCCACACTGCTGAGCTCTGCAATGACGGCATTCTGGTGGTGGACACAGCATGCGTTGATTGGCGTGCTGTCGGGCTGACCCCGGGTGCCGATGCATGCTGTCTGACTGTGCCACTAGCTCCTTGCGACGACCCCTCCCTGCTTCCAACTGGTCTCCTCCTCCTCCTCTCTGTCTCCCCATCTGAACTTTCGCCCTGTTCTTCTTCTCTTCTAGCGGGCACCCACGTGACATCCATGGACGCATCGCCATCATCAACCGCTTCGCTTGTATCTGACAATTCAGAAAAGGAAGCAGCAGCGGGTACAACATCATCATCATCACACCGTACCTCCATGTGTTTAATTCTGCCTGCCTGAGACATATCCCTGTTATCTACATCCTCTAGCAATAATGGTTGCGCATCACTCATTTCTTCAAACGGGTGTGTGAATAACTCCTCTGACATACCAAGTAAAGCGGCTGTGGTGCTAGTTTTGGTGGTGGCGGCAGGCGGGTGAGTGCTATCTTGAGAGGTGCCTGAAGCTAAGCTGGAGGAGGATGGTGCGTCAAGGTTCCGAGCGGAGGCTGTACAAGATTGGGTGTCCTGTGTTAGCCAGTCAACTATGTCCTCAGAACTTTTCAAGTTCAGGGTACGTGGCTTCTGAAAACTGGGCATTATTCTAGGGCAAAAGGGAATCACAGCACCACGACCACGACGGCCCCTGCGGGGTGGCCTGCCTCTGCCTGTCATTTTTTGGGGGATTAGTGGTACTATGCGTGCAAGCTACTGTGAGACCAGATATGATTGGCAATGTGAACTGTAACAGTTCTGCAGAGCACACACTGTAGGCCTGAGACACCCGCTTGAAGACAAGTAACTGCTATTCAATCTATAACAGTGAAAAACAAATTTTGGTTGTAAAAGCACGCTATAGAGACACAAGATATGAGTGGCAACTGTCAATTTATATGTGAACAATAGAACAAAGCAGTTGGAATTAATCCAAGATAAAAAAATTGCAATTAACTTTTTTTTAACCATGACGCGTAATTACAATATTATCAATGAATCGCTAGTTCATTAAAAGGCTAGGGTTATAACCCATCGTTTTGCATTGGAAGGTGCAAAACTAGCCCCCATTACCCATCTCTGCATTAATAGGTAAAATGTTTATTGAAAGATAAGTAATTATGAGAAAGCACAAATTGAATAAAACTAATTAGATGGTAAGTTTGACATGTGGGTAACAAGGGAGCATAACTTATATGATGCATAACTGCTTCAAGTCCAAATTGAAGCAGTTAGTATAGAGTGCATTTAAATCTATAATTAACTTTTTGTAATTACTATTCAATCTAAAATGGCTCTCACCTGTCTGGGGATACGGTGGTGATTTATGGACACTTGTGTATTCTGAACATGATAGTTCAGGCCTGATAGTCCTGAAGGAAAAGTGAAAGATTCCAGTTCAGCTACATCCTCTATGAATAAGATTGTCTGATTCGGCAAATAATTCTTATCTTTAAGTTATAGCGCTAAGCATCAACATTTCCATTTTCATATATTCAATTTTGAAAGTGTGTTTTGTTCACACAGGTTTCATAAGGGTAGGTTGAGCCGCCTGACATTTGAAATAATCCAAATAAATGATCTTTTTTTAAAAGAAGATAACCCTTCCACATGATAGAAACATAGAATGTGACGGCAAATAAGAACCATTCGGCCCATCTAGTCTGTCCAATTTTCTAAATACTTTCATTAGTCCCTGACTTTATCTTATAGTTAAGATAGCCTTATGTGTATCCCACACATGCTTAAACTCCTTTACTGTGTTAACCTCTACCACTTCAGCTGGAATGCTATTCCATGCATCCACTACCCTCTCAGTAAAGTAACACTTCCTGATATTATTTTTCAACTTTTGCCTCTCTAATTTGAGACTATGTATTCTTGTTGTGGTAGTTTTTCTTCTTTTAAATATTGTCTCCTCCTTTACTGTGTTGATTCCCTTTATGTATTTTTAAATGTTTATATCCTATCCCCCCTGTCTCATCTTTCCTCCAAGCTATACATGTTAAGTTCCTTTAACTATTCTTTTTGTAAGTTTTATCCTGAAATCCATGAATCAGTTTAGTAGCCCTTCTCTGAACTCTCTCTAAAGTATCAATAGCCTTCTGGAGATATGGTCTCCAGTACTGCGTACAATACTCCCAGTGAGGTCTCACCAGTGTTCTATACAATGGCATGAACACTTCCCTCTTTCTACTGCTAATGCCTCTTCCTATAAAACCAAGCATTCTGCTAGCATTTCCTGCTGCCTTATTACATTGTCTGCCTACCTTTAAGTCATCATAAATAATTACCCCTAAATCCCTTTCCTCAGATGTTGAGGTTAGTACTCTATCAAATATTCTGTACTCTGCCCTTGGGTTTTTACATCCAAGATGCATTATCTTGCACTTATCCACATTAAATGTCAGTTGCCACAACTCTAACCATTTTTCTAGTTTACCTAAAACATTTGCCATTTGGCTTATCCCTACTGGGACATCAACCCTGTTACATAGCTTAGTATCATCAGCAAAAAGATTGATGCTTGGAGGTCCAACACCCAGGGTTTTATATACGTATATACTTAAAAAGGTTATATACTTGTGTGCCCTTTTTTAGGGCTATAACATCAGGCTGCGCTTTTTTTTTTTCCCTGTGTAATGTAATTGCAGGTGCCTGCCTGCCAGCTTCTGTGTGAGTTTCACAGTGGATACTGTGCCCTCTTGCCCAGTGCCACCACTCATATCTGTTTTTACAATAGCTTAAGCTTTAGATTTAAAATAAATATTTTTTTTCACTGTAATAGAAGAGCAGTTAGTTGTCTGCAAGCGTCTGGGTGTCAGGCCTACTTCAGCATGTGCTCTGCAGACCTGTGCCAGTGTGCTTTGACAGTTGCCACTCATATCTTGTGTCTCTATAGCGTGCTTTTACAACCAAAATTTGTTTTTCACTGTTATAGATTGAATAGCAGTTACTTGTCTTCAAGCGGGTGTCTCAGGCCTACTTCAGCGTGTGCTCTGCAGCACTGTTCCAGTGCACATTGCCAATCATATCTGGTGTCTCTATAGCGTGCTTTTAAAAACAAAATTTGTTTTTCACTGTTATAGATTGAATAGCAGTTACTTGTCTTCAAGCAGGTGTCTCAGGCCTACTTCAGCGTGTGCTCTGCAGACCTGTGCCTGGGAAAAGAAAATTCAATATAATTTTTGGATCTCTTACTCAAAAAATGGAGCACTAAACAACTGGCCAAAGGAATGTTTGGGAGGCAGCACTCCTGAAGGAAAGGGTATCCCTCTAACCCTTTAATAACTTGAGAGACAACACAGAGAGTATAGGTTGCACAAAGAAATCTAATACAAAGCCTTTAGACATATAAATGATAAAGGTACTGGGTATAAAAAAAAAATGGAAAAAAGTCCAATGGAATACCAAGAGTCTAAAAAAGTCCTAGAAAACAGTAATTCTTTAGATATGTTGTATGAAGTCCTTGAGCCCTTTAGCCAGTCCCAATCAATGTCAGCATATGAAAAAAATTAAAAATAAAGCAGAAGACAGGAGGAACCAATAGTGCAATATGTCAAAATAAAATGCGCTACAGACAACACTGAGATAAAAAAAAATGCCAACTCACATATGCCAGCATAAAGTGGTGTAAAATCCCCACTTGTAGGGTATGCCTCTGATGGCAATTTCACAGCTTGGTAGTGATGGTATGGGTCATATGAAATAAAAAGGGAAGCCTAAGTGCTCTCCATACAGGTAAGTATTAATAAAAAGAAAGAAATGTACAGACTAACCGTTCTCTGTGACAGGCATAGGTGGAACAATCCCCACCAAGGATTCTTTAGATTGTGGCAATGCTGGTGTTTCAGATGATAAAATCAATGCCAGGGTCACATGACCTTAAACATACAATAATAAATAGCTTGTAAATAAGGAATAAAGATGATATAAAGTATTATAACATATAGCATACAAAATATTAGGAAAACGAGGTGACTATAAGTCAGTTTGTAATGATGAAAGACCAGCCTTATGGGAAATGTTGTTTTAAATGGCCGCTCGCAAGATCACGATTACTAAGGTGAATGCTTACTTTGAAAGGGGATGTAGTAGTAAGAGGGTGTGCTGCAGGAAGAAATAAATTAAAAGTGTCTGTGCTGCATGAACAAACAGTATTATGATAAACGTGCAGGGAGATAATGTAAATACCCGATACTGACCGGAGAAAAGTGGCTAAAGGAATTATGGGAAATGTAATAAGAAAATAAAATAACTGTTTTAAAATATTGCGATGGCCGGGATTCCGGCTAGATGAGGGTATATGGAATTATGGGGAATGTAGTTTTATAGTGAGGAGGGAGCATCCTTAGGCATCAAGGGGAGTGTGGCAGCCATATTAAAGGTGGACTAGACAGATAAGTAATAATGGCATATTTCGGCCATGTTAGGTGGGGAGAAAACTTTTAAGTGAAAATATAGCAGAGTTACATGAAATTAGAACACATGAAAGTACGATTATACAATTACCTGAAAAAAATAAGACTTAGTAGTAGAATAAAGAGAACAGTTCACATGAT